>NC_045629.1:9336742-9639772 GCF_009829155.1 Mustela erminea | reverse complement strand
TTTTGCACCAAAATAAGCAAATTCCACAAGAACGTATGATTTCTTCAGAAGTAAACCACTCTAAATGCTTTCCCTACGATGGACCAAAACTAAGAACCTGTGAGAGCTCTAATTCTTATCAATTTGGACTTCAAAATCTCAGACCATGGAGTCTTTAGCTCTATTTAAAATTTCTGGAGTGTGACTAGTTAACAGGTATCAGTAGATAGGGTTCTTAGATCTTATTTCAAGTTCTCGTAACAGAAATTCTCCCTTTGAAATTTCCCTTGATCTTATCTAAACTTTAATTTGCCCTTTCTCCTCCGCAATTAGACCACTGACTAAGAAGCCACTGAAGGGGAACCCATTTGTTTGCTTACTCTACATAGTGAAAATCAATTTGTCCTTTAAAAAAAAGCAAACTCCAAAACTAAAGCAGACCTTGGAAGTTCTCCCCTCGCCTTTATAGACTAGTCCTGGGGCCATGCAGCTAGACCAGGCAGGGCCCCGGGGTCTCCTCACACAGCCCAGAGCTCCTTCTGCTTTCAATTCAGGTGGCTGACTTTCCCCCAGCCGAGCCAGCCCTGGCTGGGAGATACGCCACTACCACGTGCAAGGCTACAAGCAGAATCTCTTAAAAGTCTAGTGCTTTGCCTTTAAAATTCAAATTCTGTTTCTTGTTGGGAGGGAGACAAACCATAAGTGACTCTTAATCTTACAAAACCAACTGAGGGTTGCTGGGGGGAGGGGGGTTGGAAGAAGGGGGGTGGGGTTATGGACATTGGGGAGGGTATGTGCTTTGGTGAGTGCTGATTCACAGACCTGTACCCCTGGGGATAAAAATACATGTTTATAAAAAATAAAAAATTAAAAAAAAAATTCAAATTCTGGGAAGATAATGAAAACGTGTCTCTGCTGCCCTTGTCAGTACTTTTTACTATCTTCATTTTACATGAGGAAGTGAAGGCTCGGAGAGCTGGTAACCTGAAGTGGTGGGGTTTAAACCAGGTTATTTGACCCCAGGGCCTGCCCCCTTAACCACTATAGTTTCAGGAGAGCCAATACCCAGGCATCCAGGAGAGAGAAAGGTGAGGATTGAGTACTGGGGAGACAGTACTCCAAAAATATGATGAGAATCCCACCCACCCACCCACTGGCACCAAGCTGAAAGAAGATCCAACACGTGAGATCAACATGTGCTGGAGAAGATTACCAAAAAAGGTCTGTTTCACCAAGTCAAGAAAATTGGACTGAGTATTTTCACACCAAACTAACAACAAAATATATGGAACAATATTTTAGAAACGCTAGGAGACTTTGATCAAGCCACAATCTTACGAAAATATGGGGAATTATGAGAATAAATGAAAAACAAATACAAAAAATATTGGTCCCAGATAACCTACAATTTGAAAGAAAATCAGAACTGACATCATACTTACCCGAAATAGTGATAGAAGCCAGCAAAACCAAACGAGTTGTCAAACAGACGTCCAAACAAAATATAACTTCTGGCACATAAGCATTTAGAAAGTAAATTACTCAATTGTTATTTAAAAAAAAAAAAAAAAGCTGCAAATAACCCAGAGAAGCAATAATGGAATCAACATGGACATCTCAAGAAAGCAGAAGATACTTAAGTGGTGAACAATAATGATAATGATTTGGTTAAATTTAAAGTTATGATCATTTGCTAGTGAGTAAGCATTTTGAAAGAGAAATTCAACTGTAATGCAGATGTCCTCATGTGGGTGTGTGGCTAGGGCTTACATACCAAGGTATGATCACACATGAAAACTCTGGAGACTTCCACATGAAACCATATAACATGGTACTATGGAGTGAGATTTGGAGCAATCTAGTTTGGACGGAAGCAATTTAGCACAAAAAGAATACTGGAGAAACTCAACTTTTTGAAGAAACATAAAGAGACTCCCAAATTCTCACTATTAGGAAGAAGAAGGACCAATGATGACTACCCCTTGGGCATCAAAATTCAATAAATCTCAGGGTTGGAACCCCATACAATAATTCAGTTTGGGGGGACTGGATTTGCTCTAAGTATGGCCAGCACCTCCTGCCCAAGTTTGATTCCTGATGAACAGAATCCATTCATTCTACAAATGATGTTGATTAAGCATCTACTATGCACCAGGCTCCATGTGCTGGGACTACAGTATTGGACAAGACCAAGTTCTATTCCCATGGAGCCCACATTCATTGGAGTCAGTTCCCAAGGAGTGAAAGCCAGGGTTCCCTGCTCCTGGTCACAATGCTCCCCAAATACACTCCAGATCCTGTTAAAAAACTATACCTCTTTGTTTGCATCCAGTATGTGGTCCTGGGTCTCAAAAGTGGACAGTTGTGTCAACCAAGGCATACTTCAGTGTTCCCCAACACCCTACCAATGCTGCTTCAGAGTATGCATACCCACTTTGAATGTTTGAAGAGGAGACACTGTGATTGCGAAGAAGAGATAACACTCATGATGAACGAAAACTGGGGGATGACCTGGACTACCCCACTGCTCCATACCCCTCCCTCCCTGGTGCCCACCCAACCTGAAGCACACGATCTTGATGGGGTTCCAGCTTCCAAACTCCTGAATTGTTTGGTGCAAGTGCAGCTTGGAGAGAGACCACTAATGCGCCCAGCATGGCCAGCAAGCCCAGGATGTCAATGTCAGGAGCAAACAAGGCAGCGTGTGTGGAGGGACAGTGGCAGAGGTACCCTCAAGGAAGGAGGCAGCATGCACGTCAGGGAATTAGGAACCTGTGAATGTCAAATGTGTATTTTTGAAACTTTTATTGGACTTCAAAATTGATCACGTATTGAGTCACTAAAAACAATGCATCCCCACCCCTCCCACAGTAGGATATTTCAACAGGGCTTGCAGAATTTTGAGTTCTCCCAAACTTCTTAAATTCTGATAAATATTGCCAGAGTGCTCTTCAAAACAGTAACACCAATTTACGTGTGTTTACTTTTTTCTAACTGTTGGAAGAAGGTGAGCATTTTTATATGTGTTTATTCTTCTCTAAGTTGCTGTTTATATGTGCTTATTTTTCCAGATGGATGTTACTACCATAATGTCACTTTCTTCATTATTAGGATCTGGGAATATCCCAAGGAATTTGGGGGCATAAGAGGAATGCATTGGTGCATTGGTGCAAGTTCTCACCTAGCTATAAAATTTGTAAGTATAATTAACAAAATTTTCCAAACAAACATTACTAATGCAACTCATCAAAACTTATTAATTGTATCTAATACATTAACATTAAGCATTGCTTACCAATATATTTAAATGAATTTGCTTAGGTATTTTATAAGAATGCGAATGATGGGCAATCTTTTTGTTTCCTCGTCTTGAAGACTTATGAACCATGCTTTAGTAAACATTCATGATCACATTTCCTTATTCATTGATCCATGGGACAAACTCTCAGAAGGGGTTGAAGAGTATTTGAAATCTTAATTTTAAAGGATGTTGCCAGATTGCTTTCCAAAAACGTTTTATTTTTCAGTTGCTATAACACTTCGTGTTCCTACAGCAATACCTAAAAACGCCATCGCTCTCTTTCCCAACCAGTAAGTAACAGGCATTAGGTTTCCTTACGGTTTCTCCTGTCTGATGGGAGTAAAGAGATATTTTAATTGTTACTTTAATTAACATTTCCCGGGCTTACTAGTAAATTTGAACGTCTTTTCATTCATTTGGGTTTTTGCCTCTGCTCTTGCTATCCATAGATCCTTTGCTCATTTTCACAAGATGTTTGCTGTTGGTCAATCCGTAAGTTTGCTTTGTATAATAGAGAAATTATCATTTTTCCATCTGCATTATAAGCTTTTTCCAGCAATATTGTTTTTTCATGCCTTTGGTACCAAATGATGTCATAGATCCCATTTTTAAAGTTTTAAATTTTTATATTGTCAGACGTGACTAAATTTTCTTCTGTGGCTTTAGATTTCCAGGCTTTAGTATACAGGATAGGTTCTAAGGAATAGAATAACTGGATTGAAGAGTATCTGTATTACCCTTACTTCCCAGATTTTCTTATAAGATTTTTTACTGATTTGATTTTTATATTTACATTTCAATCTGTTTGTTTTTATATCATGGGTAAGATGCTGGTAGAATTTTACTATCTCGCAGAAGAGATGGCTGTGCTGGTATCACCATTGACTGGCCTGTCCTCATCTGAACTTCCACACTTGTCATAAATTGATTTCTCATATAAATTGGGATCTAAGTGGAGATTCTCCATTCCACTGATTTATTTGTCCATTAGTACACCAAGACTATTTGCTTAAGGTGACTTTAGCATAAGTTCTGATAACTAATATGGCAAATCTCCCCTCTATTGTTCTTTTTTTCTTTAAAAAAAAAAAAAAGTTTAAGAGAAAAAGAGAAAGAGAACAAGCTGTGAGAGAGACAGACAGAGAAGGAAAAGCAGGCTCCCCTCTGAACAGGAAGCCCCACCCAGGGCTCGATCCCCAGGATCATGACCTGAGCCAAAGGCAGACACTTAACCAACTAAGCCACCCAGGCACCCTTCCTGGTTCTCTTAGCTATCCTCATAGGCATGTGTTCAATATAAGAAGTTTAAGAATTTTTTTTCAATTATGAAAAAAAACCTGTTGATTCTTTTTTAAACATTTTTAAAATTTAATTTAATTTTTTTCAGTGCTCTAAAATTCATTGTTTATGCACCACAACCTGTTGATTCTAATTGAAAATTAGACATCCAGAACATGGGAGACATCTCCATTTTTTAAGATTTTGTTTAATGTCTTTTAATATAATAGGCTTTTAATGTTGGCCCTCAATCTGTCTTGTTAAAATTTTTCCTATGTAATTTAAAAGTTGTCTTCCCATTTCACATCTAGATTTTAACAACTAGAACATTAAAAAGTAGTTGGTTTATTTTAATATTTATTTCATCTCTACTTAACCACATTTGCACAATTATTCTAACTGGTTGGGTTTTTTTTCCCTCCACTGTTCTCTTGGACTTCCTAAAGTGTACATTCATACCATCAACAGAAAAGATACTTTTATATATTTTCTATGTTCATGCCCGTCATTTCATGTTCTTGTTTTATCATATTTACCAAAACCTCTGAGAAGATATTTAATAATAATAACGACAGGCATTGCTTTCTCCTGCAGTGGCTTTCCTGTTCGGAATTTAAAACATTTGCTGATAGTTTTGGAGAACTCTAAGCATTGCTTGATCAGTTACAACTGACCTTCTTATCTTCACTGGGACGACTGCTCACTTCAAATCCTCCAGGCATTCTTGGATGAGTTCTGGTAGTTGGACTTGCCACAGAATCATTCATTTCCCTCAGGTTTGGGCTCGCTTGCTTTGGTTCTCTCATGATGTTTTTATCTCCACTGGAAGTCCCTTCAGTCTGCCATCCTCCCTTCCATCCTGTACCCCACCAAGTTGACCCATCAAAAACCATCACAGTTCATTTGGGATGTCAAACTTTTTTTGTCTGCTTTAATTTTGTGTGTGTGTGCAACAGCTTCACAGTCGGCTCTTAATTTTTCACTTAATCTAACCGTCTTTGTCTGGTTCTTCATATTTTGGGCTGTTTTATTTTATTCCCTTCTATCTTATTCTATACTTAGTATATATAATATTATATAATATTATGATATCATCACAAACATTGTACATTATAATGTATAATATTATAATATTATGTTATCATCATTTATATCATTTTAGGACTATTTGTCTTTTTCTTCTACCTTACTTTTGTGAGTTTGATAGAGCTGTTATATATTTCACTTCTTCCTCTTGTTAATTTTGATCTTCCTTGGTATGTTTTCATCCCATTAATCATTAGTGTCCTATTTTCCCTGCTTTATTAGTCTGTCACACACAACTCTCCTTTTATCTGTAGACAAAAATACCTTCCCTGAAACACACCCCACAACACACTAATTCTTCCCTACTCACTTGTTGTATCCTAGCCCTCAAGAAAGGATCCTTTTACCTCCCTACCTGCACAACCCCCAGCATAATATCCTGGTATTTTGCAACGTAGTTTAGCATTTATTATTTTCTGTAGCTCTATATGACCATCTAATGAAATGGTTCGTTCCAATAGTGTATTTTTAAGTTCTATAATTTTCATTTGGTTCTTTTCTCTAATTTCTCTTTTTCTGTGGAGATCTCTTGTTTGTTTAAGGTGTCTATTTACTCTTATTCCTTTCAACACCCATTTTAATGTCTTTCCTGCTAATTCTAGTCATGACTCCTTCTTAGGGTCAGCCTCCGGGAATCATTTTTTTTTTTCTTATGTATGGCTCACATGTTTTTTTTTTTCTTTGTATTTCTAGTAATTTTGTGATTTTGGTATGTTTCTCTGAAGAGTATTGGGTTTGTTTGAGATTTGGCTCCTCTATGGTGGGCTGCAACTGATACAAAGTTTCTTTTAGCTTAAGTGGGGACTGTTTGGAGTCTTCCCAGTAAGTAGATGGCTATTTCAAAGGTTAGGAATCCTGACCAGTTTATACACAGAATTTGCCTTTTGCTCGATGCCACTCTTTCTGGGATTCTCCCCCTTCACCTTTCCAGCTACTGTTTTCCCTTCAAACTCTGTGACTGGTTTATCAAGTCAGTAAGACTGCAGAGTTCTAGTTGCCCTTAGGAATGTAATAAACTTGGAAAGTGAATTTTATTTGCCTTGGTTTATAATACTACATGTGAAGAATCTATGAAATCTGTTAAACCCTAGAAAAGTTTCCTCGATTTTATGTGTGTTTCCTTGGTTTATTGTGTATGGCCTTTGCCTACAACATAAAGTGTTGTTTTTTTTTTTTTTCTGGGTAAGCTGCCTGGATAGCAAATATTCTATGATTGCTAGATCATATGATAAGTATATGATTAACATAGTAACAAAGTTTTATACCATCTTCCAAAATGGCTGTAGCATATTTTTCATTTCCTTCAATAATGAATGAGAGGTCCTGTTTTCTCATATCTTCCCAGTGTTTTGGTATTATAGGATGTTTGGATTTTAACTAGAATCTTATGGTTGTTTTGATTTGCATTTCCCAATGATAATGATGTTGGGAACATTTCCATATGCTTATTGGCATCTATCATTTTTAATAAAATATCTGTTCAGAGCCTTTGCCCATTTTTTAAACCAGACCTTTTGGTTTTTACTAGACTCATTATTTTCTTATTATTGAATCCTAAGTGTTCTATTTATATTTTGGATAGAAATCCTTTATCAGATAGGTATTTTGCATATATTTTCTCTCAGTCTGTGACTGTCTTTTAATCATTTTAAGTGTGTCTTTGAAAGAGAGAAAGTTTTCAACCTCTATAAAATCCAGATTATGTATTTGTTCCTTTGTGGATTGTTGCATCATACAGATTTTCTCCTAGATTTCTTTTAAAAGTTGTGTATTGTTATGTTTTACATGGAGGTCTATGGTCCATTTCTATTTAATTTTTGTATAAGATGTGAGGTATGTACGAGATCCTTTTCTTCTCTTTTATTTTGTTTGGCATATAGACATCCAATTATACCAGCATTACTTGGTTATTTCTGGCCTCTCTGCTCTGTTCTGTTGACCTGTACCGCTCTCTTTTTACCAGCATCATAGTGTTATAATTCCTTTAAAAGTCTCAAAATCAGGAAATGTGAGTCTTCCAAGTATATTTTTCCTTTACAGTGTTATCTTGGCTATTCCTTTTGTTTTCGTATACATTGTGTAGATTGTGTACATTTTAGAATTGGCTTATTAATGTCTACTAAAGAGCTTGTTTGGATTTTGATTATGATTATACTGAATATATAAATCAAATTAACAGGAATAGACATCTTTCAAATACTGAGTCTTATAATGCATGAACCAGGGTATAGATCTAATCATCCAGATCATCTTTTGGGTTTTTTTTTTTATTGCTACTTTGTAGTTTTCTGCATACAAATTCTGCACATTTTTTGTCACTACTTTTTTTCTATTATTATAAATGGTATTTTTAAAAATTTCAAAATCCAGTTAGTCATTGGTGATGTATAAGTATACACAAAACTTTAACTTTTTTTCCTGTGACTTTGCTAAACTCACTTACTAGTTCCAGGGAATTGTGTGTGTTTGTGTGTGTGCGTGTGTGTGTGTAGATTTGGGGGGATTTTCTACAATCATCTTGAATAAAGACAGTTTTATTTCTTGCTTCCCAGTCACTGTGTCTTTTCTTTTTCTTGTACAAACTAGGATTTCCAGTATGGTATTGAATAGAAGCAGTAATTGAGAACATCTTTGCCTTGTTCTATATCTTAGGGAGAAAGCATTCAGTCTCTCATCATCAAATATAATGTTAGTTGTAGGGTTTTCATGAAGACCTTTTATTAGGTTAAGGAAGCTCTATTTCCAGTTTGTATGATTTTTTTTTTAATCATGAATAGATGCTATGTTGAGTGCCTGTTTTGCATTTACTGATAAGATGATGTTTTTACTTATTTAGTATAGTAATATGGGGAGTTATAGTGATTGATCTTGAATGTTAAACCAGCCTTGTATTCCTAGGATGAACCATACTTGATTGTGAGGTGGTATCCTTTTTTATATATTGCTGGATTTGATTTGCTAATATTTTATTAGGGATTTCTGTGTCTGTGTTCATGAGAGATAGTGGCCTAAAGTTTTCTTTCCTCTGGATATATGAGAAAGTGTGTGTGTGTGTGTGTGTGTGTGTGTGTAGATAGATAGATATTTTCCATCAGCTTACAGTTATGCATCCAAAAATTTCAACCCAGCAACTCAGAATTCAGTCTAGCATTTTTCATGTATTAACTGCTTTCTCCAACAGTGAGAAACCAGGCTCTCATTATCCACAATATATTTACTTATCCAGTTATGGAATACATATAAAGTAGTTTCATAATTGCTCACCCACACTTACTAACTAGAGCACAATATTTGTTTACAGTTCTTGTGGTCTTTAGCCTGTGGGCATATATTCAAAATACTGTGTTCAAAGTTATCCCTCATGCCCTTTCAGTGTGGTCATGTTATTCATTTAGAATATATTTAAGTTCACTTTTTTCTGTGTTCTATTTTTTTATTATTTCCCACCCTTGTTAATATTTTCTTTAAGTATGTGAAACATTAACATAGTTCTAAAATTCAGAACATATTAAAAAGTAAATCAAAGAAATGCCCCTTTGTCATCACTTCTATTCCAGTGCCCTCATGCTTTCCACCCAATTTCCACCCATTAGCCTTAGAAAACAGTCTCATTAGTCTCTGGTCTATTATCCCTAAGTTTCTTCTCCTTTTCTCTCTTTTTTTTTTTTTCATGAATAAACAGACACATGTATATTTCCCTATCTCCCTTTCTTCGCATAAATGGTATATTATAGATATATACTGATCTGCATTTTGCTTTTTCAATGAACAATATATCCGGTATATCACTCCCTATCAGTTGATAGAAATCACCCTTATTACTTATTTTACTACATAGTATTTGTGTGGATGTGGTGTAGCTTATTTAACCTCTCTCCTATATGTGGGCACTTAGATTGTTTCCCATATTTTACAATTACAAATAATCATGAAGTTAATGACTTGTTCATATACATTTTCGTGTTGTCGAGGTATATCTGTCAAAGTAAATTCTAGAATTTGGATTGATGGGCCAAATGTAAGTGCATGTGTAGTTTTGTTGATTCTGTAAATTCCTCTCCAAAACAGTTGTATCTATGTGTATTCCCATTTATGTTGCTTCTAAGAAGATATTTTTATACTTTTCTCCAATATCTATAGTTGTTTTCATAGAAAGGTTGGTCTGAAAGAAGTATTTCATCATTATAGAAAACAAGAAATCCCTTGTGAATGACTCTTAAATACGGCATGACAGTCAGTGACCATTGGACATTTCAGGCAACTCCCCACATGGAAGACACAGTGACCAAAATGGCAAAAAAAAAAAAAAAAAAAAATAGAAAGAATGAAAATAAAAATTTAAAAAAGGAAAGAAAAAAAGAAAACTCAGGTAAAACAAAGGCAATGAGGACCAGAAAATAATTTTTAATCCCTTAATTAATATTCTCAGGGGTATATATTGTTCCTAAAAGACATAAAACAGCAGTGTGCATGTACATGAGTAATATAAAGACATATATGTGCATATAAATACACACACACACACACACACACACACACACACACATACATGTATTTCCTAACTCTGCCTCTGAGAAGGTTTAGAAGCAGTGAGCATACTAATAACCAGATCTTGGTATCTAAGTACCATGCTCCACTAACCAGTCCAAAGCTCTTTGGCCTGCTTCTAGGACTTGAAGCAAGGAAACTACAAGATAGTCCTAGAACATCTTGTACCAGAAAGTAAGGAAAGGGTCAAAGGATAATATGGAACATATGAAAATGACATAGGAGCCACCCTGAAGTGGCACCCACTGATTTAATTTGGGAAAATTGGAGCAAAAGTAAATAAATAAACACACACAGAGTAACAGATTGGAACCCATGGAATAAGAGAACATAAAAGGTCATGATGGTAAAAATTAAATAAATAAATATAAATAAGTAGAGAAGTGGGATTCCACCTAATAACTGGAGAAAAAGAATGATGAAATTCAAAACCTATTAACTGGCAACTACCATAGTGATAAGTACTTCACAAGAGAAACATCAACAGGTATAAACTAGTAAGCTAAGTATTGATGAGAAGCAGCTTATTTATACAGGATTAAAATCTTCCCACAAAATACTTATTAATTACAAAAAAGAATATCTTCACAATAGAGAAATCAAGTATACACCAATTTCAACAACTGATCAGAGTTAATCTCATCAGTAATGTAACAAGTCAACAGTCTGTAATTGATAAAATTTAAGCTCATCAGTAATGGGACAAATCAATAGACTACATGAGAAGAACAGAAGAGCATTTTCCTTCACTGATATTCCTGCCACAATTTTATAACTTGAATTTAGTCATGGGGAAATATCAGACAAACCTGAGGGATGTTCAACAAAATACCCCCCCAAAATGTCAAAGCCAAGAAAGACCGAGAAACTGTTTCAGATTAAGAAAAACTAAAGACACTGGATAACTGGATTAGTTTTCTATGGCTGCTGTAACAAATTACCACAAAATGAGAGAGAATCAAATCCAAAGTAGGACTCCAAGTCCCTTGTTAATACCTCAGAAAGATCGACAACAGTGCCTCTGAAAAAACACTTAACCAGACTAAATGCCATCTAAGGATCTTGAGGGTGTGCCCCCAAAGAACCTCTGCATTAAACCATAGGGTTTCTAAGAATCTTCAGTGTTTTCTCTCAGCAGCCCAAGTGGAAGCCAACTCAATGACACTTGTGAATGTAATATTTTTAATGGACTGAGTTTTGTAGATTGATTCCCAGGAAATCCATAATGTTTTTAAAAGAATTGTATCAGCATGGAATGAAAGGGTAGGGGGGGAGTGCAAAAGGAAGAAGGATCTTAAGTGTGTCTCACAGATCCTCTCCATTAAATTGTAGGACTTCTAAGAATTGAGTCTGTTGTCTCTCAGCAGCTTCATTTGAAGCCCCGTCAATGAGATTTCTGGGGGTGGATTTCTAAAAGTTGATTCATTAATTAAAAAAAAAAAAAGTTTTTAGAAGAACTGTATCAACATGGACTGAAAGGAACAGAGGCAGTACAAAATGAAGAGACACTTTTACTCTCAAGACTCTTTGGGCAAGAAGCAGGCTGCCAAAATTCCCCGGCTGCCAACATGGCCCTGTTTATGGAGAAGGAAGTCCAATTCAGAAGGCAGAATCACGACCCAGAGCTATGGTGAATCATGCCACATGGTGGGCTGAGTCTAGTCAAGGCACATGTGCCTAGCTGGGCTTCAAAACTGTACAGACCAGTGAGTCCTGTGTGCTCCATACTGTTTCTTGTTATGAATGAGAATTAGTTTCTCATGCGGCAGTTATTCTATACCTGTCCCACCATTATATGTGGGGTGTTTAGTTCCCAGATCTCAGACTGATAGAAGCTGTACGTGCGGTGCTGAGTCAGGAGCAGCATTGGAGCCACCATCCCCAAGAAGCCTCCACCACACCTGAGCCAGATTTAGAAAACAAGACTCTAGACCTCAAACCTGAGTCTCTTCTATAACAGATAAAACTTTTAGGGAATTTGGGAAGATGATATACAATTTGCACATGGGGAAAAAGTAAATAAACTGAGGCCAGTGAGTTGACTGTGGCAGATTTAAAACAAGCCCACAAAATCTTTGACATTCCTTTTGTCAAAAAGATGAGATCTAAAAAAAAAAAAAAAAAAAAAGATGAGATCTAATTCCCCTTCATTTGAACCGTAATGACCTTAGTGACTCACTAAGTCAATTAGTGAGTCACTATGAACGCAGCATAAATGTTGCTGGAAGATCTATAAGGCTAGGGCATAAAAATATAGTCTTCCCTTGGTTCAGTCCCCCTCTTAGGACACACACCTTTGGTGTCCTGAGCTGGCTTGTAGAAATCCAGCTGCCTAGAAGTTGCCTTGCATAAAAACCACAGGAAGACACTGGAGCACAGAGAGTGCCAGATGTTCCAGTCCCAGTTGTTTGTTCCCAACCCAGATACCTGACATGAAAGCGAGTGGACCTCTAGATGGGACCATTCCTCAGTTTTCCAACCACAAGCTGGCCCAATTGCAGACTCATGAAGAAAACAGATACATCGTTGCTGCTATTGTTTTCAACCACTACATTTAAGGATGCAAGAAATAACTGGAAATGTTGACTACCGATCATCCAGTACATTTAAAGTTTTTGCTAGATTGTTCCATAAAAATAATATTATTTCTTTCTCCATATTCGATTTCTTCATGTGTTTTGTGATTTGACTAACAGTCTCATTTTGAGTGAGATATTTGAGGTTTGTTCATTTTTCTCTACTTCCCCCCTTTTTTAACCCCCACTGCTAGTTTTATAGTTGTTTCCATCTAAGTTCCCTTCCATCTGACCCCTGGTCCACAATAGTTCTTATATAGTCTTATTGAGCTACTGTCACATGATGCTTAATTGGCAACATCACAGGTTCATCTCTTGAACATGATCTGGTTCCTGGTCCCAAAGATGGTTGTGTTTGCCCATCCCTCTAGGCTCCCCAGTTCCATAAACCCATAGCCCTACAAGGCAGCAGCCTTTATGGAGGAGGAGTGATCTCCCCTCTAGCTCCTGACTTCAAGCAGGATCCTGACTTTTATCCCCCAATCTAAGTATTAAATTTTCAGATCCATCCCTAATTTACCAGGGATTCAAATGGCTTACAGACACTGCTAATCTCTGAATCCAAGACCCAAACAACATGTGGTTTCAGCGCCACTCACTGCTTTGCATTTCTTTACTGTGTATGGTTTCTAGAGACCTTTATTTTGTCTTTGAGCCAGACCATGTCTATTCTCCTATAGTGTTATCCATCATCATTATGTGTTTGTGGCAGACGGAGTGCATCAAACAATGACATCATTGCCCCAGAGGGACTGGTGGTTCCCTTCCTGTTCCTTCAAGGAGAACTGGGTCTGGGAATTGGATCATTTGCCATTGGGTGGTTCAAGTCAGGAACTTGTTCATCACATGAAGACCCTAGTTGTTAAAGAAATTCAACAAAGGCCTTATTTGGCTCATCTAGTTAATACTTAAGAACTACATAAATAATTAACACAGCCCAATGTATCTGTGGGACAAATATTTCTGATTACTCTCTCTACCCTGCCATAAGTTATTGGAAATAACAAGCTGTGACCTTGATAACCTACCATTATTGACATTGGGGAGCCCATTTCAACTGCAGCATCTTGTACTAGAATTTCTGGCTTAGAAGGAACAGCCAGGAAGGCACTTTCTGAAGATGCCGACACTTCCCTCACTAGCTTGGCACATTCTCTAGCCTTGTTCCAATGTGCAAGGATTCAGAAAATACAAAAGCCATGTAACCTATCTGAGGAAAACACTTGAAAAAGCCCTCTAACTCTAAATTCAAACCAGAGCATGAGATGAGGAGCAGAGAAAAACATGGTGAGCAATAGATCCTATTATTGATGATGAGAATATCACTCAGAGTTCATAATATAAGTTAGGTTAGTATTCTTGAAAAGGAAGAATAATTTTAGCCCATGCCTAGATATTTTAAACTGTTTCAGCATGGCCAGAAGTTAGTCAGGGAGAGAAGGCACTGGAAAGGCATCTACAGGTTTTGTTGGTGGGAGGAGGTTAGGAAAGTATCTTAGGGTAACATGTATTATTTTGCTCTATTGTTATAATGAGAAAACATTTTGATTGTGATTTCAAGATCAGGGTGGTAACTGTTAGGAGCACTGGAAAGGAAAATAGCTTTTGAAATTAGTGAGGGAGAAACTTGATAAAGTAAGAGTAAGGAAGAGAAAAAAGAAAAGGGAGATAAATAGCTGATATTAAAATAAGTTAGAAAAATTACATTATCCAGTTATGACATTAAATGTGAATTATATGAATTACTAAACAAAAGACTTCTTAAAAAAGAATATATTTTCTATTAAAACCTAAGAGAAACAGCTAAAGTTTCTTGTCATAGAACGATGGTGAAATGGGAGTTTGATTCTGAGTATTGGGAAAGGACTGGCTAAATGGAACTAGTTAATGGAAATGAAAAATTAATAAGTGAAAAAGAAGGAAATTAATCTTAAGTTCATAAAACCTATAAAAATGAGGAATACATACACTGTCACAAAGGAACTTTTAAAACGTATATGTTGTTTACAAGAAACACACTTAAGGAGAGCCTGGGTGGTGCAGTTGTTAAACGTCTGCCTTCAGCTCAGGTCATGAGTCCAGGTTCCTGGAATTGAGCCCCATGCTGCAGGCTCTGCAGGAGCCTGCTTCTCCCTTGCCCACTCCCCCTGCTTGTGTTCCCTCTCTCTCTGTCAAATAAATAAATAAAATCTTAAGAAAGAAAGAAAGAAAGAAACAAACAAACAAACACACTTAAAACCAAGGGATAAGGCAGGATTAGAAATAAATGGATTTTCCCTTTTTTTTTTTTTTTTTTTTTAAGACTGATTTATTTTACCGAAGGGAGTGGGGGAGAAGCAGAGGAAGTGGAGAAAGAATCTCAGGCAGATTCCCTGCTGAGTGTGGAGCTTAACATGGGCTCAATCCCATGATCCGGAGATCATGACCTGAACTGAAATCAAGAGTCTGATGCTTAACTAACTGTGCCATCCAGGCACCCCAGGATTTTCCTTTATTAATATCCAGGAGGATACAGGAAACTAAGAAGGACCTAGGCTGATGATGTAGCAAAAAGTGGCTCTCGACAAGATAGAAACACAGCAAGAAAGAAAGGACAAATTTTGAGTCTGTAATTTACTCATTTTCGAAGGCAGGGGGGTGCCAATGGAAGTTGTGCTCAAAAGTGTTTCATCATGTGACTGCTTGTAAATTTATTGTAATTTCCCACATTTAATCCTCTACCTGAGTATTCTTTATTTGGTGTTTCACAGTAGCTGGTTTTTTTTTTTTTAAACCTCTGTACCTGTTTTTAGACATTAATAGTAGGAAAATAAAAATTAAGTCCATGTATTTTTTATTCATGGGTCCCATAATAATAATAATGATAAAAATATTCTTCCTGGTGTCTGGAATGAAAATTGGCAATTGAGTGGTATAGTTATCTATATATGTTGGAACAACCAGCCCACTGCTTAATAATTAAATTGGTTAGAAAGATAATCAGGATGGACAGATAAAATGACAAGCGGGTAGGTATAGAAATAGATAGATGATGGAAAAAAAAAAAAATCAGATCCGATCCTCGCAGTAATGTACATTCAAAGTCAGACAACAACAAATTAGGTAGATTAGTAGGCCCACCAGTAGGGGAAAGGATATCCCATATATCTGGTGTTCTTTATGGTTTATAAACACTCCTACAACATTATCTTCCTTCATTCTCACAAAAGTAGGGCATGTTTTATCATCTTCATTTTACAGATTAGAGCTGTAACTCTTAGGAAAAAGAAAAACTGGATGAGAACCTGATATTAAGTACAAGCAAAAAAGTCATCACAAGTGACATCATTTTTATCAGAACACATAGATTTAACATTAAAATCTTCAGAAAGGAAAAACAAGGACATACAGTAATAATACATAATTTTAAGAACAAGATAATAGTAGTTATAAAGGTGTTGCTCCAAAAAAAATGGCAGCTAAATATATAAATGGCAATTAGAAATGCAAGAGCTTCATTCTAAAAATCATATTAAAATGAGAGTAATAGGGTGCCTGGGTGTCTCAGTCAGTTAAGTGGCTACCTTCAGCTCAGGTCATGATCTCAGGGGCCTGGGATTGAGTCCTGCCTTGGCGGGGGGGGGGGGGGTCACTGCTCAGTGGGGAGTCTGTTTCTCCTTCTCCCTCTGCTTGTTGCTCCCCCTGCTTGTACTCTCTCTCTCTGTTAAATAAATAAATAAAAATCTTTTAAAATAATGAGAGTAATAATTCTCTCAGAATAAAAGACAAAAATAAGAAAAGTCATCAAATAATATAATCAAACTTGATGTGTATATTAAATGAAACTTTATCATTTGAAAAAGGAACACATACACACATGTATGTATGTCCAGGTATCACAAAATCTTTCATGCATTTTTTCAAAAAGAAAAAAATACACACATTTTTAAAAGTATTAATGTTAGGAGCACAGACTCTTAATAAAGTTAGAAATAAATAATAAAATTATGACTTTAGAAAACATATAACTACTTGAAAACTAAGAAATATCATTCTGGGGTGCCTGGGTGGCTCAGTGGGTTAAAGCCTCTGCCTTCGACTCAGGTCATGATCCCAGGGTCCTGGGATCAGGGGGCCTGCTTCCTCCTCTCTCTCTGCCTGCCTCTCTTCCACTTGTGATCTCTGTCAAATAAATAAATAAAATCTTTAAAAAAAAAAAAAAAAAGAAATATCATCCTAAATATTCTTTCAACTAATGAAGAAATCCAAACTGAATTTGCAACCTACCTTAAAAAGGTCCAGAAAAGGAGAATGTGTCGTATCAATACCTCTGAGTCAAGGTTTCGGTTGTACTGGAAAAATACTTGTCACTTGGCATTACCTTGATTTCTTTTGTCAATGTTTTATAGTTTCCAAAAAACAAATCTTGTACATGTTTTTTTAGATTTACATGTAAATATTGCTCTTTTTTCTTTTTTGAGTGACTGTAAATGGGATTGTATTTTTAATTTTGGTGTGCATGTGTTCATTGCTAGTATCTAAAAATACAATTTTTTTTTGCATGTTTATCTTGTATCCTATAAACTTGCTGAACTCACTTACTAATTCTAGGAGGTTTTTATAGTTTTTGAGATTTTTCTGCATAGATAATAAACATGATATCAGCAAATAGGAACAATTTTATTTCTTCCTTTCTAATCTCTATGACTTTTCCTTTTCTTTTCTTGCCTTATTATTCTGGCTAGAACTTTCAGCATTTTTTTAATATGAGTGGAAGAACAGACCTCCTTGCCTTGTTCTCAATCTTAAGAGAAATACATTCAGCCTTTCACCATTAAGTATACTGTTAAGTGTAGATTTTTGTAAATGCACTTTATTAAGTTGAGGAAGTTACCCTCTATTCCTAATTTGTAAGGAGTTTTATTATGAATAAATCTTGAATATTTCCATTTTTTTCTGCATCAATTAATGTGATGATTTGACTTCTTATTCAGCCTGTTGATATGATGGATGACATTGCTCAACTTTCAAATATTGAACTAGCCTTGCATTCCTTGAATAAACATCACTTGGTCATGGTGTACAATTATTTTATATGTTGCTGAATTCTACTTGTTAATATTTTGTTAAGGATTTTTGCATCAATGTCCATGAGGAATATTGGTCTTTAGTTTGTTTTTCTTGTACTGTCTTTGATTTTGGTATCAAAGTAATACTGACTTCATAAATGAATTGGAAAATGTTCCCTCCTCTTGTATTTTCTGGTATAGATTATGCAGATGTTGGTGCTAATTATTCATTAAACCTTTAGGAGAATTCTCCAAAGAAGCCATCTGTGACTCAAGATTTCTTTTGGGAAAGTCCTTAAATTAAGAATTCAATTTCCTTAATACTTACAGAGCAATGCAAATTATGCATTTCATATTGGGTGAAATTATGGTAATTTGTTTTTTGAGGAATTGGTCTATTCATTTAATTTGCCAAATTTATACATACATGATTGTTCGTAGTATGTCTTATTATGTTTTTTATGTTTGTAGGATCTGTAGTAATATTCCTTGTTTCAATCGTGATAAGCTATATCTTCTTTTTTATATGTCAGTCTTTCTTGTAGTTTGTCAATCTTTTTGATCTCAGAGAGCTTGATTTTGTTCTGTTGATTTTCAATATTACCTTTTTGCTTATAATTTCAATGTTTTCTATCTCTTTTATTTCTTTCTTAAGCTTCTTTTGGGTTTATTTTGCTCTTCTTTTTCTAACTTCTTGAGGGGAAGATGTAGACCATTGATCTGAGGTTTTTCTTATTTTATAATGTGAGCATTTAGTGTTACAAATTCCTTCTTAGCACTGTGTTAGCTGTGTCTCACAAATTTTGAATATGCTGTATGCATATCAGTTCAATGTTTGTTTGTTTTTTTAGTTCCCTTTGAGACTTTTGCCTTTGAAACAGGGATTATTTTCAAGTGTGTGATTTGATTGCCAAGTGCTTGGAGGTTTTACTGTTATCTTTTTGTTATTCTTTTCTAGTTTAATTATATTATGATCAGAGAACATACTCTGTTTGGCTTCAAATTTTTTTACATTTGTTGAAGTTTGTTTTCTGGATTTGGTCTCCTTGATATATTCCACAGACACTTGAAGAGAATGTGTATGCTGTTGTTGTTAAGTGGAATATTCTATCAATGTCAATTTGAAATAATTGGAGCACAAAAAAATATGTTGAACTGTACCATCAGTATGTAATCAGCAAAATCCAGACCAGAGAAAGTCTACAGATAAAATGGGTCACAGGCTTCATCAGATAATTTGTAAAGGAAAAAAAAAAAAAAAAACTGGGATAGAGAGGAAATCTGCAGATTAAAGACCTTAAAATACATAGCACGGTAAAAATAAGGTGTGATATTAACCACAGTGTCTAGGGATGGACACTGGGTGATAAAAACCATTAAACACACACACACACACACACACAGAAGTGATTACTATAAAAGTCAGGGTAGTGGTTACTTTTAGATAGAGAGGGTTATGATGGGGCATACAGAGGGGTTACTGGGGTGGCTGGCAACATTTTATTTATTAGCTTGTGGTTTTACTTCTTGACTTGGGTGGTAGTAGCAAGCAGTGGTGTGCTGGTATTTAACAACTGGATCTCCAGGGGGAAAAGAAAGCCTGGACTTGTAGCATTTCCTGATTTCCATCATGTAAACACTACCACCATGGCCAATTTTCAAGCTACCAACATGATGTCATTGTCTGTGGAGCTGGGAAGAAATTGCACAAACAGCTCTGAGGGGACTGTGTGAGCCAGCTCCGACACAGCACTGGGAGGCTGTGTTCCTTGTAATAACTCGGTGAGCTGTACATTTATTTCTTGAATATTTTAAAGCTAAAAATATAAGAATAAATGTAAAACAATAGCTCTGGATAAATAGTTGTTTCTCGGATGGAACAGGAAATATGTAAAACGACCCTTGAACATCTTTTAGTGTCAGAAAGTAAGGAAGTGCTCAAAATAGAAACAAAGAACCCATAATGATAGGGGTATGTCAAAGAGACACAGTAATTAATTGAAAGGGTTCCCAATGGTCAAAGCTGGAATGATTTGAGCAATAAGATAAAGTAATATTGGATTATAACCCAATGTATAAAGTAAATATCCATGACTGCATACGGATGCAAATAAATGATTGGATATTGGAGGAGAATAGACACATCTGTTGTGCAGAAGAGGCCAAATAACTTATGTAAATATGCAACCACATAACTCCCTGCCTCTTAAATAAGGGTCGCACATAGTGCCTTCTTTCCAATGAGTACAGTTTGGAAAAGGGGGTGGTTAAAAGCAGTGACTTCACAGTAGAGAAACATGACAAACACTACTGCAGCCAGGTGATCAAGGTCAACACCAACAGAGATAAGTCATATTAATATTTTACACCCCTGATATATGATGAAAATGGCATTTTACTTCTGTAGTCTTCGTTCCAAAAACCCATAGCCCTAGTCTAATCACGGGGAAAACAGACAAATCCCAAATGGAGGACATTCTACAAAATATTTGATCAAGACTCCTTAAAACTGTCAAGGTCATCAAAGACAAGTAAAGTCTAAGAAACTTCCATAAGCAAGAGGACTTGCTACATAGACATGACAACTAAATGTGATGTAGTCTAGATGGGATCTTGGAACAGAAAACATACATCAGGTAAAATGATAATGATGATGATGATGATGATGATGATGATGATGATGATAATGTCATCTGAATAAAGTATGGACTATTGGTAATAATGTATCCATACTGGCCATTAAATGTACCATCCCAGAGTCAACTGTTAGTAACAGCGGAAACTAAGTGTGGGTTATATGGGAACTCTGTAGTATCTTACAATTTTTCTGTATATGTAAAACTGTTCTAAAGTAACAAGTCTAAAATTAAATAAAATTTTAAACTCTGTTTACTCCACTTCCTTTCATTATAAAAGCCACACATTCAGGCTAACTCATCTCACCTAAATTTTGTGACCCCGAACCTCAATTGGGTGCTTGGTGTTGCCTGGCAGTCTTACTATCTCATCCTGAACGAATCTGACTGCCTTTCTCTAAGTCACATTTCCTGGATCCTCACATCTGCTCCATACTGCTCCCCAGCCCAGTCCTAGCTGAGCACAATTTGCTTCATATTTGACCAAGAAAATAGAAGCAAATAGAAGAGAATTTCCACATTTTACCACGGAATCTAACCATCTGCACTTTGCCCTCCCTCCTGTTAAAATAAATGACCTGTCCACACACCTAAGACCAGCTACTCTATTTCTGCACTGGATCCCCTTCCCCCCTCCACCCCCACTAAAGGAAAATCATGACTTTCCCCCTTTGTGTAAGATCATTACCATCAGCAGTGTGGCATGCAAATGTGTTGCCACATCTTTTCCCATATTCCCCTTCAGCTTACCTCCCATTTTTTCTATTCTTTATACCAAAATGCCCTAAAGGAGTTATCTATATTCACCATCACTATTGTTTTAAAATATATTATATTCATAGAAAATGTGAGGTATGCTAGGGCCAACAGATCAGGAAATGAGTGCCATTGAAAAGTTAGTTTGTTACTCATTGTTCCTAAAGGCAGAGGAATGTCACACCATTGGCAGAGGGAGAGGGAGCCACCATGGACAAAAGCTTTACAGTGGCTTCCACAGGAAGGCACAGGCAAGGTAGGGAAAGCAGGCTTAGGATTGACTACTTTGAATCATTCCAGTGGCCTCTGGGGCACAGGGTATCCCTGGTTGTCTGGTACTTGGCCTGGGTGATCAGAGCAGGGTACAGTGGTCCAGAATGTGAAAGCTGGGGTAGGGGTTCTGGACCGGTTGGTCTGTATTTGAAAATTGTGCTCAGGAGCAGGTTGTTTAGTATCTCTAGGAACTGGTAACCCTGAGAAGGGCAGACCATCCAAGATCAGTAAGGTCCCAGATTTCAAAGTATCAGCATAAAGAAAACACACTCAACCAGGCTTGCCTTCTACTACTATTAGCTTCCTCATTCTGGTAATGATACCTTAATCCTCCTGGATGTCTTTTTACCTCATTGGCCACTCCTCACTGTTCTCTGGCAGATTCTCCTCCTCAGCCCAAGTCTGAAGGTTGAAATAACCTCACGGCTTAATGCTCTTCTCATTTTTGTCTTCACCAGCAGCTCATGAGGAATGCTGACATGGACCCCTGTGGCCTCTGAGAGTCCCCCTCAGGAACTCCATGAAAGGAGAATTGAATTTGCATGTCTCCCTCCATTGGTGTTTGTGTTTATGAAGCAAAAGTAAAGATGGGCAAAAGTGCTGGTACCTTAGCATGAGTCAAGGTAATAGCACCAAACCACCTAGTAGGTATTTTTTCCTTCATTGCCTAGCATTCACACTAGAATTTAAAAAAAAAAAAAAAAAAAAAGTTGAATATCTCCAACACAGTACTAAAAAGTTTCATTTTATGAACTCCTAAACCTTTTTTTTTTTAAAGATTTTATTTATTTATTTGTCAGAGAGAGAGAGCGAGCACAGGCAGACAGAGTGGCAGGCAGAGTCAGAGAGAGAAGCAGGCTCCCTGCCGAGCAAGGAGCCCAATGTGGGACTCGATCCCACGACGCTGGGATCATGACCTGAACTGAAGGCAGCTGCTTAACCAACTGAGCCATAAAAGGCATCCCCTTTTAAACCTTTAATACATATTATGTTACTACTCTGTGTAGTTAAATAGGATGCACGCTTAAGGCTGTACACCAACATATAACTGTCCTGGAGAAAAGCATGTGTACAGTTAAAGTTGTAAGCTGAACCAGCATCTTTCATGGAACCCCATTTTGCTGGAAAGAACAGACAATGCAGCATTATTTATAATGGGACCTGAAACAACTTAAACGTCCATCAACAAATGAAAGAGTAAAGATGTGATATATAGATATAGTTACAGGTATAGACAATTAAACCATTAAAGGGAAGTAATCCTGGGGTACCTGGGTGGTTCAGTCAGTTAAGCATCTGCCTTCAGCTCAGGTCATGATCCCAGAGTCCCAGGATCCCTGCATCGTGCTCCCTGCTCAGCAGGGAGTCTGCTTCTCCCTCTGCCTTTCACCCCACTCATGCTCTCTCTCTCTCGCTTGCTAACTCGCTCTCACTCTCTCTCGAATAAATATCTCTAAAAAAGAGAGAGAGAGAGAGAAGTAATCTTAATAAATAAATGGATGGATAGATGGAAGTAATCCTGCCTGCCATCTTAGAGAGCACTGGATGGACCCTGAGGGCATTATGCTAAATGAAATAAGTCAGACAGAGAAAGATATATACTGCATGATCTCACTTATTTGTGGAATCCAAAGGCAAAAAAAAAAAAAAAAAAAAAAAAAAAAGGCGTAGAAAATTAGACCAGATTTGTGGTTACCAGAGGCAGGAGGTAGAGGATGGAGAAAGGAGAACTGGAGGAAGGTAGTCAAAGCTACAAACTTCCAGTTACAAGATAAAAAATAAGCATGAGGGGTGTAATGTACAACATGCTGACTATAGTTACACTGTTATATGGTATGTGAGTCATTCAAATAAATCTTGGAAAATGAAAAATACTTTTTTTTTCCTTTTTTTTTTTGTATCTATATGAGATGATGGATGTTAACTGAACTATTTTGGTAATCACAGTATATGTAAGTTGAATCATTACATTGTACTCCTTACACTTACATCGTGCTGTATGCCAACTGTATCTCAATAAGATGGCAGGGGAGTACATGCTGGAAAAAGAAAAGAGTTTAAGTTATAACATATCAATATAATGCGTAATATGTTGATAAAAACCAATCAGTAGCTGTCTGTGCACTGACATGGAAATTTCTCCAAGTTATAATGTAAGTAAAAAATAACATTCAGAACAAAGTGCATCGTATGCCACCTTTGGTGTAAAAAATAGAGAAAATAATAAAAAGAAAAATTACACTAATAAGGTTCTGTATCAGTGTGGACTTAGATATATATCAACTCTGAAAAGATATTTAGACTCTAGTAACAGTGATTTCCATGGCAGACAGGAAGAAGTGGACAGACACAAGCAGGAAGGGAGGCAGACTTTTCACTGTGTATCATTTGATACCTATTGGGAAATTAAATTTTAAAAAACTCTTATATTATTGGGGGAGGCAATTATAGTAGATTCTGAGCCCAAAGAATTTGAGAACCTCTGATCTCACTTACACAAATCCCCTGTGAACCCGGAGATGGTTCCAGAACCAGAGTCTGTCATAATCTCCCATAGCAAAAGTGAAAGAATTCTATTCCCATGAGGATGAGAAAACTCTTACCCCTCAGGATGATGTTTTTTAAAAAAAACCACAGTGGACTAGGTACACATCTGCATCAATACCAACAACAAAATAGTAAATAAAATATCAACTAGGTGGTTATGAGGGACCACTATTATAACAAGCTTTGCAACCCCTAAACCCTTCAATGAACATAGACATAACATTTCAGCTCTTCCTTTTGAATCTGCATCTTCCCTTCTCCTCCTATCCTCCCAGGAAATTTTCTTTTTCTTGCCCTATCTGCTACAAAATAGTCAAGAAATCCCTGGTCCTGGGGAGCCTGGGTGACTCAGTCAGTTAAATACTGACTCTTGATTTTGGCTCAGGTCATGATCTCAAGGTCCTGGGATCTAATCCTGTTGGGCTCTGTGCTAAGTGGGGAGTCTGCATGGGCTTCTCTCTCTCCCTCTCTCTCTCTGCCCCTGCCCCCTCTGCACACACTCACTCACTCTCTCTCTCTCTCTCTCTCTCTCTCTCAAATAAATAAATCTTTAAAAAAAAAAAAAAGAGTGAAAGAAACTGTGAGTCCAACTGTGTCCAAACTGCAAACCGCCATCTGGCCTTCTGACTGGTGGGGCCTCCCTGACCTCCTTACCCAAGTCAAATCGGCCTCCCAGGCATTCCCAGGGCATAGCTTGCACTTTATTCTTGGACCTCTGTGTGTCCCATCTGCTGGTGGGCTTAGTGGATGGGAAGCCTGCCTCTGTGATCAAGGTCCACATCTCTCCTTCAGCCCCACTCTTTTCCAGCTGGACCTAAAACAACAAAGTTCTAAAATGATCCTAAATCTCTATGAGTGCCTCATGGGCCCAGTAGCCCTGAGCAAGGGCTAGTGGGGGGTGGGGTGATGTCCTCTAATTCAAAGCTTGGGGTTACTAGAATGCCCTCCCAGTTGGGTCCCTTCCTCCAGGCTTGCTTGTGTCCATTTTCCACTAACTACCAAAAGAAACTTGATAAAAACACAAATATCATCATATCCTGGAGGATATGATGTGTAGAGCAGAGGTGGCCCTTGGGAGGGTCTGCTGCTGCACAGCCTTCAGGTGATGACTCTGAGTGAATTTCTGAGCAGTTTAAAAATTGGGGAGTGAGCCTTCTTAAACCTCTTATAATTGTTATTAAATCATAAATTCCCTATAATGAATAGAATGAAAAGACCATGGCAGCACTTTTCAAGTCAGCCCGTGGAGTAGCACTAACACCCAGGCATTCTTTAGATGTCTGACAGAATAGGTGTTTGTCTATGGACAACTATATGCCTAGGGACAACTGTATACCTACTCCACCCACTTCCAGGGATCAAGCCAAACCAACAATTCTAAATGATGAATAACCCCAATTCCTTTTCTATTAACTGCTGGAATTTGGCAGGGGCCCCAGAAATATCTTGAGATGTTCACTCAAAATTGTAAACCACAGAGGACACATGAAGGCAGCTCCCATTCTGCCTTCCCTAGTCCTGCCTATACGTTAATATCTACTTATCAAGTCCAGTTCTGAGAACTAATGGATATGGACAATAGATTAATTCTGTTGTTAGTGCAAGGGTCTACACACATTTTTCATTTTCCTGATTTCTTCCCCATCACTACAGTACAGAGTGAAGAAGATGGGTAAAAGTTTCTAAATTTTACATGTCTTATCATTAATGGTGCACCCTTTAATAAGATTCCATGAGTCTTGGACTGAATATGCTTTCCTAGACCCTTTCAAAAGTTGTTTGAAATTCAATTCAAATGACTGTTGAGCAACATTGAGAAAACATGCATTCTATTCACAAGGGAGAAAACAATGCTCCCTGCTTAAGAATTTCACTTACAGTCTCTAGCTACTCCTCAGAAACAGAAGATTTTCTAAAATTGAAGCTCTTGGATTTGGACTTCTACTCAGCCCCTAACATCCATAGGCATTTGTTTTCAGAACAGGAAGAGTCTGGGTCGCCAGATATTTGGTACCTGCCTGCTGGCCGTACTATTGAACTACCACTATGAAAAAGTTGAGAATTGTTCCAATTGGTGCCAGCACTGTTCAAATGCCTCCCTAGCTGGATGAGCAATTGTGGTATTATCTCCTCACCGATCCGATCCCTGTTATCCCTTTGGGAAATTCCAATCTAATCACATAATCCAGCAGTTAAGCCCCTGAGACCCAACATTCCCAATCTTTATAATGAGAGGTGCTGAGATGCTTCTTATAAAATGAATGTTCTCTTAAGAACACCCTCTATAACCACTGAGTTTCAAACTTCCTGTTTTCCTAGTCACCTCCAGCAAGAGCCCTAGCAGCCACCATGAATGGATACCAGCCTAAGCAACCCAGCTAAGCCTACTATGTCAACTCCATGAGAAAACTTGGCTCTTGCACATTTGGGCCATTCTCCCACCTGTTCCTTGTGGGCCCGACCTTACAGGTTGAAGTGGAGCCCCATGAAAATTCTGTGTAATCAACTCTTGTTGGGGCAAGGGCACCATGGAGGAGTCTCCCCCACTCTATTTCCCAAAGGCCCATAGATCTGCTGTCACATACGGTGGGGGAATTCACTACTAATGCAAATGCTGTTTTCCATAACTAGAGATAGATACAGGGTAGACACAGAGACAGAGGAACACCAATTTTCTATAGGGACTGTTAGAATTTGGAGTATCCTAACCAAGATTTCATATTCCAGAGTTAGAGAACTAACATGTCAAAATTAGGATAAAAAAAAAAAATATATATATATATAGATAGATATATATATATATATATATATATATATATATCTATCTATATATATATATCAAAAGGTCTAAGAGTTCTAAGAAATCATTGGTGAAATGGTCTCCAAGACATTGCCTATTTGTAGATTCTAGGGACCCCATGTTGCTTTGAATGAATGAACAGAATTCAGATAACACGGAAACCAAGTAGTGCTGAAGAATCCTTCCACTTCCAGAGGACTTGGTCGAATGATGTGACAACCAGGGTGAAAAATATGCATCTTCTGAGGAGGAAATCTGCTATGCAAGATGTCCAGGGGACACTGTGAGGGAGTGCTCATAGCCTTCTTCAGGACTCAAGACTTTTCCCAGGTTTTGGAGTGCTCCCAAGAGAGCCCTCCATTGTCACCCTTCTTTCAGAATGGCCTCAGTGGAAGAGCACCACCTTGGCTACAGTCAGACACCCCCCCAGGGGCAGTCTGCATTCAATAACTGATCAGAGTTGGTGTACAAATGCCCCACCCCCTGCTCTCATTTGGGACACTTCTGAATGGCCATCCCAGTTCTGGAGCAACCACGCAATCTCAGAGCCCATACTATATATCTGCACAACCCTGCTTCCATTGGTCCCCAGACCACTCTGTAATGAACACTGTGCATAACAATCTCCATGTCACACTGGTTTTTTTTCCCTCAGGGAAGCCAATCTGCTACAGTTGAGTCAGTAGCAGTCAAGTGGTCAGGGGCACTGACCCACCCCTATTTGTTGATAGTTAGGGCTCTTGGCATGAGATAGAGACAGGTAGGTTCTTGTACAAAGTAGCAGAGCAAGTGTTACAACTTGAGCTGTGATGAAGTGGGATGGGATGGTGCTGTGTACCTGCTAGTCATCCTGTCAAAATATAGGGTGAACAGTAGCTGTAAAAATAGCAGGATCATGAAGGTGCACATGCACCCGAAATGTTTATAGCAGCAATGTCCACAATAGCCAAACTATGGAAAAAACCTAGTGTACATTCCTTTAATGAAGTGTCCATCAACAGATGAGTGGATAAAGAAGATGTGGTGTATATATATACAATGGAATACTATGCAGCCATCAAAAGAAATGAAATCTTGCCATTTGCGACGACGTGGATGGAACTAGAGGGTATTATGCTTAGTGAAATAAGTCAATCAGAGAAAGACAACTATCATATGATCTCCCTGATATGAGGAAGTGGAGATGCAATGTTAGGGGTTTGGGAGGTAGAAAAAAAATAAAACAAGATGGGATTGGGAGGGAGACAAACCATAAGAGACTTTTAATCTCACAAAACAAACTGAGGGTTGCTGGGGGAAGGGGGGTTGGGAGAAGGTGGTGAGGTTATGGACATTGAGGGGTGTGAGTGCTGTGAAGTGTGTAAACCTGGCGATTCACAGACCTGTACCCCTGGGGATAAAAATATATTATATGTTTATAAAAAATTAAAAATTAAAAAAAATTTTAATGAAAAAATAATAATAAATAAAAATCTCAAAAAAAAAATAGCAGGATCAGGCCGCAATTGCTACATGCAGTGGGCTCTGTGACAAAAGCTGAAGAAATTATGTGAGTGATCAATCAGCATATGAATTAACTGTGGAGGGCAGAGGGCTTCCTTGGTGGCATAAATCGAATACAGTTATTTGAAAAAAAATGTTTTTTTTCCATGCTATGGCTTGCTTTTTAATTTTCTTAGTGGTATCATTTGAATTGATTCATAATTTCCTCATCCCACCTAAAAAAATCTTTGCCTAGCCTAAAATTACGATTTTTTTTCCTATTGTTTTCTGTTATACTGACTTACAATCTTCTCTTTACTATTTCTTGCTTTTTCTAGTTTAAAATGGAAGTAATTCAGTAATTTTAGACTTTCCTTTTTTCTAATGTAAACATTTTAAAACAGTAACATTGCCTCTAAACACTGCCTTAGCTGCATATCAAAAAAGGGGATATGCTGAGTTTTCATTTTCATTCAATTAAAATTAGTTTATAATTTCTGTGGGATTTCTTTTGGGGCCCATAGATATTTAGAAGTATATTGTTTAATTTCCATATATTTAGGGATTTTCCAAATCCTTCTTTTATTGATTTTTAATTTAACTTCACTGTGATATGAGAATGTATTCTATTTGTTATTAATCCTTTCAGATTTACTGAGACACATTTCATGACTTGGTGAATATTTTTCCATGCATACTTGAAAATCATGTGTATTTTGGCAGTTTGGGGTCAACTCAGTTGAGAATTGTGATGGTTAATTTTATGTGTTAACTTGGCTGGACCACCATGCCCAGATGTCTCCATAACGTGGGCAGACCTTATCCAATCAAAGTTCTAATAGAACAAAGAATGACCTCCTTTGGATTCTTCCAAAGGAAGCAGGAAGGATTCTTCCAACACATTCCCTTTGGATTAGAACTGCAAATCTTACCTGAGTCTTCAATCAGCCAACCTACTCTGTAGATTCTGGACTTGCCAAAGCCTCTATAATTGCATGACAGAGTTCCTTAAAATAAATCTCTAGATAGATAGATAGATGATAGATAGACAGACATCTTATCCATTCTGATTCTCTGGAGAACTGTTGTTCAGTTCTTTGGTATTCCTGATAATTTTTTTAATCTACTTGTTTTATTAATCATTGAGAAAAGAGTGTTGATCTCTTTAACTACATTTATGGATAGTCTACTCTTTTCAGTTGTTTTTTTCACTTTGAAGCTCTATCATACTCATTTAGGATTATTGTGTTCTCTTGATTCCTTTACTTTAATGAAATGCACTTAATGATTCCTTGTGTGACTTGATTCCTTTACTTTAATGAAGTGTACATTCCTTTCATGAAGTGTACTGTGCAATTCCTGTTAATAATTCTTTAATCTAAAGTCTAATTTTTCCTATTATTAATATAGCCATTCTGGTATTCTTTTTGTTAGTCCTTACATAGTATTTCATTTTCCATCTTTTTACTCTTATATTATATGTATCTTGATAGTTAAAATAGGTTTCTTATAGATAACACATAGTTTGTTCTTACTACTTTATCCAGTCTGACAATCTGTGCCTTTTAATTGGAACAATTGCTTTTAATGAAAGCACTGATAGAATTAAGTTTAATTTTGTCATTTTACATTTGCTATTTCATAACTATAATTTGTTCCATTTTTCCTGCCTTATTTTGGGTTGATTAAGTTTTAAGACATGTTAAAAATCTCCTCTAATGGCTTATTAGCTATGTTTCTTTGTCTTACTGTTTCAGTGGTTTCTCTAAGGTTTCAATATACATCCGCATTATGGTCTATCTTCATGTAATATATCACTTCAGTTATAATGTAAACCTTACAACAACAGGTTTCCATTCCCCTTCCTCCCTTTGTGCTACTGTTGTCATGCCTTCTAGTTCTACACATGCTTTAAACCCAACAACGTATTATTTCTATTATTTTAAGTACTCGATTGCACTAAAGACACTTTTTTAAATAAGAAGAATATTTAGCTACACATTTACAATTTCTGATAGCCTTTATTCCTTCATATATGTTGATGTTTCCATCTACTATCATCTTCCTGTTGCTTAATGTACTTCCTCTAGCACTTGTGATAATGCAGGTCTACAGAGAACAAATTCCTCTGTTTTTGTTTGCCCAAAGAAGTCTACTACATATTCATTTTTGAGTGATAGTTTTGGTAAAGATTAATAGGTGGAAGCCTAGTTGTTTTTTCTTTTTTTTTCCTTTCAAAGTTAAAGGCTGTTCCATTATCTTCTAGATTGGATAGCTTCTGATAAGAAGTCCATGGAAGCAGGAGAACATAGTAACAGACCTTATCGTGACCCCAGCTGAAACCTTGATTGCAATGGTCTGGGAGCCTCAAAACTAGAGAGCCCAGCTTAACTGCACTTAGATTCCTGACCACACAAAAACTGTGAAATAATATGTGTGAGGTACAAACCCCACTAAGTCCTGCGGCAATGTGTTATAAACAAAAGATATCTAATTCAGAAGGTATCCTAAAAACTTTCACAAATGAAAAATTAGTTACATGCAAAGCACCCAGAAAAAAAGCACTGGACAGCTCATCAGCTGCTTTCAAAACTGGGAAAATCTATTTAAAAAAAAAGATTTTATTTACTTATTTCATGAAGAGAGATACAGTGAAAGAAGGAACACAAGCAGGGGGAGTGGGAGAGAGAGAAGCAGACTCTCTGGCTGAGCAGGGAACCTGATACGGGGCTCGATCCCAGGAGCCTAGAATCATGACCTGAGCCAAAGGCAGATGCTTAATGACTGAACCACCCAGCTGCCCTGAAAATCTATTTCAGTATACAATTTGGGCCAGCCAAATCATTAATCACAGGTCAGGATAAAATATATTATCAGAAATGTAGGGACTGAAGAAAATGGATCTCATGCCTACCCTTTCTCAGGAAGTGAGATGTATTTCACCAAAACAAGAAAATAAACCAGACAAGAGGAACATGGGGAATGCAAGAAAAAGTGTGTCTAAACCAAGAGAGAGGCAAAAAATTCTCTTTGCCAAGAGTAGAAATAAAGGGCCAACCCAGAATGGGTAGCTAGTAATAGACTAGAACAACCACCCACTTGGAAATAGGAAAGCGGCAGAAGTGTGTGCAAGAATAGGTAAATACCCAGATACACAGTTTGCAAAGTTGGAAGGGGTTGTGTTTGGGTAACAGGTAAGAAAGACTAGTGAGCATGGCTCAAATCTCACCAACCTGTAGGGAAATTCTATCTCAATCAGCAGGGGGAATTCCTCACATCCACCATTTCCCCAAAGGTAGCTTATTTACTGCATCATGTAATTTGATGTGTCCATAGCATCTTGCTTCATGCAGAATTAGTTCTAAGAATTCAAACACTGTTACTACATCTTCATCTCTGTTTGGCCACATATTTGCTCTGCTTTATTCTGCATTCACTTCTCTCTCAGGTAGAAACTTATGGTAAAGGTACTAGTTCTTCATTGGTCTAGAAAATTCCTGGAACTGTGACTCATTGAACCGGTCATTTGGCCAAGAGAAAGAGGATATGATATGATTAGCTAGGCCCAAAGTTCCTAGTAAGTGTAAAGCCCCCTTTCACCACTGGAACTCATGGAGAAGCGAGAGTCCAAAATGACTTAGTTGTGCAAACATTTCAAGTGGACCAGACAGGCCTGGTGATACTGTGTTAGTTTTTTCCTTTTCAAGAGTACATATGGATGCCAAGATTCTCAATAAGACCCTAGCTAATAGGATCCAACAGTATTAAAAAGATTACCCACCATCACCAGGTAGGATTTATCCCTGGGATGCAAGGGTGGTTCAACCTTCAGAAATCAATCAATGTGAAAGAACAAATCAATAAGAGAAGAAAGAAGAACCAAATGGTCCTCTCAATTGATGCAGAAAAAGCTTTTGACCAAATACAGCATCTAATCCTGATTAAAACTCTTTAAAATATAGTGAAAGAGGGAACATTCTTCAACTTCATAAAGTCTATCTATGAAAAACCCACAGCAAATATCATTCTCAATGAGGAAAAGCTGACAGGCTTCTCTTTGAGATCAGGAACATGACAAGGATGCCCACTCTTGCCGGTTGTTCAACATAGTACTAGAAGTCCTAGCAACAGCAATCAGAAAACAAAAAGAAATAAAAGGTATTCAAATTGGCAAACAAGAAGTCAAACTCTCTCTCTTCACAGATGACATGACACTTTATATGGAAAACCCAAAAGTCTCCACCCCCTAAACTACTAGAACTCATACAGCAATTCAGTAATATGGTAGGATACAAAATCAATGTACAGAAATCAGTTGCTTTCTTATACACTAACAATGAAAATATAGAAAAGGAAATTAGAGAATTGACTCCATTTACTAAAGCACCAAGAACCATAATATACCTAGGAATGAACCTAACCAAAGAAGTAAAGGATCTGTACTGAGGAACTATAGAACACTCATGAAAGAAACTGAAGACATAAAAAGATGGAAAAGCATAGCATGCTCAGGGATTGGAAGAATAAACATTGTTAAAATGTCTATACCACCTAGATCCATCTATACTTTTAATGCCATCCCAATCAAAATTCCATCGGCATTTTTCAAAGTACTGGAACAAACAATCTTAAAATTTGTATGGAAACAGAAAAGACCCCCAAATTGCTAAGGAAACTTTGAAAAAGAAAAACAAAACTGGGGGCATCATGTTGCCTGATTTCAAGCTTTACTACAAAGCTGTGATCACCAAGACAGCATGGTACTGGCACAAAAACAGACACATAGCCCAGTGGAACAGAGTAGAGAGCCCAGATATGGGCCCTCAACTCTACGGTCAAATAATCTTCGACAAAGCAGGAAAAAAATGTGGAAAACAGCTTTTGGCTGTGCAGTGGAAAAAAGACAGTCTCTTCAATAAATGGTGCTAGGAAAATTGGACAGTTATGTATAGAAGAATGAAATGGTCAACATTTTCTCACACCATACACAAAGATAAACTCGAAATGGATAAAAGACTCAATGTGAGGCAGGAATCTATCAAAATCCTAGTAAACAGTAACCTCTTTGACACTGGTCACAGCATCTTCTTTCAAGACCGTCTCCAAAGGCAAAGGAAACAAAAGCAAAAATGAACTTTTGGGACTTCATCATAATTAATAGCTTCCGCACAGCAAAGGAAACAGTCAACAAAACAAAGAGGCAACCCATGGAATGGGGGAAGATATTTGCAAATGACACTACAGACAAAGGGCTGATACCCAAGATCTATAAAGAACTCCTCAAACTCAACATCCAAAAAAACAGATAATCATGTCAAAAAATGTGCAGAAGACATGAACAGACACTTCTCCAGTGAAGACATACAAATGGCTAACAGACACATGAAAAAATGTTTATCATCATTAGCCATCAGGGAGATTCAAATCAAAACCACACTGAGATACCACCTTACATCAGTCAGAATGGCCCAAATTAACAGGACAGCAAACAAATGTTGGAGAGGATGCAAGAAAGGGGAACCCTTTTATACTGTTGGGAATGCAAGTTGGTGCAGCCACTTTGGAAAACAGTGTTTTCCAGTTTTTCAAGATTCCTTAAAAAATTAAAAATAGAGCTACCCTATGATCCTGCAATTGTACTATTGGGTATTTACCCCAAAGATAAAGATACAGTGAAAAGAAGGGCCATATCTACCCCAATGTTCATAGTAGCAATGGCCATAATTGCCAAACTGTGGAAAGATGGAAAGAGCCTCGATGCCCTTCAACAGATAAATGGAAAAAGAAGATATGGTCTATATGCAATGGAATATTAGCCATCAGAAAGGATGAATACCCAACTTTTGTATCAACATGGATGGGACTAGAGGAGATATGCTGAGTGAAATAAGTCAAGCAGAGAGAGTCAATTATCATATGGTTTCACTTACTTGTGGGGCATAAGGAATAACATGGAGGGCATTAGGAGAAGGAAAGGAAAAGTGAATTGGGAGAAATTGGAGGGGGAGATGAAGCATGAAAGACTGTGGATTCTGAGAAACAAACTGAGAGTTTTGGAATGGATGAGGGTTGAGGGATAGGTGAGCCTGGTGGTGGGTATTAAGGAGGGCACGTATTGCATGGAGCACTGGGTGTGGTGCATAAACAATGAATTTGGAACACTGAAAAAATAAAATGAAATGAAAAAAAAAGAGAAAGAAAAATATGAAAACACACACACAGAAAAAAAAAAGAGTAGCATAAGAATTGATTTATTATGGTCCTAAAAAAAGGAAACCATCCTTGAAAAGTTTGAATGTGTGGAGAGCACATTGAAAGGGACTGTTATGAGGCCATGCAAAGCAGGAGTCTTTGGAACCCTCTACCACCACCCAAACTATAAACCTGAAATAGCATGAGGGTTCTTGAAGATGAAAAATCATCACAGCTGAATGCAGGAATTAGAGGCACTCTGGTAGTTCACACCTCCACATCCCCCTTAATACCTTGGTTTTTGCCAGAGATCCAGCCCCTGGTGAGTAGAAAATGTATTTGTCATCTTTTGGCTACAAAATATCCAGTCCTTCTCTACACACTTTGGCTTCCTTTTCTTCTCCCCCAGTGTTTCATGGTCTTGTTGAAAAAGTATATCCAGGCATCTGCTTGCTTCCCACAAATGAAGCCAAAGGGTTATGTCCTCTCTTTCCCTATGCTGGTACAACCAGGAGGACAGAGAAGTGAACCAGATTGACCTTTGTCCTATTCCATCATAAGGCTAAAGAAATGGCTGGGGGACATTCAGTCCAGTGGTTGTGTCCCGGTCATACTTTTCTATCCAGCCTGTTACAGTGGTTTGTGCTACCCATTTCTGAACAAATGTCTTGGTTCTTATTCACTTCTGAGGTTCTTCAAACCCCCACTGAGTCTGTGAGCCTATAAAATATCTCCAATAAATTTCTTTGTTTAGGGTTGCTTTAGTTGGTTTCTACCATTGGGTGGGGGGGTACCTAAGAACCCTAACATAATGGTTAACTATGGTTTACAGTAAACTTAATGAGGCTGCTCCTGCTGTGTCAATGCTATCCCTAATTTTGTTTCTATCTTGAAATATCATCTTAAAGCCCCCTAATTTTTATAAGCTTTTATGAATCAAGCTAGTGTATTCTTCCACCTCCTTATAATACCTACAAGCAATAATTTGATTTATACACTCCACAGTTTGTGCCATAATGCAATGCTATGGGATTTAAACTTTCGGCCTAAACTAGATTCAAGAATTTATAATCACCCATTACATTGATAATACATTGATTAGGGTGGGGGGAAGATGCAAACATGGAAGACAACCCGTAGGTTAATAATGCAAAACACAAACCGAACAGTAAAGAAGTGTAAGTTGAGAGCACTGGAAACACAAAGCCATTCAAAATGAAAATTTATAGTTATCTCATATCTTCTAATATGTTTCCCTGACCCTGCTTTCTGACTGTAATTGTTGTTGTTCGAAGTTGGAACCATGATTCTGCTTCACCTGGACTAAAGCTCTTACTAATGTGCTAACTCAACACTATTCCTTTCAGTGGAAAAATGACACAAGCTACAGGCTTCCATGGGGTCATCTGGGACAAATTATTGTGTAGCCAATCCCCTTCCTTGGGTTCAGCTGCATGCAGGGACCTATACAGACTCAAATTATTAATAACATCTGGTTACATAATTAAACATTGTCTGTAGGAGAGCTGGGTCATTAGGGATTACACTCAATTGTGGAAGAGACTAAGCTGTTAAACTGTTCTTTTTTGGTAATTAGTAAATTAAACATTTTTCAAATGTGTCAATAATAATTGGGATCTATGCACCCCAAATCAACCTCCAGTTGACAGACCTATAGATATAGTTAAAAATTATACAGTAGTAATTTAATAAGTACAAAGCCTAAATCAAATGTTTCTGTGAATAAGGGGATATATATTTCACAAGTGCCCATTGGTCTCCTAGTTCATACTCCATGGGATCAAAGATTCTACTCATCCCTCCCAGAAGCACGTGCAGCTCCCATATGACATAGGGATCCTTTCCCACATGCCTCACTGTTTCACAGGAGACCCTTGTGTGTGTATGCGTGCACACACACACACAAATTCTGAGATGTTCTCAAGTTGCCTAGGTAAATGGGTTGCTGATGTTGCTAAATGTGTTCCATAAAAAAAAAAAAATGATTAAAAGAGCAAATAAAACTTAAAGATTCAAAGACAACCAGGAGGTTAAATCATTGATATGTGTATGCTTTTCTATTTCTTCCTTCTGTGTACAGGTTAGTTTTAAATGACAGAGTCAATTTAAAGTTTGAGGGACGCCTGGGTGGCTCAGTGGGTTAAAGCCTCTGCCTTCAGCTCAAGTCATGATCCCAGGGTCCTGGGATTAAGCCCTGCATCGGGCTCTCTGCTCAGCAGGGAGCCTGTTTCTCCCTTTCTCTCTGCCTGCTGCTCTGTCTACTTGTGATCTCTGTCTGTCAGATAAATAAATAAAATCTTTTTTTTAATTTATTTGTGAGAGAGAGAGAGAGAGAGAGAGAGAGAGCGAGCGCACACAGGCAGATAGAGTGGCAGGCAGAGGCAGAGGGAGAAGCAGGTTCCCTGCCTAGCAAGGAGCCCGATGTGGGACTCCATCCCCCGACGTTGGGATCATGACCTGAGCCGAAGGCAGCTGCTTAACCAACTGAGCCACACAGACGTCCCAATAAATAAAATCTTTAAAAAAATATTTTCAAGTTTGAGACCATGATTTTTATCTCTGTAAGAATTTATCATGGTCTGCAGAATCTGTTGCAACAGGGAACCTCAGCTCAGCAAAGGAAGCTGCAGAATCATTCACTCGATGTTTATAAGCCCCTTGTTTTCCCTTCTTCACTTGCTCTTTGTTATCCTGGGTTGCCATGTTTGGACTCCAGTACTCAACTCGGTTTCAGCAACCTCTAGTTTCAGGCAGGAATCTAACATTAAATCTTTTTGCCAAGCCTCTGTTTCTCAAACACACACACACACACACACACTCTCTCTCTCTCTCTCTCTTTCTCACTCACTCGCTCTCTCTCCTTGTATCTTTCCTGTAACAGCAAATACAAGGGTTTAATGTCCTGCTTTCTTCCCTAGGCTAGAATGACAAAGCATGGCTACCACCATGTCTAAATGTCAGGAAGGCATGTCTAGCTTTCCTCAGTTAGTACTAGACCATTACAGTACATAGTCTGTAAACTGCAATAGGTGTAGTAGAGATGACCCTAAATTTCAATTTCTCCTTTATGGATCCTGGGACTATGATATCTTGAAACATCTGAAGGAAAACCAGGGTAATCACCATGCCGACCAGATTGATTCATAATGTGTATGGGAGAGGAAATGAGGATCTGACACAAGTTGCCAAGAAAGAAGCTAAAACATCTTTAAAGATGTTGAGAGAAAAACTGAGGAGAACCCCACCAGAAGGTTCTCTTTCCATTGCCTGCCCAAGTATGAGCCACTGAGACTATACCCCAGCCTCCCAGCTCAACGACAGCTAAAAACCTTCTAATAATGAGTTCCTCCTCCTCCACAATCATCCAAAATCTGTGTGGAGTTCCAGCAAGTATCCTGATGTTCCGTTTCCAAAGATGTGAGCCAGGGATGCCAGGAACTTCACTATAAAATGCTTTTTAATTTCATGCAAGATTAAGCCTTAAAGTATTAGCACTGAAATCCTCAGCTGGCAAGGAGACACACTCTAGAAATAATTAGAATATTTTTTGTCCATTAAAGGTAGAACATATGAGTACTTGAGAAGAGATGAAAATGACATAAATCTCTCCTTAGATTAAGTTCAGACTGCCAGAGGCCAGGTGAGAAATGAATTGTTTGTATTTCAAATTTAAAAAGCCTCAGTCTAACTAGAGGCATTAAGAAGATACACTATATAGACATAGGTTGTTTTTTTTTTTTTTTAAGATTTTCTTTTTTGTTTATTTGACAGACATAGATCACAAGTAAGCAGAGAGGCAGACAGAGAGAGGGAAGCAGGGTCCCCGCTGAGCAGAGAGTCCGATGTGGGGCTCGATCCCAGGACACTGGGATCATGACCTGAATCTAAGGCAGAGGCTTTAATCCACTGAGCCATCCAGGTGCCCCTAGACATAGGTTTAAGTCTTAAATTTTATAAGTCAAGTAAGGCAATTTTTTAATCAATAAAAGGATAACTACTTATAGTTTTATACAACCTATCTATCCAGACACACACATAAAACAATTCTCTTTATACCAATTTAAAAAAATGCCTCACTTCCAAAAAGCACTTGGGGTGCTGTAACTGTCAATTGGTCTGCTTGAAAACTTCTAAGGGTTCTGTTGCTTTGATTATATATACAACTTTGTGTTTACTTCTTTGGTTGAACATGTATAAGTATATATGTATTTGTATAAAGCTAAAATAAGAATGGGTTTTAAGCAAATACAGCTATTTTTTAAAGCATAGCCTTAACCTCAAAAAGAAATATAACTTATCCAAAGGCTTCTTAAAAACTGGAATTCTACACTGTAATTAAAAATTAGGATAATAATAACTATTATGTTCAATGTGACATCAGAATTTTGACCCAAATAGAGAGGCTTTCAGACAAAATCTTTAAAACTTGTGTTTTATCCTTGGTGGCCATGAAAATGTGTCTCTCAGATCCTTGAATGCAGAAGGTATGACTGGCCAGTGGCCCCAGAGTAAGCTGTGCTTTTTCCAGAATCCACTATGATGTCTGTACTAAATGAAGTCATGTTTCCCTGCACTGCTCCCAGCCAGTAACTCTGTGCAGCAGAGACACAAAAGCCAGTCCATTCCCAGGAGACACGGGATTCCTCTAATGGACAACTTTGACTTGAGGACTCATCTATCACAATGAACCTTCTTTGGACTACACTACAGGGACTACACTGTGGGCTAAAAACTCTCCCACTCCACCTTCCTTTTCTCCCTTCTCTCCCTCACATCATGGGCTGACAGCTATCCAGCTGCCCCCAGCTCCTTCCTCATTTCTCCTCAGAGATGTTCCCCCTAAGAAGTCTGTTGCACAGCTAATCCTGTCTTGTTATCTGTTCCTCAGAATAGATTTCTCAATAATTTCTTGATTATTTCTAATTTTTCTAAATATTCTAATTAGAAATATTATTTCTTATTATTCTAATCTAAAATTATTTCCAATTATTCTAATCTAAAAATTCTAAGAAAGAATTTCTTAGTTCTTTCTAATTTCTTAATAATATAGAATTCTAAGAAACTATGTACCCATTAAAATCTTCCTGAAGGAAAGACTTTTTTTTAAAGATTTTATTTATTTATTTGACAGAGATCACAAGTAGGCACAAAGGCAGGCAGAGTGAGAGAGGGGGAAGCAGGCTCCCTGCTGAGCAGAGAGCCCGATGTGGGGCTTGATCCCAGGATCCTGGGATCATGACCTGAGCCAAAGGCAGAGGCTTAACCCACTGAGCCACCCAGGCACCCCATGAAGGAAAGGTTTTAAAAGAAGATTAAAATCTTCCTGGACCAAAGATTTTGTTACTGGCTTGTGATAAAACTAAATTAGGAAATCATTTGTATTCTATACAATGTAAGTTCGTGTATAATGTGATACTGAGTTGAAAAATGGTAGAAAATTGTTACCTTTTGAAAAATTGGTAGAACAATGTTACCTTTCCTATAAGGAAGCTAAGAAAGAATAATGAATTGTAAAGGTTTTAATATCATCTCATATTTACTAAATTAAATATTAATGGGATATATGAAAACATGTTGGTTCTAATATTGCCACAAAGTGAACAGAAGACAGAAGTAAGCTGCCCAACCAGAACTTGGATGCATATAATATTACATTTGGTAATATTTAGCCAGTAACTAAATGGAACTCTCATACAGAATTTGGGAAATTCATTTGCTTGATTCACCCTTTACTCCTCAGGGTTCGAAATCACAGGAGAAGAAAACATCTTGGCCAAAAACTACCACCTTCAAAGAAAATTGCTGATAAACTTCCAGAACTGAAAGCAAATTAAATCATACTAATCACATATTATTCATATATATATATGCTATATATATGATATATATTATATATGATACATGCAATTACAAAGGCTCAGAATGAATTACTATGAATGACTCTACCAGAAAATAATTGGGCTGCACATCCTTAGTGGCATTAAGTATAAGGGTAAAAATAACTGCAAAAGAAATCTTAAACTTTATTTAATATTTTTGTAAGACAACATTAGTAAATATATTAATTTTGTTTAGAATCAAGATTTTAAATATAAGGGAAAGGGTAAGGAAATTACCAAAATGTTTTACTTTTTAAAGGACTTTTTATTTATTTATTTGAGAGAGAGAAAGAGAGAAAGAGTACACGAGCAAGGGGAGAGGGAGAAGCAGACTCCTAGCTGAGCAGAAAACCTGCCATGGGACTTGATTACTAGGACTCTAGGACCCCATAACCTGAGCCAAAGGCAGATTCTTAACCAACTGAACCACCTACCGTGCCCCTAATATCTAAATGTTTTAATTAGGAACTATAATGTTAGAGCTGAATTAGAAATATCAATAACTGCAAAAAAAATTTAAACTTTATTTAATAGTTTGGTCAGGTATTAGTAATTGTATTAATTTTGTTTGGAATCAAGATTTTAAGTATAAGAGAAAGGGGAAGGATATTATAAAATCAAATGTTTTAATTAGGAACTCTAATGTTAGAACTGAATTAGAAACATCAATACGAACCCAGGCTTCAAAAAAAAAATGTTTCCCAATTCTGTCAGCTAAAATGAGCTGGGAAGAAAGGCCCAAGAGAATGAAGCCAATGTGTAAACTTCACTATTATGATTTCTATTCCCATCTTTTAGGATACCCTGGAGAAATGGCTGAATCCATGTCTGGGGTAGGGTAGGGTATAAGCCTGGGGCAATTTGTTGTACTAATAGACAAGAAATAATGCAGATCAATGGGATCGTGTCAAAAGAACACAAGTGTTGTAATTCCCAGAGGTGCCTCAATTTGAACAATTAAAGACAATGACTGTTGCAGTTGGTTAAATCACACTGAATCCCTGAAAAGTCATGAATCCATAATGATATACAGGAGAAAAATTAGCATAAAGCTGAATAAAGGTGGTGAAAGGAATAGCCTGTATTACTTTTGAATCCTTTATTCAAAGTTGATGTTATTTTGATTTGTTTACTTTAGCAATGAAAAATATAGAATTTAATAAATATTAAATACATTAAATTAAATATTAAATACATTAAAAGGTGTTTTCTGGCTTAAGGGAGGATGCCAATTGAATGATCCCATAAGTTGTGACTGTAAGTTGGACAAAGACATTCAAGTTCACCAAATCTCAATCAGGTACCATTTCAAATATCCGTAAGTGTTTTATGGTCTTAAGAATATGGAAAAATTGCAAGTTACCATTAAACTCAGTGATCTTCCAAACCAGTTTGAAAGGCATTTGCAAGGGTCTTAAAATCCTATTAAGTTAAAAGGTAGAGAAGTTAGAAGTTAAGCATTAGAGAAGTAAAATATATTTATGTATCTTAAGAGTCAAAATACAAAATCCAAGTACTCGGCCCAGATAAAAGCCACCAACATCTGTGAATGGACAGAAGCAGGTAGTGTGTGCAGATTTCCACCCAAGGACATGGTCCATGCAATCCATAGCATTACTGTCTGACAAGCAGGAACCTGTGCGTATTTCAGATTTTATACACTTGTAACACATAAGAGAATTTGGCCTATTAGAGTGCTGGCTTGTATCTCCAGTTTAAAATGTATAATTCATTAACTTGTTTATATAGGTGATTTTAAATTAAGATATGACCATGTACAATATTCAAACTACTATTAGAAAAAAAAAAAACTTGAGGGGGTACCTGGGTGCTCAGATGGTTAAGCATCTGCCTTCGACTCAGGTCATGATCTCAGGGTCCTGATCTCAGAGTCCCGTGATCAAGCCCCTCATCCGGCTCCCTGCTCAGCAGGGAGTCTGCTTCTCCCTCTGCCCCTCATACTGCTCATGCTCTCTCTCTCAGATAAATAAATAGAAAATATATTTTTTTTAAACTTAACATTCATCCCATTCATTGTTTAGTTTACTAAATTTATAAGTATTTAATAGTCAGGATAGATTAGGGAGAAATTAGTGACAGCTTAGCATATACTTAATAAAGCCCATGAACTTTTATTACTGATCCAAATTATGAGAAGCTATATCAGTTAAATAACCCCTAATATGTTCCTTTATTTTCATTTGTATTCTTATACTGTTTTAAGAAAGCAATTTTACAAACAAAAAATACATAAGGTGATAAATACTACTACTGACCCAAGTTTGTATATGAATGAAAATATACATAAATATAAAATTAACTAACTCTCTCCACATAAAAGTTTGACCAAGACGCAGTATGGTACTAACCAAGCAATGAATGATGCCCAGTGCAAATGAAGGTCCTTTAAATATTGACAGTAAAAATCTGGAGGTCACACCAAATTTTCAGAGGAACGATGTACAGACACTCATATTTCAGCAAAAATAAGATAACGGCCAAATATTTTAGAGAAGTGGCAATTGTTTTGACTTGCCTTCATCATCAGAACTAAATACCTCATCTTATTCTATGGGATGTGCTGTTTGACTGATATTGAATAGAATTAAATATAAGCAACTTCTCCCTAGTGCTCTACACTCTTACAAATTTCGGATTGATTTAATTTTCCATAAAATAAATCCATAATACTTAAAAAAATTGCTTGTGCTGATATTAATTGAAGTTCTACCTCAAATCAATTTTTGACAGATTCCTTGTCATATGAAGAAGTAATTTTTTTTAAAGGGTATCACCCCCAAATGCAGGGGAATGCAGCATATATATATATATATATATATATATATATATATATATATATATATGCTGGATATTATTCATTAATAAAACTGTTATTTCTCTGAATTTTGTGATGACTCATATTGTTAGCTTTCCAAAATGTGTAATTTGTTGCGACTGCTCATCTAAGAAATATTCACTTCCATATCTAATTTTTAAATCTTTTTCTTAAAAGGGGTCCCTCTATTTCTGTAAGTTGTAAGCCCCACAAAACCTGGGTCTGCCCCTGACCATATTATTTTAGAAAACCCAAGGTAGCTCTCTATGCTTCTGTAAAGACACGGAAACAAGTCCATGATACACTGCTAAGCATATAATTCAAATTTCGGAATAATATCAATAGTATAATCCCATTTAAATAAAAAAAAAAAAAGTTTTTCAGGTCTGACTCTATAATCTTTATTTTTAGCAAAGCACGTCTTCGCTTACTAGTTTTATACTTCTAAAAAAAGCAAAAGTGTATATTCGACCCTAATTCATGCTTGCAAACCCCAACACAGTTCAACCACTCCAAAACGCCTATTCCTTCCCATTTTTGCGTTCTGAAATTGGATTGTAACCTGAGATCGCTGGGAAGCCGCGGTCACTCGGCGCGCATGCGCAGATATGGCCGTGGCCGATCCGACGTGGCCGTCATCAGTGGGGCTGTGTGCGTAGTCGGTGCGACCTTGAGTTTAACGGCCTTTTAAAAATGCCTTCCAGGAGATTACGTGATGATTCTGAATTGAAATGAAAATGAAATTCGGTGTAGGCAGAGGGGCAGGGAAACACAGCCGCGGGGCGCGCACTCGACCCCGGGCAGCGAGCCGCCTCGGGCGTGACGGCCTGGTCCACGTGCGTCTGGGCACCCCAGGAAGCGCGGTGGCCGCCGCCGCCGCGCTGCGGTGCCTGAGGGGCTGCGCGCGGACTTCAGGGCCGGGGAGGCCTCGGGACCGTACGTCGGGGAGGGGAGGCGCTGACGTCGTCGTCCCCGCTGCCTGCCCGCGAGCGGCGCGGGGAGAGCGCCCCCCCGAGCCCGGGGCCTGGGAGAGGAGGCGCGGCGGGACGCCGGCGCTGCCCGGGAGCCGGAGCGCCCGGCCCGGCCACCGGCGCTGACGCCCTTGAGGAAGGGAAACGTTGCGCGAGCCGCGGGAATCTCTCTCGCAGTCGGGGCCCCTCAGTCTCTCCGACTGAAGTCGAATTCAGGGTGGCTTCAGTTCCGCTGTCGGTTGTCACAGCTGGTGATAAGTACGCGGTGGTTTGCCTGATACCGAAGCAGCTCTTAACAGAAATGCTGCCGATCTGAGCGAAAACGTAAAGCCTTTACTCTAAAAATCTGAAAGCTCCTCCGTGGGTGCACCCGGTGTCTTTCTCTCCTTTGTTTCGTTTGCACTCCTAAGGTAGATAGTGTCTACCGTGTTGTCAACAAATGATGTTCTTTGCCTTTATCTGGGATGGCAGGATTATTGCATTTGATCAAATTCATGTGAACGCTCTGCATTTTTAGTATAGAACAGTAAGGCAATATGCTCTCATATCTTCAACCTCAAATAAAATTTAAGTTGGAAAAACAGTCAAACTTTAGATTGGTTTAGCTTATAATGAGTTACTTCAGCCCTGGCAGGGTGCATTTTAAACCAATACTAACCAATCTGTTTCTTACTGGCATGAACCCATGTACACTTTTTTAAAACTGAGTTTCATAAATAGTAATTCACAATTAGGTATTACTTATCAGGACCTGATCTAAGTATCTGGAATTCTGTCAGTCCTGACAGAAGTCCTGAGGTAGTCAGATTTCCCTCAACTTGCAGATGAGGAAACTGAGGGACAGTAAGAAACCCAGGCCTTCTGGCCCCAGCAGAAGTTTTAAAATGGGTATTCACTGAAATACTCTCTTGAATGGATTGGAGATGATGGATATAATGAACTTGGGGGCTTGTGAATGTAAAGTACCGCATTTTCATTGATACCTTATATTCTATGTAAGGAATAAAATCAGCCTTTGGAAAATTAATGATCTATGCTCTTATCTTGTTTTTTTTTTTTTTAAGATTTTATTTATTTATTTGACAGAGCGAGATCACAAGTAGGCAGAGAGGCAGGCAGAGAGAGAGAGAGAGGAGGAAGCAGGCTCCCTGCCAAGCAGAGAGCCGGATGTGGGACTCAATCCCAGGACCGTGAGATCATGACCTGAGCCGAAGACAGAGGCTTAACCCACTGAGCCACCGAGGCGTCCCTCTATGCTCTTATTTTAAAAATAAAGATGATATAATAACAAATCACATCACTTTGCCAAGAAGGTTATGGCACTCTATTATTTGACTAATACTCATTCACAGCATTCCTAATACCATAAAACAGTTTCAGAAACCTAAATTATACTGCCATGTGATTACTAAATAAATTTTGCAGTATAGACTTACTGTAAAATATAATCTTATTTTACTCTCTTCACTGCTATCCTTTTATATTTTGAGTTTGATTCAACTGCCTTCTAAAATGTTTCATAGTGTGCATTTTTTAGACTTTAGTTATTCATTTGTATAGGGCTCCCCTTCTATTCCAAAATTTTAAAAGCTGAATAATTATTATTCTAATTTCTTAAGTGAAAAAACTGATGCTCAAACAGGTTAAATATTATACACAATATCACATACTAAGGCAGATGGGTAGTATAGACTAGAAATCCTATCCTAGGGCTCAAAAGACACCTAATGGTTTATGTAAATGGCTTGTGTTTATTCACATACCTTCTCAGAACCAATATATCTCAGAAGCGTAGACCTATCATCATAAAAATGTGGTTAAACATCACTGATGTACTCTAAGTACAATTCAGAACAGAACTTTACCATTCGATTTTTTTTTAAGACATAGATCCTAATACTTTCTATGTTTTTTAATCAACAGGTTAATATTATTGGTCTTTCCCCCAAAGATATGGAATGAAAATGAGTGGGAGATTGGGGAGTTTGTTGTTATAAAAACCAGAAAGGGGAAACTTACAGCTGGATAGCAAGACCCTGATTTAATTTGAACATCTGGTTTTCCACATTTTATATAGGCAGTGGTGATTCTTTGCCATTTTTATTCAGATTTTTCCTCTCCTAGGATGCTCTCATCTTTGTTATTTTCAGTAACTCTGATTGTAGCTCTGAATCTGTTTTTTTTTCTCCCCCAACTCCGTTTCAAAACTTCTGTAATTCATTTGCTGTGCAATCTAGACTCTCTTGCGAGTGAGCTTACTGGGTGGGCCAAACTGCCATGGACCAGGATTGTTAGGAAGTCAATAGGTTGCTAAGAAGTCTTGCTAATTTGCTATATAAGCTGAATGGAGCATCAGAGAATTTTCCTTTCCCCTGATGAACTTAGGAGGTGTATGTTTTGACCTGTATCAGTGATTGTATTTGGATCAATTACTTTTAAGATTACAATTTTTTTTATCCATATATGAATATTGCACCTAATTATCCCCGTAATCAGTTAAACAAATGTCAGCTGTTCGCATTTCAACTCTTTCTGCCAATAACTGCTGGAAGTGATTTAATGCAGCTGGAGAATAACACTGACAATCATTATAGCCTGCAAAGTGTGAAATCATTTCATTGCACTACTGCAGTCTCTTTAGCGTGAGGACTGATCATGTTCAGGGTATGACACTTTGGTGGGGGGGAGCCAGTTTTATTATAATTAAGGAAATAATGGAAAAGGGGGGGGGTGAGTCTATGGGCAGCTCAGTGTTGTTTATCTGGCGAACTCGTCTCCGAGGAGGGTTTGTTTTTATAAGTCACTTTAAGTGTTGAAGGGAAATATTTTCATCTAAACAGGAGGGTTGTACTTCATTCAGATTATTTCCCCTCATCTGATAAAACCCCCTGAGTAACAGCACAGATGTGGCTTATTTGGAGGACAATGAAGGAAGAGGAGAAAAACGCTGGGTGGAGCAAAGGAGTAGTCAGCGACTTCCCTTTTTTGCGGGCCCTTTTCTTTTCTTTTCTTTTCTTTTTTCACTTACCTGAGGCACTCTGGGGTCAGGCGCGATGCCCTCCCCTCTTCCCTGGCGCAGTTACCTCCCCAGCGAGTTTTCTCCCTCGGTGGACTCCAGGCCCTGCAGTAGCCCTTCGGTGCTCCCAGGTAAGGCAGGGAAGCTCTTCCTGGGCACTCCCCCCAGGGCCCCAAGGCTACCACGCCGGCTGGCCTGGTGCTCCATCGACTGGGAACAGGTGTGCCTCCTGCAGAGGCTGGGAGCTGGCGGGTTTGGCTCCGTGTACAAGGCAACCTACCACGGTGTTCTGGTGGCCATAAAGCAAGTGAAAAAGTGCACCAAGAACCGACTGGCATCCCAGCGCAGTTTCTGGGCTGAGCTCAACGTCGCAGGGCTTCACCATGATAACATCGTGCGGGTGGTGGCTGCCAGCACACGCACACCTGCGGGCTTTAACAGCCTGGGCACCATAATCATGGAGTTTGGTGGCAGTGTCACCTTACACCAAGCCATATATGGGGCAGCCAGCTGCCCCGACGAGGACAATGTGCAGCCCCACTGCTGTGCCGGAGAGCAATTAAATCTGGAAAAGTGTCTCAGGTATTCCCTAGATGTTATGAATGGCCTGCTCTTCCTTCACTCGCAAAATGTTGTACACTTGGACCTGAAGCCGGCTAACATTCTGATCAGTGAGCAGGATGTCTGCAAAATTGGTGACTTTGGTTGCTCAGAGAAGCTGGAAGATCTGCTGTGCTTCCGGACTCCTCCTTACCCCCTAGGGGGCACCTACACCCACCGAGCCCCAGAGCTCCTGAAAGGAGAGACCGTAACGCCTAAAGCTGACATCTATTCCTTTGCCATCACTCTCTGGCAAATGGTGACCAAGGAAGCCCCTTACTCAGGGGAGAGGCACTACGTGCTCTACGCCGTGGTGGCCTATAATCTCCGGCCATCTCTGTCAGCAGCTGTCTTCACTGACTCCATCTCTGGGAAGAGACTTGAGAAGATCATCCAATGCTGCTGGAGGGCCAGTGCTTTGCAGCGGCCAAGTGCAGAACTCCTCCTGGTTGAACTTAACTCTTTAAGGGCTGAATTTTACTGACTATTAATCTGTATCGACATAAGCTTTGTTTTTATTTCTCTTCGTTCTTAAATTAGTGACTGTGTAGAAAAAAAAACATATTTGCAGGACGGATTTTTAGAAAATAAAGTTATTAAAAACGCCTTTTGGTCTAAATGCTTTTTCTAAGACAAATAGCACAGCTACAAATCTAGTAGACCGCTTAATATTGTTAGTAACTCAACTTATGCCCTCACAGAGTTAATAGGCTTTGCTTTCGCTCCAAGTGTGCTTACTTCAACAGTTCTCTAGTATTGCACTTGTTCTGATTTGTTATTGATGAAGCCAGCTTGTCCAAGACAGAACTGAATTGTAAAATGCCAAGATGTTCTATAAACTCAAATAATAAACTCCAAACCCACCACCTAAATGTAAACTATTAACAGTTTACTTACTCCCAAACCAAACAAGTAAAAATTTTTTTCTGCCCCTCCACCCAAAATTTGTTTGTAATGACCCTCAGACGTAAAATTTACCAACTGAGGTACATTTATTTTTAAAGGAATAGTATCTTAAATGATTCCTTGTGATATTTTGACTTGTACAAGCCATGAATAGAAAAATTGTATGCTTCTAAACTGGGTCTCTTTTTCTTATTATTTGGACTCAGAAGTAGATGACAAAGCAAAGATTTATGATATGTGAGGGAAAAAATGACAACCCTGAGGAACAGTAAAATTTAACATTTGGATGGAGATCAGACAAGTAAAACCAGACTGCCCATTCTAGAAAGCAAGACAATGGCTGCCAGTACATAAGATTTAAAAGAATGAGGTGACTGGATTTTGCCATTAGGACCACTGTGACTTCCATTTAGCAACAGTAGTTTCTGTGAGTGGTGGAAGGCAAAGCGATTGCAATGGACCAGATAGTTACAGCGAGGACTTGCTCTTGAGGAAAAAGGGGGGAGCAGAAACTTTTAAAAGGAATAAGATACACATGTTCTTGGATTGGGAGTTTGGTTTAGTTGTCTTGGGATGAAGGAAATGAGTTTATTTGTGAGTAAAGCAAGAAGAGACAAAGATAACTGATAAAATTTAAAATCTTGGGATGAAGGAAATGAGTTTATTTGTGAGTAAAGCAAGAAGAGACAAAGATAACTGATAAAATTTAAAAAGTTATAAAAGAAATGAAAAGTAATACCCAGGAAAAGAGGCTATAGCTTCACAAGGAAAGAGCATCTCTCCCTAGATGTGAGCCTTGGAAGATGGGACAACTGCCATGGAAGATAAGTTTTACATAAAAAGAGACACTGGGGAGGTTCACATCTGTGGACTTCTATTTTTTCTGTTAAGAGTGATTGAGAGTAGGAGGTCTACATGGAAGGTTTGGAGCTGTTCTTGAGGGAAGCAAAAGGGAGCTGTCCATGGCTACATAAAATACAGTGATGCTAGCTCTGTCCGTGCAGCTTAGAGAACAAACCACCCATACACCAATGACTAATTTCCTCCTCTGTTCACTGTAACAACAGGAGTTCGTGTTGGAAAGTTTAAGATACAATGGCTCACAGACAAAATTACAACAAATCCGTTTGTTCCACCAAGTGTGCTGAAATGAGATTCTAATTCTGCTCCCTCATAAACAGACTGTCAGTGAGCTACATGGGGATCCTCTACGAAAAGCTTTAAGGTCCAGAATTCACTTCCAGAATGAACATGACCACAACTTAGATTCAAATATTTTCCCTTCTCCTGAATACCACAGTGGGAGGTGCTTTGTAAACTCCATAATCGGTGACATGAGAAGACAGAGAAAGTGTACAGACTCTGACATGCATGCAGTGATGCCAGATGACTGGACAGAGCCTGTAGGAAAAGAGTGCACAGAGCAGTGAGGGATAGCTCAGGGGAGGACCTGTCAGTGGCAGATCTCAGAAAGTCTTGGCAAACATAGATGTCCTGATGAACAGATAGATACTGAAGTGCCGAAGGTGAGGAGAAAACTCTTTGAGGACCGGGCTGAGGTCAAACTGAGCAGAGCTTACAGGAGTTGATACAGAAAGAAGAAACAGAGAGTGTTGAGGAGCGTCTAGCCAGGACAGAGCTCAGAAAGTGGAGGCAAATAGCCCCTTCTGGGAGCTTCTGGTTGGCTCAGTCCTTAAGCGTCTGCCTTCAGCTCCGATCATGAGCACAGGTCCTGGGATGCAGCTCTACATCGGGCTCCCTGCTCACTGAGGAGCCTGCTTCTCCCTCTCCTCTCCACTGGTGCTCTCTCTTGCTATCTCTGTCACTCTGTCTCAAAGAAACAAAATTTAAAAGAAAGGAAGGAAGGAAGGAAGGAAGGAAGGAAGAAAAAAGAGCTCCTTCTACACAGGAGACAGTCTGGGGGTGGGGCCAGGCAATGTGAGACAGGCACAGAAGCCTCCTAAGAGAGAGAAAAAGGTGTGGTTGCCTGAAGAAACCCACAGAAATGCCATACTTGAAGGAAACAAATATGGTCTTTGGGGACACAGAGAAAGGAAGTCTTTGAGCTGTGGGAGGACTGCTCTGATGGGAGGTAGAGTAAGCACGTGAGCTGCTTCACCTGCAACAGTTAACAGTCAAAGGGAATTATTTAAAGTAGACAAATCAAGTCAGAGGTAAAGGCATATTTAATAGTACAAAGATAAGTATTAAAGATATACTATGGCCTTAAATTGGGGCAGAGGAGGAGAGAGGAAAAGGGATAATAAGCTGTCAATATTATTATTATTCATAGAAGTAAACTCATAGATATCTTCTAGGATTAAGGAAATTATATACAGTTAAATAATTGTACTAAGATTCAAAGACACCCTTCCTCAAAATCAGAACTACTGAAACAAAATAAAAAGGCTAAAGAACCAAGTACAGAATGCAAGACAATAACACACACTATAGAAACAAAATAACTTAAAATGTGAGAGTTAAGATCAAACTCATCTGTCATTATCAATAAATATGAGTGACTTCATTCACCTATTAAAGAAAATCTTTGTCCTGTCAGATACAGTTCTCTTTTTAAAGTACGGACAAAAATAAGCAACTAAATGCAAGCCAAAAAAGGACCTCTCTCTTTATGCCTACCTGCGATCTCTCTCTGTCATCTTAAAAAAAAAAAAAAAAAAGGAGCCACAGTTTTACAAGAGAAGATAGAATTGAAGCCAAAGAAGGATACTGAACAATGTCAAAGAATATAATTCACACTAAAGAAACAAAAATTACAAATAACTGTGAACCAAATATTTGTTTTCACAGACCAGAAATAACAAGCAGTGTAAGAACAAATTGAAACATTATCCATGGAAGACTAACAGATTAGATGGGCACAAAATAAGGAATGATGTAGAAGACATTGAGAATTAATAGAATACATTTGGTTGTAACACTGACATTTGAGACTGTAAAAAATAAAGATAGCTCTTTAGTGGAAAACTAATCTATACCATTTAGTACAAATTCCAAAACCTAAAAATAGTAAAGTCAAATAAAATTGATTTTTTTTTTGAGAGAGTGAGAGAGAGAGAGAGAGAGCATGAGAGGGAAGAGGAGAGGGTTAGAGGGAGAAGCAGACCCCCGTTGAGCAGGGAACCCAATGCAGGACTCGATCCCAGGACTCTGGGATTATTACCTGAGATGAAGGCAGTCGTTTAACCAACTGAGCCACCCACCCAGGCGCCCTTAAAATTGAAATTTTAACAAAATTTAAAAGGCTCCTTGTTCTAGAAATTTCAATACTCTTAAGTAACTGTGTATCTGAAAGAAATGCTAGTCAAAATTGCAGGAACTCCAGAGAGCAACAATAATGAAAACACATATATTAGAACCAAAGGAAAACAATAAAGTCAAAAAAAATTTGTAGTCTCAAGTAGATAAATTATAAGAATATACAGAAGAATATACAATATTTTAGAAAACGACAATTTACCAAATCTGACACCAGTGAAGATAGAAAATCTAAACAGGTCAATTTCTACAGAATAGAGAAGGTTGTCCAATCATTCCCCTCCCCACCCCATAAGGCATAAGACCCAAAGTCCACTGACTTCTAGAAAACCTTAAGAACCAGGTAATCTTGATACAACTTAAATTAGAAGAAAAACTTCCAAATTCTTTTTGAGAATAATACACTGAAGCCTGATAAAGATTGCGTTAAAAAGAAACTACAGACCAACCTCATTTATAACTATCAGTGTAAATGTTCTAAATAAAACATTAGCAAACAGAATCCAACAGCTAAATTTATTTTTATTTATTTATTTGGGAGGAGGGGGCAGAGGGAAAAGGAGAGAAAAAAATTTTAATCAGGCTTCATGCCCAGGGCAGAGCCTCATGTGGGGCTCAATCTCACAATCCTGAGATCATGACCTGAGCTGAAATCCAGAGGCAGATGCTTAACCAACTGAGCCACCCAGGCACCCCAACAACAGCTAATTTTATTTTATTTTATTTTATTTTTAAAGATTTTATTTATTTATTTGACAGAGAGAAATCACAAGTAGTCGGAGAGGCAGGCAGAGAGAGAGAGAGGGAAGCAGGCTCCCTGCTGAGCAGAGAGCCCGATGCGGGACTCGATCCCAGGACCCTGAGATCATGACCTGAGCCGAAGGCAGCGGCTTAACCCACTGAGCCACCCAGGTGCCCGACAACAGCTAATTTTAAAAACAATACACATACACATGATAAATATATATGATAAATAAACTAGATTTATTCCAAGATGCAAGGATGGCTCAATATTTAAAAATCTATTAATTCATTATATTCATTGGTCAAAAGAAAAAAAATAAGAATACTGAGAAGACATTTGACAAAATTAGACATTCATTCCCAATTTTTAAAAAGAGACTAAAAAAAAGAGGACTCCTTAATATTTTTAAAAACACTCTATATACCAATGCTAATTTCTTAGTGTTTATAAATGTATCATGGTTATATAACATGTTAACATGAAGGGAGGCTGGGTGAAAGGCATATAAGAATTGTCTGTACTATCTTTGAAACTTCTGTATTTCTAAGCTTATTTTAAAAGAAAAAGTTAAAAATCATAAAACACACACACACACACACACACACACACACACACACACTTCAGCCCAACATTAGTTGGGGGCATTCCCACTAAAGTCAAGAATAGGGGCGCCTGGGTGGCTCAGTTGGTTAAGCAGGTCATGATTCTGGGGTCCTGAGCTGAAGCCTCGGATTGGGCTCCCTGCTCAGTGGGAAGCCGGCTTCTCTGTCTCCCACTACTCCACTTGTGTTCCCTCTCTCTCGCTGCCTCTCTCATTATGTATACCATTACCCTACTATTTAACACTCTATTTGTCAATGAAATTAGAAAAATGCAGGAAATTTAGGGTTTAATAATTGTAAAGACAGAAGGAAAACTAACTCTGTTTACAGATTCTATTTTCAAATCGCTTCTCGGACTTTTGGCTAAGATCAAGTGCAGATTCTATTTTCAGGATGTGTAACTGAAAATAAAAAGAATTAACAGAAAAACTTATGAGCAATGAAAATACTGTGTATAGTAACACTATATAAAATTACCATGAAGTATGTCAATTGTATTTCAATAATAAAAAAATTAACATAAGTCAAGAGACTTTGAATACATAAACAGTTAAAAAAAATACCAGAATTTATAGAAGAGGATACCTTTTTCAATAGCAATGAAAAAGAGAAAATATCCTTTCTGACACATCCATGGCCTGCTTGGTTGGTGATACTAGGGCCAGAAGATGGGCTATTTGGCCAGTATGGGAGGAATATTAGTTGTATACCTGGGGGGCTGAAGAAGTAAACATATTGAAGATAATGGGAATCATGCTTCACAACTGTTGGAGAACGGGGCTATAGGAACAGAAAGGAGGAAGTCTGTAATAAATTGTATTCTTCTGGATTTAAATAAGAGGTATCAGTGTGAATTCACTTGTTAATATACATAGATGGCTAGAGAGATACAGATAGATACAGAAATAGACAAATGAGTATATGTGTTATATGCACATACATGTATTTCCTAGCTCTGTCCTTTGAGAGGATCTAAAATAATTTTTTGAAGCAGACTTTAGCACCAGATCTTATTTTGTGAATTCTGAGTTTTAGTTCCTAACTTCTTAATTATTCACAATAGAAGGAATCTAGGGCTTCTTAGAAAAATGACTGATTCTAGAGCAGGAAAACACAAAATGGACCTAGAACATCTTACGCCCCAAATAAGAAAGTGCTCCAGGAATGAGAGGTACATGTCAAAAGGACACAGGACAGGTCTGCACTGGCCAAACCTAAGGCTATGTGAGCATTAAAAAAAAACAATAGCAAGAAAAGCAGGAACAAATAATCATAGTGAATGAAATAGGATTTCATACTAACATGAATAATTAACTAAATAAGGGAGAAAGTAAAGTCCTACCTTTCAGCAGAATTGCTGATTAGTATAAAATACCTATTAATTATTATCCTTAGAGTGGAGAAGACCTGCTGACACTATTTTACAAGTGATATAGATAGATATAAGCTACTTTAATCAAGTTAATATCACCAGCAATGGGATAAATTGACATTATGTGCCTCCTGATATGGTGCACAGAAAAAAGCATAGCACCATTTCTGTGATATTCCCGAGAAAGATATGTAACCTGATTCAAATCAATGGAACAACATACAAACCCAAATTGGCCAGTGTAGTTCAAAACTATCAAGGAGAGACTGAGAAGGACATGACAATCCAATAGAACACATAATCTTGAATAGGATTATGGTCCCATAAAGGACATTATTAGGACAATTGGCGAAATTTGAATGGAGTCTCTGGATTAGACGATCGTGTCATAATCAATTTCTTGATTTCCATGGTTATATTGCAGTTATGTTAGAGTGTGTCCTTGTTTTTAGGAAATACTTGCCGAGATACTAAAAGGGTAATGAGGTGTCCATGTCTGTAACTTACTCTCAATTGGTTCAGAATAAAAAACAATTGTTTCAGAATAAAGAGAATGATAAGGTAAATGTGATCAAATTTAACAATTGGGGGAATGTTGGTTGAAGAGAATTTGGGAGACTTTTGTGTCATTCTTGCAATTTTTCTGTAAGTTAGAATTATTTCAAAATAAAACAATTAAAATAAAGGGGAAAATGTAGGTGTAAGTTTAATAAAAATGTGCAAAATCTTTATGGGGAAGACTTTAAAACACTTAACATAAGAGGCATCCAACAAAATGAAGACTTACTACGAAGGTGGCTATTCTTCCTAAATTAGCTTATAATATTAAAATGATTCCAAATTTCAATATATGTGTGTGTTTATCTCCAACTGAAAATCAGACAAGCTGACTGTAAAATTTATATAAAAAATAAAAAAAACAAAAAGAGCCAGAAAAATTCAAAAATAGATAAGCAATAAGGAAGAACTAACCCCTCTAAACATTAATATCTAGTATAAAATCTAAGTAATAAAAATATTGTGGTATGATGTGTGAATACACAGATCATTCAAACAGAAAGAATGTCCAAACACCTATGGGAATTTGGTACACGATAAAGATGGTTTTTTAAATCTGTGGAGAAAAGATGGACTTTTCAATGAAATTATGTTGGGACACCTATGTGGCCAACTGAAACCAAAATTAGACTAGATCTCACAACAAACAGATACATTTTCAATGAGTCAAAGATTTAGAGTGAAAAATGAATTAAGGAGAACTATGGGGTGGTGGGGGTGGGATGAGTAAATTCCTTTATAACATTAGAATGAGAAAGTCTTTCCAAAGTCATGAAAGGAATAGATGGTATTCTTAACTACAAAAAGAAGGAACATATCTACATGGGAAAAAATCAACAATATCGATAAGGTCAAAAGAGAAATAACAAACTGGGGGAAAAATATTTGTACTTCAAATCACGGCAAAGAGCTAATCTCCCTAACATAAAAGAAGTGATTAGAATTTGATAAGAAAAAAAAAAAGATGAACAATCAGTTCACAGAAATAGAAACATGAATAGTCCTTAAACATATGAGAATTCCTAATTAAAGCTACTCTGAGATACCATTTTCTGTTACAGAAATTGAAAATAGATCACTATAATGTAAAAAATTGGCAAATATCGTTGGTGAGGCATAGGGAACTAGGTCCTCTTAGCTATTGCTAATGGAAGTACAAATTGCAATAAACTATGGAAAGTAATTTGGTTACATGTATTAAAATTACCAAATCATTTCCCCATGATCCACTAATCTTACTCCTGGAAATGTATCCTGTTGATATACTCATAGATATATGAACAAGCTTATTCATTATAGGATTTTTATAATAGCAAAAGATTAGAAGCAAGTCAAGCCCTTTTCAATAAGAACTGGTTAGATTATGATACATCCATATACTAAAACACTCTGCTTGGGAACAAAAAGAATAAACCTTTTACTGTTACGGAGAAATCTGCATAATGTATTTTTAAATTCAAAGCCAGGTGTAAGACACTAACAAAGGCAATATGACATGCTATGCTTCCTTTTGTGAAAGAAAGAAGGAAAATAAGAATACATATTCATATTTCTTTGTAATTAGAACTCTAGAAGGAAAAACAAAATAAAAGTTATTCTCTGTGGTAGGAAAAGAGATGGAGCAAGAATGGTAATGAGAGCTTTTGCTGCATATCCATTCTATTAATTTAATATTTGAACCATATGAACACGTTGCCTATTCAAAAATAGTGCCACTTAGTAGTAACAATGTTTAAAAATAAAGTCAAACGTCAATCTGTACAAGTTGCCTTAAACCACCTTGAATCCTCTCACCTAACTGCTCCCTTCATCCAGCTTCCCTTGAGCCAATGAAACCATGGTAAACATGCTTTTAAGTGTGCCAGGAAATTCATTTCTTTCTGACCTTTCTCAGATTCAAAGCAGAGAGCAGCTTCCAGGGCCACGGCCTCTGAAGGAAAAAGACTAAAGCTCACCCAGGTGAAGTTACATCCTCTGATAAACATTCCCAACACACTCTGCATCTCCACAGCATCCACCACTCTTATAATTATTATCTTTATGGCTCAGAAGAATCATCAACATCAGAGCTAAACTCTATTGAGAGCATTATGTATCAGGAACTGTAAAGTGCTTTACATAGATATCAAATTAAATCCTCACAACTACTCTTAACATATTTACTATTATTATTTCCTATATTTACTGCTATTTTCTTTTAAATATTGAGGAGACAGACACAGAGAGATTAAGAACTTACCTAGGGTCATACAGCTAAAGGACAGGGCCAGAACCCATATCCTTAACCATTTCAATCTAGCACCTGGGATGGCGATAGGGGCAGGAAATACCCTACTCTTCGTGTCATTATCTCAAATGTTTCAACAATTTGTTTTATCTAATTCACAGAAATCAACCAAGAAAATTACTATTTAAGGCATTACTTTGTACAAATAGTAGAACAGTGCAATTGAGGACAATTTTTAAAAGAAACAGAAAAGACATCTAGAAGTATATGGTGCTCAAGGTTGAAAAAAAGAGAAAAAAATGGTTATAGTCTGTACTTATTCCTTTCCTTCACATAAATCTGCTCATAAAAATCATTCTTACCCATGTATTCACATATTCAGCAAGGCTATATTTCATCATCCAAAATATCCTGGCAGGCACTGCATGAGAAAACCCAGGCACAAAGACAGACCCAGGATTTGATATTATGTTCCAGCTGAAGAGGTCATGTAATACTATATTTAAATTAAGATTTTTGTGGATACTGACTTCATTATTGGTATATTAAACACATTTCCAAAATTTAAAACTGCCTGACCATCCTGGAAATTTTGGAACTTCCAATGAATGATAAAGGGCAAAACATACTCATTTATCTCTCTCTTCTCCTTCCTAGAGCAACGAATTGACAGCCAATGAATTTTTTAAAGAATGAGTTCATAAGGGCAAAGAGAATGAGAGAACAAATTACAGAAACAAAATCTTGGAAGCTGGAAAGTTCAGTATGCCCCAGAAAGCTTAATCCTGAGCCATTATTAGAGGAAACTGAGATACTACCTGAGTTGTAGCATAGAATGCCCAAAGGTCTTTGCACTGGTTGTTTAAGTTCACAGAATCTGGCAACTGAGCTAATACTCCGTAGGCAAAGAAATATGAATAGTCCAGGAAATATGATTAATCCAACAGTGGAGGTTCCCCAGTAAAACAGCCAGAATAACCTATGGTCAGGCTTTCATTCTTAATGGTCCATCCACATGTACAGAGTTACCAGACAGCTTTTTGGTGCCCTACTATTAAATAGGAGAAGATAGTTCAGCATTTTTTTTTTGAAGCTCAGCTTATTTTTAAAGAGAGTCTTTAATATAAAAGAGTAAGATCAAAAAACCTTAACCATCCTCATAACATATATATAAAAGTAGCTATCAGCAACATTTAAAAAAATAGGGTTTTATTTAAAAAAAAAAACCTGGAAAATAGTAAAGAGCTCTTGGAAGTTAAAACTATGTTAACATAAATGAAAAATTCACTAGAAAAACTGATACACAAAGATAAGCAAATCTTTCAGAAAATACAGAAAAACAGATTAAAAATAGAAAAACAAGACAAGGGAGGGTCAGCCTGGAAAGTCTAATATCCAAACAATAGACATCCCAAGAAGAGAAAATATGGAAAAGAGGAGAAGATTACCAACACACAATTTAGGAAACAAAAGTTTCCAGACTGAAAAGATGCAGGATTGACTGCCAATACAAGTGAAAACAAACTACACAAAGGCATATTACCATAGAATTTGAGAACAGTAAGAGCAATTAGAAAGTTCTAAAAGTCCCCCCCCCACACACACACACACAAATCACATACAAAAGATAAGGATCCTAAAAGATAACAGAGGCTGCCACCTCCAAACTTCTGACGGAAAACCATTTCCAACTTGGAAATCTATACCCAGCCAAAATATCGAGTGACTGTGCATCTGACTGAAATCCTTTCCAGGCAAGCAAGACCTCAAAAATTTATGCCTGTGTACCCTTTCTCAGGAAACTACTCAAGGAGGTATTCCACCAAAGCACAAGTATAAACCAAAAAAGAAAATATGGGATCCAAGAAATAGTTACAGCCCAATAGACAAAGGGAATCTCCAAAGATGGTGGTGACTGAAAATCACAAGCTGTTTTGGGATGCAGTGATGCAGATTAGAGCAGATCCAAAGACTCAAGAAGATGAAACTAATGAATATCTGAAAGAACAGTTCCATAGTTTGAGGAGAGTTTGGGGTTAACTGATGAGTATGGAGAAAACAAAGCAAATGAAATAAAAAATTTATTAACCAACACAGGTAGTTGGGCAATACAAGAAAAGCAAATACGGCATAACAAAAGGTTCGATTCAAAATAGCCTTATGTAGCTATAATAATGCAACATTCTATGTTGATCTAACAGAAGTTAAAACGATAAAGGAAGGGCTGGTGGAGGGGAATTGGGGAAAACACTAAATCCTGATCTTCTGAAGACACAAGTCAATAGGTATTTCCTTAAACTAAGGGGAAAAAAAAATCAAGAATTGTCCACATAAGTACACTACTTCCAGGCACAGACATAGATACCAAAACCAACACCAAAAGGGAGTCGAAAATGGTTGCAAGACTCCAAGAGTTGGTGTGGCATCCTAGAAGCCTTTTTAAATTTTTTTCGCAATAATTCTAGTGCAACTAACTGTTTGACTCTTTAACTGATGTTCATGTATAACTGATGAAAAGTAAAACTAAATTTGAGAAAGAAAAAGAAAATAATTCTGTGAGTGTGTCTCAGGAAAAGGTGGATGATAGGGAAATATTTTACCATGCTTTTCCTATAAACTGAATTTTAAGAAACAAAAAGTAAGCTAAATATTCTCCTTGATTACTTTGATACATGTGAATCAACTTAACTATGTGAAATCCATACTTTCCTTATAATAGCATGATGAAATAGTACAGGCTCTCTCAAAAGGGAAAAAGCCTAAAAGAAGGAACAAGCCACCCATTCAGCTAAGGAAAGCAGAAGCAGCAGACTAAAGTAAAGCAAGACAGCTTCCTGAACACTGCTGAATAGGGCATCAAATTACAAAGAGGGAAAACCTAAAGGTCTATGGAATAATAGAGTACAGCCAGAAGAAATTTAAAGGGAAAGGAGAGAAAAACTTGACAGTATAATGGCAGCCAATGCCAGAAGCAAGTCCCCTTACAGTGGAGTCAAGTTACAGAATTTCCCTGGCTTCAGAACTGGAAGTAGATTTCCCCCCTTTCAGGAATAGTGAATCATATTAGAACACACTGTACAGTCAGTCTGACCAAACATTTGTTAAACATTGAGTAATCTTTACTGAAGTCCTTAAGAAATTGTGATGCTGCCACAATCTGAAGAATAAACCACTGGGGGGAAAAAAGACAAGAAAATAACCTGTTTTCTCTCCTATTTCTCAAATGAATCTCATGACAGGATCACGCTAGTCTACTATAAGTAGATCAGATAACTCATTGTCTACTGAATTTATTGTTCCGTAATTATTTCAGAAATTCCTGCTACTAATTTGAGTGAGAATTACCCATCACAAGGACAATTATGTTTCTGTGATAGAGTCGACTGACTGAATTCAGGCTTGAGTATGTAATTCGTGTTCAGGATCTGTCTTCTGGATTTCTTGCTGTCTGTATTTTGGCCATTCTGGCACTCCTTAGCACCCTGACTAGGGTGTAAGAGAGAAAATGATAGAAATACATTCTATGTTTTGTTTTGTTTTGTTTTGTTTTTCCTAACAGGTCTGTTATCCAGCATTGGCTTTAATTAGATTTGAGGACTACTTGTAGATTTCATTTATTTGTATCCTCACCACCTCCTTATTTTACAGATTCCTCCTTAGCAACAAAAATTCAATTTTAAAGAGTTGGTTGCTTTGGGTTTGGGGCGGGGGGGGGGGGGGTGTTTTTGTTTTTGTTTTAACTCTTTAATGGGATTCCAGAGTCAGATCTGTAGTTGGAACTCACAACTGCAGGCATCGGTGAAGGCAAGGGAAGGGCCAGACTGGGATTTTGTTGGTACAAAGCCTCAGAGTCTTCATGGAAGAGATCTCTAAGAAGTTAGGGTCAACAGCGGATCCCCACCCACAATCCCTCCACCTCACCCTATCAAAAAGATAAAATGACCACCAGGAAATAATAGTATCTCCTTAGCTGAGGAGGAGTTTGTTCAAATGGAAAAAAAATCTATTCTGAAAACAGTATCAGGGCAAGTAGGTTAGGCTACCTTAGGGATTGAGAAGATCTTTGAAGGTGTCTTCCAGGAAAAATTACCAGTGGGGAGGGTGGACGGTTCTATGAACAATTGAAATCAGAACAATTAAAATAAAAATAGGCGCTAGGGGGCGCTGCTGGCTAACAGCTGGGGTAACCTTTTCCCTGCTTCTGCGAAGGTAGACGAAGGTAGACGTTTGCAAGAGAGAACAGAGGCAGCAGCCCCTGGGGAGCTGTCATGACACCAGCCAAGGAGACAAGCAGTTGGCGTCTCTGAGCAGAGGGAAGGAGGAGGGAACCCATCTTTTCTGACTGTAGCGTGGCTGCTGCAGCCGGAGGAAACAGAGGCTGTGTTTAGTGAGTCTTTCTCTCGCAAAGTGGAGGAAACCATAGAGTGAGGAAGTCATGCTTTCTGTTTTCAAGGAGCTTTTAGCATGCCACCAATAGCTTTACTAAAAGTATATATATCCATATATATATATAAATATAGATATTTTAAAGATTTTATTTATTTATTTGAGAGAGAGACACCGAGAGAGAACATGAGAGAGCAGAAGGTCAGAGGGAGAAGCTGACACCCCGTGGAGCTGGGTGCCCGATGCAGGACTCGATCCCCGGACTTGATGAGCCCAAGGCAGTCGCTTAACCAACTGAGCCACCCAGGCGCCCCTAAAAGTATGTATTCTTTTAAATAAATACTTTACATACCACACACCAAAATCACTTCCAGATGGATTGGAGAGCATCTGTAAGACTGGAGGTAGACAGAACTTAATTGTTAATACATATTCGAAGGAGGAAACAATCTCTAAACTTTTCTACAAGGAAGTGTAAAAACTACAGAGATTGCCACATTTAAATACATAAAAATGACAACTTCTGGATAGTAAAATAAAATAAATAAAATGCAAACAATGAGCTGAGAAAAATATGTGATCAAAATGTGACTGACAATGGTTAATACTCTTTCTGTAACAAACACATAAAAATAAAAATGAAATATCACCATGTTCTAATAGAGAAATGTACAAATCTTGAAAAGTCGATTTTACATTTAGGAGACAAATACGAAATACAGGAAAATATCAATCTCACAAGTCCTTAAAGAAATGCAAAGGGGAAATAGGGTGTATTAAAAATAGACAATGCATGATATTTTTAATGCTAATGAAGTTGCAATAAAACAGAATCTTCTATATGTTGCTGGTGACAGTAGAGATAACTGAAATTTTTTGGCAAGCCCTTGCCATTCACTGACTCACTAATAATGCTTCTGGAACTCCATCATAGCAAATGCTACAAAATAAGTATTTTAATTAATAAAATGTTCACTAAGAGCCATTTATTTTGAGCAAAATTTGAAACAAGGTAAATGTCCAAAATGGTTAAATAAATTACAATACAGTAGTTGATTTTAAAATGTTACGGTGATTATAGCAACATAAAAATGGCTATACTACAGTGTTAAGTGAATGGCGTGGGATACAAAATTATCAGTTTTTTTAATCACTTTTCAAATAAGTCATTTTCAAAACATGTAGAAAAAGAATGAAGTTTTTGTTTGGGGCTGGTTGTCTGGGGACCTGTGGCTGTCTCTTTTTTTATTTTTTAAAAGCTTTTCTTATTTTCCAATTTCAAAATTCTTTATAATGAAATACTTATTTAAAAATAAATGGCCACCAGGGCACCTGGGTGGCTCAGTGGTCATGATCTCAGGGTCCTGGGATCGAGGCCCGCATCGGGCTCTCTGCTCAGCAGGGAGCCTGCTTCCCTCTCTCTCTCTACCTGCCTCTCTGCCTACTTGTGATCTCTCTCTATCAAATAAATAAATAAAAATCTTTTTAAAATAAATAAATAAATAAATAAATGGCCACCAAAATCACTTGCATGTGTATAAACAATGAACAATATGGAAAGGAAATTAAGAAAACAATTCCAATTTACAATGGTATCAAAAAGAAAATAGGAATAAATCTAACTAAGGAGGTGAAAGGTTTGTACACTGAAAATGACAAAATAGTGCTGAAAGGAATTAAGGAATAAATAAATGGAAAGACATCTTATGTTCATTAATTGGAAGACTTTAATATTTTTAAGACTGTCCATACTACCCAAAGCAATCTACAAATTCAACACAATCCCTATCAAAATCCCAATGACAATTTTCAGAAAGAGAAAAATTGATTCTAACATTCATATAGAATTTCAAGGGACCCCAAATAACCCAAACAATTTTGATTAAAGCAGAACAAAGTTGAGGGCTTCACAACTTTCTGATTCAAAATGTTTTACAAAGCCACAATAATCCACATCATGCTAATGGCAGAGATCGACAAATAGACCAATAGAATAAAATAGCCCAGAAATTAACCCTCACATATATGGTCAGATGATCTTTGACAAGAGTGCCAAGACCACTTAATGAGACAAGAACAATCTCTTCAACAAATGGTTCTGAGCAAACTGGATATGCAAAAGAATGAAATAAGACTCTTACCTTACTCTTATGCAAATATTAACTCAAAATGGATTAAGGACCTAAACATAAGACCTAGAACTATAAAACAAGGAGGAGAAAAGCTTCATGACATTGGACTTGGCAATGATTTCTTGGATATGACACCAGAGGCACAGGCAACAAGAGTAAAAATGGACAAATGAGACAACATCAAACTTAAAAGGACTTGTTAATAAGTACAGAATTTCAAATTTTCAAGATGAAAAAGTTCTGGAAATCCTTTCCTAACAACATGAATACACGTAACACTACTGAACTGTACACTTAATGCTTTAAATGGTAAATTTTATGTTTTTATCACAAAAAATTAAGACGTCAAAAAATATAATAAAATGAATAAATGGTTTATGTACCCACATGCTTTCATTTAAAGTAAAAGTTTTTCAAAGAGCAGTCCCCACTTCAAACTTAATACTGTCTTGAAATATCTTATCAAGGTCATGCATACCACTGCTTCCACTTTGAGAAATCAATGGTCCATTTTCTATCTTTTTTTTTTAATATTTTATTTATTTATTTGACAGAGAGAGAGAGAGATCACAAGTAGGCAGAGAGGCAGGCAGAGAGAGAGGGGAAGCAGGCTCCCTGCTGAGCAGAGAGCCCCATGCGGGGCTTGATCCCAGGACCTTGAGATCATGACCTGAGCCGAAGGCAGAGGCTCAACCTACTGAGCCACCCAGGCGCCCCTCTATTTGTTTTTTAAAACCAGCCTTGCTAAGATATAATTCACATATACAATTCACCTATTCAAAGTACATAATTAAATGGTTTTGAGTATATTCACAAACATCATCATAAATGACACGAGAATATTTTCAACATCCCCATAACCATTAGCAGTCACTCCACTTTTCTTCCCCTCTCAAAACTCAGATGAACACTAATCTACTTTCTATCTCTACAATCTTGCTTAGTCTTAACATTTCATGTAAGTGGAATCATATACAATGTGGTCTTTTTGACTGGGTTCTTTGAATTGGCCTCATGTTTTCAAGGTAAATTCCTTTGTAATATGTAACAGTACTTAATTTCATTTTATTGCCAAATAACATTATATATATTATACATATACTACTTTACATTATATTAAAATAACATTATAGACACACACAGGATTTTATGTATCTGTTCATCAGTTGTTTCCACTTACTGGCTCTTATGAATAATCCTGCTATGGACATTCACATGCAAGTTTTTGCATGGATATGTTTTCATTTATTTAGGGTATAGATCTAGGAGTGTAATTGCTAAGTCAGATAGTAAATAACCTTTTGAGGAACTGTCCTCCAAAGTAGCTGAGCCATTTCACATTCCCACCAGCAGTGTAAGAGGGCTCCCAATTTCTCCACATCTTCATTAATACTTGTTATCAATTGTCTTCTTAATTTTTTTTTAAGATTTTATTTATTTATTTGTTAAAGAGAGAGAGAGGAGCGAGAGAGAGCACAGGCAGACAGAATGGCAGGCAGAGGCAGAGGGAGAAGCAGGCTCCCCGCCGAGCAAGGAGCCCGATGTGGGACTCGATCCCAGGACGCTGGGATCATGACCTGAGCCGAAGGCAGCCACTTAACCAACTGAGCCACCCAGGTGTCCCATGTCTTCTTAATTCTTACGTCATTTCATTGATGGCTAATTATTTTGAGCATCTTTTTATATTTTTATTGGCCATTTGTATATCTTTAAGAAGTTTCAATTCATATTTCAATTGGGTTATTTGTCTTCTATTATTGAATTATAAGATTTCTTTATACATTCTATATATACCTCCCTTATTAGATTTATGATTTGCAAATATTTTCTCACATTACATTAGGCTATCTTTTCACTTTTTCATAGTGTTCTCTGACATGCAAGAGTGTTTAATTTTGATGAAGTGTAATTTATCTTTTTTTCTCTTGTGGAATGTGCTTTTGCTGTCCTATCTCTGAAACCATTGTCAAATCCAGGGTCACAAACATTTATGTTTTCTTCTAAGAGTTTTAAAGTTTAATCTCTTACATTTTGGTCTTAGATACATTTTGAATTAATTTTTGCACATGGTATGTGTAGGGATCCAATTTCATTCTTTCGCGTATGAGTACGCAGCTGTACCCACACCATTTGTGAAAAGGCTATTCCTTCTCCCCATTGAATTGAAAGTCCTCTTTTCCTCCTTCCCCAGCCCTTATTAATCATATTCTAATATCTATTTCAAAAATCAATTTTCTAAAAAGTGAGAGCTTTTTCCTAGATTCTCAATTCCATTCCACTGGGTTATATGTCAGTCTTTATGCCAGTACTACACTGTCTTGATTACTATAACTTTGAAGCAAGTTTTTAAATCAAGAAGTGCGAGTCCCCCAACTTTGTTTTGCTTTTTCAAGATTGTTTTCAAATTTTCATGTGAGTGTCAGGATCAGCCTGACAATTTCTGCAAAGAAGCCAACTGGGATTTTAAAAGGAATTACATTGATTTTATATACTGATTTGAGCAGTATTGATGTCCTGATAATATTAACTATTCCAACTCATGAACACTGGAGGTATTTACATTTACTTAGGCCTTCCTTAATTTCCTTCAACAATGTTTTATACTTTTCAGATTATAAGTTTTTTACTTCTTTTGTTAAATTTATTCCGGAGTATTTTATCCTTTCTCATACTATTAGAAATGGAATCTTTTTTAAATTTCATTTTTGGATTATTTATTGCTTCAGTTTAGAAATACAGTTGATTTTCTTCTATTAATCTTGTATCCTGCAATCCTGTTTGTCTTTCATCATTAGGTAGGATGTTGGTTGTGGGTTTTCCATAGAGGTCCTTTATTATGTTGAGTAAGTTACATTCTAGTCCTAGTTTGTTGAGTGTTTTTATCATTAAGGTATGCTGAACTTTGGGCACCTGGGGTGGCTCAAGTCCATAAGCCTCTGCATTTGGCTCAGGTTATGATCCCAGGGTCCTGGGATGGAGTCCCAGCATGCACTCCCTGCTCAGCAGGAAGCTTGCTTCTCCCTCTCCTGCTTCCACTCCTTCTGTTCCCTCTCTCGCTGTGTCTCTGTCAAATAAATAAATAAAATCTTTAAAAAAAAAAAAAAGGTATGTTGAACATTGTCATATTTTTCTTCCATTTCTGTTGAAATGATCATGTGGGTTTTGTCCTTTATTCTAGTGATATAACGTAATAAATACATTGATTGATTTTTGGATTCTCTCTCCATTCCTATTTGATCTCCAAGCAATATTAACACAGCTTGAGCACTGCTTTATGAAATACTCTAATTTCTCTTGACTTCATTATTCTATTTTTCTCCTACTTCACAGATTCCTTTGCTTCCGTCCTATTCTAAATGCTGAGTGTCCAGGGCTTTGTCCCGAGCCCTCTTCTCTTCTGTTTGCATCCTCCTTGCATGATTTTTCCAGAACCATGATCCTCTCCAAGCTTATGGCCCCTAGGTTATGTTTCCAGCCTTGATCTCTTTTTTGAGTTCAGAGCAAGATCCTATTGCCTCCTTCATGTCTTCCTTTTCTATTAACGATGCAAACTTAACTTGATTAAAACAAAGTGATTATTTTCCACTGCTTTCCAAGTCTCCTTTAGCTCAGTTAAGGTTTCCAAAGTGCACCTATTTGCTAGCCAAGAACTAGGAGCTGTCTTAATTCTTTTTCTCCTCCATCTTCCAAACGCAATCTAGTCATGTCTACTTCAAAATATGTCTCAAATTCAATGACTTCTCATCATATATTGCTAAGGCCCAGTCCAAACCACTAATATCTCTTCTCTGGACAATTATATGGGCTTCCTAATATCTTGCATTCCTATCGTCAATTCTCTATGCAGCAGCCTTGTTTAGGTTTTAAAAACCTAAATCATATCATACCACATCCTTACTTGAAAATTTACATTGCCTTCCCATTCCTTCACATAGCCTAAGAGATCCAACATGATCTGGGCCTTGACTACATCTCAGACTTCACTTTTCACCCTTCTCCCACATTTACCATGCCTAGACACAGCATCTTTCATTCTGTCGTGTGATATACTAAGTCTCTTCCTGCCTCAAGGAAAGGCTAGTTCTTTGTCATCATTCAGAATTCAGCTTAAATGTTTTCTACCTTGAATACTCTATCCTTTTTTTAAGACTTTATTTATTTATTTTAGAGAGAGAATGAGAGACAGCATGAGAGGGTAGAAGGTTAGAGGGAGAAGCAGCCTCCCAATGGAGCTGGGAGCCTGAAGCAGGATTTAATCCTGGGACTCTGGGAACATGACCCTCTGAGCTGAATGCAGTCGCTTAACCAACTGAGCCACCCAGGCACCCTTGAATGTTCTATCTTAAGGAGAAACAGTCACAACTTACTCCCCAGTCACTTCCTACTCTATACCATTTAACTTTTATTTTCTTTAGGAAAAATAATTATTCTATGAAACCATCCTTTTTATTTGCTTACCTTTCAAAAAATAATCCATCCTCCTTCACTATGTAATCTAATGAATGTAGGCTCCAGGAGAGAAAATGCGGCCCCAATAATATCTGCCCTCAAACAGTATCTGACACACAGTAGGTGATCAATTAATATTTGTTGAAGAAATGAATAGGATATGTGAAAGATACAAAAATCATAAAGACAGAGCACCTTTCCCAAAATAACTAGCAGTTTAGACAAAGAAATGTGTATTTGCTCATTAAAAGTAGTTCTGAATTCTATTATGTTCAAAACCAGGCATTTTGCTAGGAGTTGGGAACACAAAGCTGTCCCACTATCTTTATCTTAGTTTGGTCCTCATCATTACTTGCTTTAACTTCTAAAATAATCTCAAAATGTTTTTTAAAGACCATTTTCAAACATATACAAAAGTAGAGGGACCAGTATAATCAATCTTCAGACTTAATAATTACCACAGCTTTGCTGAACATGCTTCACTTAGTTATTTTTTCCTACATTTTCTTTGCTGAAGTATCTTTTATTTTTTTTAAAGATTTTATTTATTTATTTGACAGATAGAGATCACAAGTAGGCAGAGAGGAAGGCAGAGAGAGAGAGGGAGAAGCAGGCTCCCCACTGAGCAGAGAAGCCCGATGTGGGGCTCGATCCCAGGACCCTGGGATCATGACCTGAGCCGAAGGCAGAGGCTTTAACCCACTGAGCCACAGAGGTGCCCCTTTGCTGAAGTATCTTAAAGCAAACACAAAAGTTATGTCATTCCATGCCTACATCCTTCAGTTGCATCTCTAAATATATAAAATGTTTCTTACATATCCATATTGCCATTATCACCTTTAATTAATAACTCCTCACTAATATCTAATAATCTGTCAATAATCAAGTTTTCCTAATTGCCTCAAAAATACGTCTTATGATTGTTTTATTTGAATCAGGAATTAAATAAGGTGTACACATTGCATTTAGGTATTCTTTAATGTAGAGAGCCCACCTTCCTTGTTTGTGTATTTTCAGAAACAGGTCAGTTTTTCAATAGAATGTCTCACATACCAGATTTGCCTTGTGGTTTCCTTGTGGTGTCTCTGTCTGCTGTCCTTCATATTGTTTGTAAGTGGAATTTAGTTTGAGAGCCTTGCCTAAATTCAGGTTCAAATTCTTGAGGAGGAATACTTCCTATTTGGTGCTGTGCACCTTACCCCAGGAGAAGCACATTACTTTTTCCACCTTTAGAGATTCTAAAATGAGTAAGCGGGTTCAGTAAACCTCTCCAGTGTGAAGTTCCCCTCAACATTTCTCTCCTGTATTAATTCTATCCATTATATGCTACCTGATTCAACTATTAAATTTGGAATTTTAAAATGATGCTATCCTAATTTTATCATTTCTACCCTACTTATTACTTGAAAGTTCTGTTTGAAAATAGAACTATTTGGTGGAAATACAGTATGTATAAGAAAGTCAAAATAAATGCTTAATTTTTGTTCCTAATTTCCAATTTTCACAAGGCATTAGCACCTTCGTTACTTACTAGGCATTCAATGAGTTCTTAGAGTTATTTTTCTCTTTTCTGCCCATATGGTCTTGTTCTTTCTCTTTCTCTTTCTCTGTATCTCTCTCTCTCTCTCACATACACACACACACTTTCTTGTTCTCTCTCTTTTGGTATCACTGTACATCTATTTTTCTTTATATATTTCATGTCTATCAACTCTAGTCATTATTATTCTGATGCTCAAATGGCCACATGACTGACTTAATGGAAGCCTCTCCATATTGGCCCTTGTTCTTTTAACATAATCCATTAATCTTCCTTGCTTTGTGACACAAGTTGTCCCAAGTTCATCTTATAAATTCCTGCCATGTCCAGAATCAGGCATTCCTGCAATGAGCCAGGGATTATTGTAGTGGGGAATGGTATTTAAACATCACAGCACAGGCATTAGTTGTGTTCATGGTTATTGGATTGTCATTGCCAGGAAATGAGTATTCTTGAAATTAAGAAAAAATTAGTAAACATATGCAGTTTACTGTATGTTAATTACATGTTAACAAAGCTGTTAAAATGAAAAAAAATAATGCACATCAATAGGCTTTATTTCCACTATCTAAATCTCAACATTGGTAAGATAGAGATAAAAGTACTTAGCACATGGCACACTGCTATATACCATTCACAGTTCAGCAAATGAGTGTTAACAAATTATTTTCCATACAAGATGTCTACAACACAGATCAAGAAATACTAAGTTTATTTAAGTGCAACAACTAAGTGCATCTGGAAAAATAATAAATTCACCTAATATCTTAGATCAGTAAAATCTCAGAACGATCAAAGAAATAAACAATGAAACCTCAGAACCATCATTAAAAAGGCATGGGGATTTTTAAAAAGGAAGTTGTGAGAGATAAATATGACCCCAAATCCAAAGGAATAAAAGTGTAATTAATTTGACAACAAAAAATAAAATGTCTACATGGTAAAAACCATTATTAGCAAAATTAGAAGACAATTGACAAGCTGAAACATAGTATCTGCAATTCTGATCACAGATGAAGAGCTAATTTGCATAAGAGAGCTCAGACCAAATATCTGAATAAAAATCAATAACCTAATAGAAAATGTGAGTACAGGAAATGAACAGACTATTCACAGAAAATAAAATACTCTAAATGGCTCTAAAATATATGAATTAGGCTTAATTCACTCAAAGCAAAAAAAAAAAAAAAAAAAAGAAAACCAAAAAACAAAATCCCCCACAATTTTAGATGAATGCTAAAAAAGCAAGTAACACCAAAAAATCTTACTAAATCTCAAACCTTTCCTTTTAATATTCTGTGTGATCAAATTGGAAGTTGACAGAAAGTGGTTTTCATACCCACTGAGGCATGATGTCTGTTTTGAGGAAAAGCTTGTGAGATTGAATCTCAGCCAGCCTCTTTCTTCAACAAACATCTTTTACTGGGGAAAAAAAAAAAAAAAAAACCTTGAAAAACAAACTGTGGTTATGCAGACATGTGTATTTGTTAGACATCTCCTGAGAGATGAACAAAGTGAGCCTGTCACTTGAAGAAGAACCATAAACAGCCAATTGCCAATGATAAAATTTGAGCTTTTGAGCAAAAATTAGGATTTTGGAAGATTTGTGTCTGACACCATGGAGTTCAAACCTTCCTAATACTTAAAGGACTTTTCTGACAAACTGATTAGTGATGATAAATATAATTTTTAAAATATTATATAGTAGAATATGTCAACATTAGAAGGTCTGCATAAGTCCGTGAACCAATATTTCCCAAATGATGAATGCATGATGTTATAAAATGTTATAGAAGATCCATTCAAAGTACAAGAAAGACAAATAGATTTTATTATAAGAGTGTACAAAAAGGCCACTGATATGGTTTCAGAGTCTCATTTTACCTAATCTTAAGAAACTCCTACTTAGCCAGCGTACGTGTATCAAAGAAGAATATCCACACATATCTAACAGGTTATTAAAATCCTCTCCCTTTTCAAACTTCTTATCTGTTCTCACACAGAATGTCTACACATACTTCAATGACAACAACATATTGTGACAGATTGAGTCCAGAAGCAGATATGAAAATTGAGCTTTCTTCTATTAAGTCAAACATTAAAGAGATTTGTGACATATAAAAGTAATAAAAATGGCTATTTTTAACAAAATATGTTAACAATGAATAAGTTTGCTATTATTTTTAAATATTAACAAATGTTTTCAAACTTCTCATTTTTAGCCTCTAATATAGCAAATACCAATAGACACAGGGTCACACAAACAAAAGCTCTTTGGGTTCTTCAAATACTTTTAGGCATGTAAAGAGTCACTAAGAATGAAAAGTTTGAGAATCACTGTTCTAAAGAATTATAAATTGCTAAAATTGATCCCAGAACATAGATATTAAGGCAAATTAATTACTATTGAAGAAATTATAGTTTATAGTTACTTCTCAATAAAACATACATTCTACTAAGTCTAAGACACACATAACCACTCTACTGTATAAACTTTTCACAGCATGAAGGAAAGATTCCAAATTTGTTTCTTTGATGCCACCCCATTAATATACACACAGAGACACAAACATACACACATACATCTTTAAAACAATCTAATTGTGGGGCACCTGGGTGGCTCAGTTGGTTAAGCATCTGCCTGTGGCTCAGGTCATGATCCCAGGGTCCTAGGCTTGAGCCCCATGTCAGGCTCTCTGCTCAGCAGGGAGTCTGCTTCCTCTCTCTCTGTCCCTCCCTCTCTGCTTGTCCTCTCTCATATAAATAAAATCTTTTAAAAATATGTTTTTAAAAAGTCATTTGTAATATATTTGTCAAGAGATTTTTTCCAGAAATACAAAAAGGCTCAATATTAAGAAGTTTATTCACCATATTAATAGATTTAAAAAGTCATATGAACACCTACTTAGTTACTATTGCAAAAGCATTTGATAAAATTCTAAACTCATTCCAAAATGAATTCAGAAAATTACTAAAAGAAACCATAGGATAATTTAGAAAAATAATTTCAGAACATGGAGGGTCCTTCTTAGCAATCAGTTAACTTCTTGATGAGCCCATCCAGTGGGATATAAACATGGAAAAGTTTTTTCTTCTAATTACTGGTTTCAACTACATTGTGTCATTCATCTTTTCCCACCCCTTAATTAAAATCTAGAAAAGAGTCAATGACTTTCCAGTAACTTCAAGTTATTAAAACTCAGTCTAACTCAGTTTGAAACCCTAAATTGATCCAATTCAATGCTTTGTCCTCACTGTCATCAGGTAGACTTGTGCTTGAATAAAGAAACTACAACATTTATAATCCAAACTGGAGCACTCTTGAGTGAAAGTTAGCACTAGTAATAATAACATCTTGGTTATGTACTGAGGCTATCATGGCTAAATCAGACTAACGGCCACCTGAGATCAAAGTACTTGAAATGGGGAGAGGGGAGTCTCCTCTGCTATTTCAAGCCTCCTCCCCTGTAGATTCTATAGCTTCTTCAGTGTTGGGGAGCAGAAAGGAGAGACAAAGGAGGCAGAAGCCATCTTGAATGTCTGGTAATATGTTGGTGGTGAAGAGATATTCTTGGATTTGTTTTATTTTTTATCTGTTTATTCTTTCAAAGTGGGAAGATCACCTAGTCCAGCACCCTCTTTTTACAATTAGAAAACTAATGCCCATGTAGATGGGATGACTTCTGAGAGGTGGCCAACCTAGCAGTGGACTTGAGCATGTCCTCACAACCCCCATCAGTGTCCTTTTGCTGCACTACAATTGCCTCTCCTACATGTGCCCATCAGAGCCAGGAACAGGTTGCAAGGCCTTGGGAGGTACTCACCTCAGGTGTAATATTTAAGGAGTACCAGTGCTGAGGTATCGTCTGAAAACTCGACCAAGTAGACATCTGCTTCCAAAGTCACATGGTTGTTTGTAGAATTTCAGTTCTTTGGGGGCTGTTGGACTGAAAGCCTCAATTCATGCTGGGTGTTGACCACAGGTTACCCTCATTTCCTTGGTCCTCTCCCTATAGCAGCTCCCAATATGGAAGCTTGCTTTATCAAAACTACCAAGGGGGAGGGGCACCTGGGTGGCTCAGTTCGTTGGTTAAGCCACTGCCTTCAGCTCAGGTCATGATCCCAGAGTCCTGGAATCAAGTCCCATATTGGGCTTCCCTTGCTCTGCAAGGAGCCTGCTTCTCCCTCTCCCTCTGCCTGGCCACTCCCCCTGCTTGTGCTCTTTCCCTCTCTCTCTCTCTCTCTCTCTCTCTGTCAAATAAATGAATAAAATCTTAAAAAAAAAAAAACTAGCAAGGGAGAGAGTCTGCTATAGAATCTTATTTAATCTATTCATGGAAGTGAATTGCAGCACATTTGCCAAATTCTAGCATTTACAGCAAGTTGCACATCTCCACATTCAAGAGAAGACCCCACGGGAGCATGAATAACAGGTAGTGGAGATCACTGTGGGCCATATTTGAGGCTGTCCACCACACAAGCAATGCAGCAGAATTAGTGTGTGGTGAAAGCCATAGCTTCCATTAAGGGAGGCAAATGGTATTTTCTAAAAAGTGATACCAATTCTATATAACATGAAAAGCACTACCTTAGAGAAAAAAATGATTGATAGGTAAATCTATCCCTGACTCCTCTACCTGATATCAGGATCACAAATGTGTGACTATGGGAGTCCTCTGCTAAAACTAGGAAATGGCACTATGTGACAGAAGTAGACTACTTTGTCAGATTGCATTTCAAGAAATGTTAGAATCTCTAGGCTTGCAGGCCTGGGAACAGGAGAAGGAAAGGGGGAAAAGAAGTACTATGAGGTCTAGTGGATAAGACATTCAGTCTCTACCCCTATAGAGAATTCTGTGAGCTCCGCAGTTAAACATGATTGAAAATTACCAACTCAAGGCAAGTTCTATAGGAATCATCCTCAGTGAAAAGATCTGTGTCCCCAGTTCTGTTCCATTGCTCACTTCAGTTTAACGATTTTTTTTTTTTAAGATTTTATTTATTTATTTGACAGAGAGAGATGACAAGCAGGCAGAGAGGCAGGCACAGAGAGAGGAGGAAGCAGGCTCCCTGCTGAGCAGAGAGCCCAATGCGGGGCTCGATCCCAGGACCCTGAGATCATGACCTGAGCTGAAGGCAGCGGCTTAACCCACTGAGCCACCCAGGCGCCCCCAGTTTAACGATTTTAATGAGCAAATAGAGTTAACTGGCCTTGAGTATCTACAGAGCTTCAAACCAAAAAAAGGAAAGAGTTAAAAAATAAGGATTCCATTTTACAATGGACACATATTAGTAGCTCAATAAAATTTCTAACCTCAACTAAAGTAAAATAGAGAGTACCCTGCTATGCTATGTTATTTCACAGAATAGGATTTTATATATCACGGGTAAGTACAGCTCCTAATGATAATTCTACGACCAAATATATAGTGAGAGACACCATAGGAGAGAGAGTAAGAGTGCAAACTCTGGAGTTAGACTGCAGAGCTTCAAACACCAGCTTTTCCTATGACATTGGGCAGGCCACCTAACCTCAGTCTTCCCATGCATAATGTCATATACCCGGTGCTGTTCTAAGTCCTCGTATGTAATCCTTGTAAACCACCAGGAACTGCCTCCTCATTTCACTTTCCTACCAGTACAACATGAGTAACCATGACAGTAAGTTTTAAACTTCCTGGCTTTTAATCCTTAAATTTTAGACTTTATTCTTAAATTTGAACTCAGTTATGTAGATCAAAAATTCTGCTAATAAAACTGTGTCTAAACAGACACTTAACACATTCATTTGAAAATTTTCTTTACTGTTTTACCAATAGTGTATACCATGAATTAGGTAGTTTTTAACTTCTGTAATTTCCTTTTGTTAGTACGATGACACTGTCATTGCAACAAGAGACCAGTAGATGGCTGTCCACAGACAGGAACAAACACCTATAGTAAGAGTCTTTACAAGATCATTTTGGGAAAGACCTACAAAAATCAGTAAAGGAAGGCTATGGATAGATATGTTAAAAACATAAAGTTTGTAATGGTCTTAAGAATTTTTTTAAATTTTAAAATGAAACGGATATGTAATTCCACCTTTTCACAGTAAAATCTTCATTAAACTGCTAGAGGAAATACCTATTTGGGTATAACGTTCCCAAAGACCAACTTGGTTAATACCAAAGTACTTATAATCTTATAATATGCATAATTGATCTAAGGCATTAAGGATGGCAACCTGTATTTTCTTCTTTTGGATAAATTGTCAATTTTTACTTTTTCTCCAATATCTTACATTATGTTAGAACACTACCTTTTTAATGAAAACGTGGGGCCTACAGGAGCAGTTAACTTTTAAGGGAAAAATAAAAAACAAAATGTCTCAACTAAACACAAATTTGAAAAATAGGCTTTCATTACATTTTTCTGTTATCTCAACCAGCTGTTTCCCGAGTTCTAGTCACATCTACAATTCTTCCCTTACATGCTGGGCCACAATTATCCTTTTTCTATACTGAAATTTTTTTCTAAGGTCAAGGAAGTTAATTTGTTCACCGTTTTCTCAAGTACTTGAAGGGGAAGGGAAACCTAAGAATAAATGTACCAGATTTGTTCCTTTAAAAAAAAAAAAAAATCACAAACACAGTTCTCAAGCATTCCTACTGGTAGCCATAGCAGTAAGTTAAAGCCCTGAGTTATGAAGTCTCATTTAGGTTACAGCTAGTAAACTAAGAACACAGATTTTCAGATTTTGTTGCTGCAAATTCTCCCAATAATGGTTTTTACAGCCAGATGACACTTTAGAATAACTGAACTAGAAATACACAAACTTTAATATTTAAATTAATTGGTAAATGGCAGGGGGGAAAATATATATATATATATATATATACTTATGAGCCAAAGAAAGCCAGCTATTAGCTATGCCCAATTATCACCAAACAAATAAATTTGTGCTATTATTTGATAAAAGCTTTAAGTATGATTTCCCTCCAAGGAACAGAAGGGAAAGGCTCAGGAAGGAGCCCTAATGGGAGGGGTCAGAGGTCTGTCCTTCACCAGTTCTGTGTGTCTGAGCAAATTAACTCTTCTGCATTCGGCAGTTCACATGTAAAATAATGAGGTTATTTTTTCTTCCTTCTGCCCTGTACCAAAACCAGTCCTACCTATTTCCTTCCACTAAACCACTCTGTCATCCTTAAGTATATGTGTCCTCCTTACGCTCTCTCCCGGCTACCCAAGACAGTTGACCGCTCTTGGTTTTTCCACTGTACTTTGTCCCATACACTCAGTATAACGGAAATCTTGAAAGGTCTTATCCGATATTACCTTATCCGAACAGAGAGGCGACAGCATGTTTTAGAATTCGGGAGACGGCCTAGGTCTCCAGGGTAGGCCTCCGGATGCACAGGATAATCCCGGCAGCCAGGCATTTTTGCCCTCAATTTCCTCCCACGGAAAGAACCCAAGTTCAGTGCTTTCTAGAAACGGATTAGATGGATCTGCCGCTCTGGGAAGCCAGAAGGCGAAATATCCCGAAAATGTGTTTCAGGCTATGAAAAAGGTGTGAAACAACACGACCAGGTGGTCAGTCATTTTCCCCAATATCTACGTGAGCTAAACTCAGAGTAAGTTACCCACCTGCTCATAGAAAGAGTGCTTCGGTTTGTATAGGAAGCAACATTTGCAGTGTTAAAAACTACACGAGTCTTTGCAGAGGCCAGGGGTAGGTGCACCAGGAAGAGGAGTTTCTCGGGTTTTAGGTCAGAGTCTCCCTGTCATCTCTTCCAGGTGGCCAGAGGACCTTGGTAACTGCAGGGGCGGGGACGCCGCCTCCGGGGCTCTAAGTCCTCCCAGCCGAAAGGGGGCACCCACAGCCACGCCTTTCCCGCCAACTCCACGAGTGCTCCAGCCCCGACTCGCGCGGCCGCCTCTGGAGCCCTCAGGACAATTCCTCTTCCGGGGCAGCGCGGAGGCGCGTGCGGGACCCGGATGCAGACGGGAGAGCAGCTATATAAGCGCCACGCAGGCCTCAGGGCTTTCTCTTTGAGGAAGACGCGGTCGCAGGTTCGGCGGTGCTTTGGACGCCCCGCTTCTGCTCCTGACTCACCGCTGTTCGCTCTCACCGAGGAACAAGTCGGTCAGGAAGCCGCGCCGCAGCCATGGTGAGGCGGGGACCGGCACCGCGTGGTTGGGGACGCGGAGGGACACGGTCCCTTCTGGGGACTGATTCCGGGATGGGAGGAAGCGGTGGGAATACGAGCCTCACTTACTCTGTGGAGGAGGTTGTGAGATGGTAAGGAGCCTGGGAAGTCCCTTAAAAGTCGTTTCCAGGCTTTTAAAGGAATCTGTTTCCGTTTGTGTCATGATAGGCTTTTAAAGACACCGGGAAGACACCCGTGGAACCGGAGGTGGCGATTCACCGAATTAGAATTACTCTCACCAGCCGCAACGTAAAATCTTTGGAAAAGGGTCAGTATGGTATTTTCAGGGTGAGACCTTTGGGCAAAAAATAGAATGAATTTGTTTTTGTTGCTGTACAGGATTGATTCAGGAGTCAAGTGACAAGTTTCTTAACTTAGAAAAGGCAAAGAAGGGTCTGTCCTTAACTGTTAACTGTGTTTTTTAAATCCTTGTTGGCGATGAGGAGACAACTACTGTGTTGAACGATGATGACAGTTTTATACGCTATTCTGAGCCAGCATCAGCTAAAATTACTAACGCCTTGACTGTTTTGAAAGAACTGAAAAGATGCTTTTATTTCTCTGTAGTATGTGCTGATTTGATCAGGGGCGCAAAGGAAAAGAATCTGAAAGTGAAAGGACCAGTTCGGATGCCTACCAAGGTGAAGTAAATCAGGGGAGAGGGGGGAACACGACTAAAGAAAAATTGTTGGTGAAATTTGGTTCATGTCCAGTGCCCAGTTTTCACAGGTAACTGTTGAAGACTTCGCTGCTCGTTTTCTTGGGTGGGGTAAGGTGCTTTTATAAGGGCACTGTCTTGGCTGAGGAAAACTAATTTGCGGCCATAAATTGATGGTGATTTCGGTAAAAAGGAATGATGCTCTGGGAAGTACTTACAAATGAAATAAGGAAGCAGTGGTTTTGTAGGTGTCCTAGGGATAAGCATAAAACCATAAATGCTTGGTTTCCTTTGTCTTTTGTTGCAGACTCTGAGAATCACTACAAGAAAAACTCCTTGTGGTGAAGGCTCTAAGACTTGGGATCGGTTTCAAATGAGGATCCACAAGCGGCTCATTGATTTGCACAGTCCTTCTGAGATTGTTAAGCAGATTACATCCATCAGTATTGAGCCAGGAGTTGAGGTTGAAGTCACCATTGCAGATGCTTAAATCAACCTTTTTAATAAATTGATAATCTGTTAAGGCTTGTTGACTTTTTTCTTAAATACCCACGTATTTTAGGAGTACAGAGTTGTACTACAAAATCCTTGTCCACGTTTTGAGTACTCAAAATTAGGTTAATATTCTAGGGATGGGTGGTCTATCCTGTTTTCATTGTATCTCTTAAGAGGCCACTAAAGCAGTCGGTGCTTGACATCACCTGAAAACTAAGTTGTATTAACTAAATACATGGAGACCTTAGCATTGATGAATGTATGCAATGTGGTGGTTCATAACTGGCTGCATATTAGAGCTTTTCCAAGACATTTGGGTTTTAATTCCAAAAATTCTGATTTTAAGTAGATACAGGGTGCTTTTGTGGGCAGGTAACTAACATGGGAAATACTAAGTTCTGCCAACTAATACACCCTTTCTCTTAACATTACACTAGAGTAAACTCAGCAAATTGTTAAATATTTTGGAAATATTGGCCTTTATATTAAGCAGTTTTGCAGAGAAGTGGTTTAATTTTAGATTAACAGATCAAAAAAAGACCCAGTATTTAGGTTATATTCATAGAACTGTATATACAGGCCTTGGAGTTTCTTTTAATGTGGAGCTATACATTAACATACATTTAATAGATGTATGTTAAGAGAAAAGCGTGTCATTAGTAGAGCAAATTTATTTAGGCGGACCCCTATGACACCGTAATGGATAACATTGTTTAGCTATTAGACTCTATGCCTTTTTTTTATTTTTAAAAATTTAGAGAGCAAGACTGCTTGGGGGGCAGGGTAGTGGGAGAATCCCAAGCAGACCCCACTGAATGTGGAGTCTTACAGGGCTTAATATCACAACCCCAAGATCTTGACCTGAGGAAAATCAAGAGTCAGATGTTCAATTGCCTGAGTCACCTAGGCAGTCCACTGTTTATACTTTATTTTCTTAAATGCTGTTCTTGTGCAAATCTGGAAACTGGCTGTGAGGTTTGGCTTGCCTGATGACTGGAGCATTATTAGTAGCACAGATGAAATTTACATGGGCTCATGGAATGAACATCCTCTTGATGTCCCATAGAAGTATTGAAATGTTTGCTTTTTAGGTTGTATAATCCTCTGGATATCCTCAATAGGCCTAATTCTCTACTAGAGAAAATTTTATAGAAATACTTAACAAGAAAATTTCTGCAAATTACAAAGTTGACCAGAAAAAGTCATTGTGACTAGAATTACAGTCATGAAACATGCCTTTTTCCTGGGTTTGGACTTAGATCTTCACTTCTCTGAACTATGTTGTCCACTATCCTCAGTTACCATGTGTATTTAAACTTCGGCTGAGATTGCTCTGTACATCCACTAGTGTACTAGACAGCCTGCACCTCACGCAGCTCAAACCTGACATGTTTAAGATGAAAATCCTCTTCCCTCCTGCAAACTTGTGTTCTTTCTCAATCCATGGTCCACCACACAGCCATGGGGGTCACTCAAACATTGATTCCACTTCTGTCTCTTCCAGTATCCAAGTCCTCTTGATATTCTACTTGTTTTAGACTTCAAAAAATAATTCAGACATTAGGGATTTGAGTGGGACTGAATCTGGAAAGAACTATGCCAAGTTGATAAGCTCAAAATCCCAGGTATTTTTTTTACTAATTAATTATAATTTAACGAACCAATTAGCTTTGGAAACTAAAAAGATTTTACTTTAACTGCTGAATAAACACTGCCATAGGCATAGTACTTGAGAAATTCCACAATATGAGTCTAGTTAAGGTAAGCATATAGATAAGCTGTATGAGGTAAGCAGTGATCCATTCTTAGAAGCTAGTGTTGGTTTACACATGAAAGAATTATTAATCAGAAGCCAGGTAATGAGCTACTAGCCTGTTTTCCAGTTTTCTAGGCTGAAGAGAGCTGTTCAGGTAGTGTTAAAATCGTTTTAAAACAAGTACCTGGTATGTGGCCCCCACATAGAAGTACTTACAAGCTTGTTTTGATGATCCAAATGTACTCCAACACAGAAATCTGGAATACACTCAGTACCCAGAGAATTGGTTGAGAAAATGCCAGTCCTGTGAAAAGGCCACTTAGGACTAAAGAATAGGGAAAGGGGTGCCTCAGTAGATCAGAAGATGTTGAACGGTTCTGTGGCCTTAATAACACTTGTGAATTTTAGCTGATATGTGCCAAAGTAATATATCAGCAATTGTAATTTTCCCCTTCAGATTGTTGGGAGTTGTATTTAAACTATAGGTAATACTTAGAGCTTGTAATAAACCCGAAATATAACACTTAAAATATTAAAACTACTATTATCTTTGATTCTTCAAACATTTAAAAACTACTTGGAAACAAAAGCCCTCCAGGATCTTGGGATACATAGAAACCAACTAAAGGTAGGTTAAATAGTGCTAATGGTGCCAACGATTCAGAGTTAGAGGCCAGCTTGTATGGATTAGCGATGTAAAGAAATACTAAAGTGGGAGGTCTCCAGTCCTCTCCATGGCTGTGCCATTTGCTGATCCCATTTCCTTACCTGACCGGGATACCAAAGTGCAAATGTGCAAGCGCTAGATACAGAGTGAACAGGCAAGAGAAGTAAAAATTCATGGCCATGCTGTCAGATCAGCTCAAAAGGTTATTTGGGTATGTGAGCTTGATACAATACTTCTTTGGGCCTCAGTTCTCCTGTGTAAAATACTTAAAAGTATCTGAGTATATATGTGTGTCCTTTGTCTGTCTCTGGGACATACTCCTACCAAACCAAGACTGGCTTGCTAAGGGCGTAGGTTTCTCACACCAGGACCTCAATTCCCACAGGGTGGGGCACACTGCTGGCCAGTGGTATTGGGTCAAATGACATTTGCAGAAGTATACATGAATCCTTGGGGTTATGGCCTTTACGTGTCCTTCACCCAAAAAGTGACCATGTAGGTCTAACTATGGCTGGAGAAACTGGCAAAGCCAAAGTTTTATCTTTTGAAAGTAAGGTGAATTATTTCCTTCATCCTAGGAATAGTATATTTCACTTTTATAGCAAGTTAAACTCAGAGAAGTGAATCCTTCCATATATTTTGTTTGGTAAACTTTTTCTTTACATAGAACCCAACCTAAGAAATAGTTAACATTGTATTATTTGAAACTTCATATACATAAAAGTAATTATAGTCTTCCTTTAGCTATATAAAATTTGTATCTTTTTAAATATAATTGAGAATATTCAACATTCTGTAAATTATTTTTATCATTAATTATGTATCTGGGAGATATTTTTATATTTGCACATACTTCATTTCTTTCAGGGAATTTTACATTATATGGATGCGCCTGAATTTAAATAACCAGAATTTATTTAGTAATTAGTTAATTTCAAGAATGAATCATTTATTTAAGAACAATTACTATATGCAGCTCTTATTCTAGGGTAGATAGAAGAGAGTTCAGTCATAGAATACCAATTTTCAATTTTAAGATACTAAAATTGCTGCCTTACTTATTTCTTCCCATTTATATTCCTACCAGTAATGAAAGTGCAATAACATCTATCTGATAATAAATATTTTATCCCTACCCTCTATTTGTTTATTTTCTCTTTCTGGTGCTCCTATCGGTTGGATGACCTGGAGGCCCTGTATGTCTCTTAGCTTTCTTTCACATGCTCTTTTAGTCTTTTTTCATTATCAAATGTGGGATATTTCCTTGAATTTCTCATCTAGCACTTTTATTGTTAGTTTTTCATTTTGATACCCTTTTCTATTTCCAGAAAATTTCAAACATACATAGTTGTAGAAGGCATGGTATAATGAACCCACTCAACTTTAAGTTGATGTCAAACTGATGCCAGTTGACCCAATTTTCACCCTTTCCCCCAAGCAACCTTCAGATTATTTTGAAGTTAATCCCAGACATCATAATATTTCATATACAAATTTTTCAGTGTCTAAATTGAAAAGATAGGACTCTTTTTTTTTCAGTTTAGTAGTGTTAAATATGTTCACATTGCTGTGCAACAGATCTCCAGAAATTTTCCATCTTGTTTAATAAAATCTATATCCATTGAACAACTCCTCATTCTCCCCTCCCCCCAGCCCTTGGCAACCACCATTCTAGTTTGTTCCTAAACTTTGACAACTTTAGGTACCTCATATAAGTGGAGTCATAGAGTATTTCTTTTTGTGACTGACTGGCTTATTTCATTCAACATGTCCTTACGCTTCATCCTCGTCCCATATAAGATTTCTTTCTTCTTGAAGTCTGAATAATATTTCATGTATATGCCACATTTATTCATTCTTTATTCATTTATCCCTCCATGAACATTTGAGTGGCTTCTACCTCTTGACTATTGTGAACAATACTGCAGTGAACCACAGGAGTACTACTATCTTTCAAGACCCAACTTTCAAATTCTTTTAGGTAAACACTAAGAAGTAGGATTGCTGGATCATATGGTATAACTGTATTTTTAATTTTTTGACTTTTCCATAGTGGCAGCACCATTTTACATTCCCACAAGGATTCCAATGTTTCCACCTCCTCAATACATTTACTGGTTTTTTTTGTTTGTTTTTGTTTTTTATTTTTTTAGACATCCTAATGGATGTGAGGCAGTATTACATTGTGTTTTGATTTGCATTTCTCTAATGATTAGTGAAGTTGAGCATCTTTTCTTAGATTTGTTAGCCATTTCTGTGTCTTTTTTTGGAGAAACACCTGTACAAGTTCTTTGCCCGTGTTTTCGTCAGGTTATTTTGTTCTTGTTGGGCAGTAGGAGTTCTTTCTATATTCTGAATATTTAACTCATTATTAGATATGTAATTTGCAAATATTTTCTCCCATTCTGTAGGTTGCTTTTTCACTGTTGATTGTTTCCTTTGATGCGCAGGCTTTTTTAAGTTTGATATAGTCCCATTTGTCTATTTTTGCTTTTGTTTCCTATGCTTTTGGTGTCATATCCAAGAAATCATTGCCAGATCCTATGCCATGAAGATTTTCATTGGTGTTTTCTTCTGGGATTTTTGTTTTTTAGGCATTAATTTAAGTCTGATCAATTTTGAGTTAGTTTTTTAAAAAGATATAAGGAAATTTTTGTATATGTCTTCATTCTTTTGCATTTGATATCCAGTTTTCCCACCACCGTTTGTTAAGGAGGCTCTCCTTTCCCCCACTGAAGAGTCTTGGCACCCTGATTGAAAACCATTTGACCCAATATGTGAGGGTCAAAGCATCTTTGCATTCCAGGAAAAAATCCCACTTTGTCATAGTGTATATTATAATTCTTTTCATGTCCTGATGAACTTGGTTGGCTAGTATTTTGCTGAGGATTTTTGCATCAATATTTATCAAGGATATTGGTCTATAGTTTTCTTTTTTTATTGAGGTATAATTGACCTTTAACTTGTTAAATGTGTTTCAGGTGTACCAGGTAATGATTCAATTTTGTATAGAGTCTGTAGTTTTCTTACGGTGTTTTTGGCTTTGGTATTGGGATGATTCTGTCCTCACAGAAGGAGTCTGGAAGTGTTCACTTCTCCAGTTTTTTAGAGGAATTTAAGAAGGATTGGTGTTAATTCTTTAAATGTTTGGTAGCATTCCCCAGTGAAGCCGTCTGATTCTGGGGTTTTGTTTGTTGGCAGATTTTTTTATTACAGATTCAATCTCCTTACTAGTCTGTTCAAATTTTTTATTTCTTCATGATTCAGTCTTAGCAGGTTGTATATTTCTAGGAATTGATCCATTTCTTACAGTTTATTCAATTTGTTGGCATATAAGTGTTAGTAGTATTCTCTTATAATCCTTTTCATTTCTGTGGGATTAGTTGTAATGTCCCATATTTCAATTCTAATTTTAGTTATTGAAGTAGTCTTTTTTTTTTTTCAAGTGATCTAGCTCAGGGTTTTTCAATTTTGTTGATCATTTCAACCATCCAACTCTTAGTTTTGTGGGTTTTTTTTTTTTCTGTTCTCTATTTTGTTTATACTCTGATCTTTAGTATTATTTTCCTCATGCTAACTTTGAGTTTCTTCTTCTTTCTCTAGTTGATATAAAATTAGGATACTAATATGAGACTTTCTTATTTCTTAATGTAAGCATTTACACCTATAATATTCCCTGTGGTACTGCATTCACTTCATCTCATAACTTTTGGCTTACCGTTTTTCCATTCTCCTTTGTCTCACAATAGTTTGTAATTTCCCCTGTGAATTCCTCGACCAAAGAATTTGGCCAAATTGGTTTTTCTGAATTCCAGAAAGTTGTTGAACTCACAAGTCTGTTTCCATTTTCTATTTTGTTATTTATTTATTCCTTGGTTTTCCTCTATGATAATTTTAGTGAGGTCTCTAGGCAGAGTTGAAGCAACTCTCTTTGCTCAGTCTGCAATCCTGGCTGAAAGTTAACTGATTCTTAAACTTTCTTGAGCATCTATTTTATATAGATAACCCATCTAGGATAGTTCTCGTTAAGAAGAAAGAATAGCATTGTGCCGAAGGGTAGGGGATCCTGAACCAGATCATCTGGGTTCCAAATTTGGCTGTGCTCTTTTCTAACTGAGATTTTGAGTATGTTACTTACACTCTTGTATCTTAATTTTCTCATCAAATGAGAATAAAAATAATAAATGCCTCAGAGAGTTATTGGAAGGTGAAATGAGTTAATATTTTTAATGTGCTTAGGTCAGTGCTTGGCATAACTATTTCAATATTTGGAAATTAATAAATTTGAATTTCAGAAAATGAAATGTATCTGAAAATGTGGCCCCTTGAATTTGTCTCACTCATATCTGCTGCAGAGTACCCTGAATACCATTGCATTAAAAAAAATTTTTTTCTGCTTAGGAATCTACTAAAATTCAGTGGTGACCACTTTCACAGTTAAGTAGATAGTTAATACAAAGCAAATATATAAGTTTAAATGACTGTGTGTATGCCTGACAAGATACACAGGCATCATAGTCACAAGTGAAATAAATTTGTAGAAAGTCCAACTCTTGCCTCAGAGGCAAGAGGAACAACTTGGCAAAAGAAACACTCAAGGAAACAGATTCCAAACATTTATTTCCTTTTATTTTTACTAATTATTGCATTCTCACAGCAAAGCTTGAGGAGAGTAAGAACTCTACCTAGTTAAAGCCCAACCAAAAGATCATAATAAATAGTGAAAAATATAGTTCTACAAAATTGCAGTATTTTTTAGAAAGAACTTTTGGACATTGTTTTCCTATAAGCATTTTGACAGGTGTTTTTAATCATATAATATTCATTATTTGTTCACTTAAAATTTAGCACATTGTACATTATCAAGTCTCAAGTGTTTTCATTTCTTCAAGAGTCAACACCGTGAGCTTAAGTGTTTTCCAAAGGCAAATCCCATTAAACTTTGCTTTAAAATGAGGGAAGACCCACAAGAGCAGAAAGTATTTTTGTCTCTTAAAACTGAGAAAGAAATAAACCAGCACACTAAAACCAGTAAGCCTGATTTATCACTATTCAGTCAATAGCTGCCATAATGCCAGAAAATGAGGTGGACATATGATTCCTCTTTTTGTTTTTCTTTTGAAATAATCTCAAACTTACATAAAAGCTACAAGAACAGTACAAAGACCATTTTGTCAACCATTTGGGTAAAAGTCAACAGGACACTCCATCACCCCCAAACACTTCAATGTGTTATTTCCCACACAAAAATGCATTCTCCAACACAATCATAATACACCCATCAAAATTAGGATACATTAGTTCCATCTAATCCTCATATCTCATTCAAATTTTGTCAGTTGTCCTAGTTTTACAAGGATCCAGAAGAGAATCAGGCACCCCCTTGAGTTAACAGGTCTTGTTAGTCTCATTTAGACCACGACAGTTCCTTGGTGTTCCCTTGACCTTCATGACCTTGATGTTTCTGAAAGTTACAGGTGCTGAAATTTGGATACCTTACTTACCCAACTCAGGATGCAGCACCACATGCAGAGCTGACTCTACTGAGGACCTCCCACTTGGGCTGGATGCCCTAAGTTGTGCCACTGTTGCCACTGCCACCACAGTGACATTACCTCATCCTGCTTAGACTTCAACACCCTTGCACTGGGCCCCCCACCCATGCAGGCACCCCTCTCACTCTACTGAGGCACTAGTACCCTGCACTTGGATGTTCCACCACAGATACCCACCTCACCCTGTTCAGGCACTGATACCCTGCAATGGGAGCGTTGCAGCTCCCAACCCCCTGCGTGGGTGGTCTCACACAAAGGCTGAATTGCTCAGGGAGAGAGGGATAATGGGGAAAAAAAGACGACAGCTTTAGACAGTGTTAAGAAACGTTTTAGTATCTGTCTAAACATGAATTGTAGCAGACAAAACTCTGAACCAGTTGATGAGCTAAAGTCATTTTACTAAGCAGAAATCACAAATTTTAAACAAAAATCTTTTAGTTTATATCAAGAATCCCAAAGGATTATTTTGGTATATTAACATGGATGGCTACATTTGACTACAATTATTGTAAAAACATGCAAAGAGAATTCACTCAGCCTTAAACATTTTACGTGTATACACAAAAACTGATATTCAATCTACTTTGCTCAAACTAAAAAATGAAATCAATAAAAATTACTACATAAAACATTTAAATTAGTATGATATAAAATTTGGTTTCTTGTTTTATAATGACATGTTAGTGTTCTCTAGAGAAACAGAACCAATAACATATATATGTGAAATTTATTGAAATATATGAAATTTACTGTAAGGAATTGGCTCATATTATTATGAATGCCGAGAAGTCCCAAGATCTGCTGTGTGAGTCAGCAAGCACAGACCCAGGAGAGCCAATGGTTTAGTTCTAGTCTCAGTCCAAAGGCCTGAGAACCAGGAGATTCTATGGTATTAGTTCCAGTCTGTAGGCCAACAGGTTCGAAAATAGGCCAGGAAGAGGCTCAAGTCTGAAGGCAGGAAGAAGACAATGTCCCTGCTCAAAAGCAGTCAGGAGGGAGGACATCCTTCTTACTCCCAGGAAGGACAGCATTTTTGTTCTATTTGGGTATTCCACTGTTTGGATGAGGCCCACATATATTGGGGTGAGGGGCAATCTGTTTTACTCAGTGTACTGATTTAAATGTTAATCTCATTCAAAAACAGCCTTGTAGGAGCTCCTGGGTGGCTCAGTGGGTTAAAGCCTCTGCCTTTGGCTCAGGTCATGATCTCAGGGTCCTGGGATCAAGCCCTGCATTGGGCTCTCTGCTCAGCGGGGACCCTGCTTCCCCATCTCTCTCTGCCTGCCTCTCTGTCTACTTGTGATCTCTCTGTCAAATAAATAAATAAGTAAATAAATAATAAATAAAATCTTAAAAAAAAAAAAAAAAAGCCTTGTAGAAGCACCCAGAATAATATTAAGCCAAATATCTGGGCCCCTCATGGTCTAGTCAAGTTGACATATGAAATTAGCCATCGCAGGGACACCTGGTTGTTTCATTCTGACTCTTGATTTCAGTTCAGTCCCAGTCTCAGGGTTGTGAGATCAAAATTAACCATTAGAAATGGCAACCTGAATGTTCCTACTGGAAGCCCTCTTTCCTACAGGAAACTGCTAGTCCATGCTAGTCCAAATGTCCAATTACCTTATCACTTCTTTTTTTCTCTTGCACCTATAACATAAAATTTAACATCTTAACTGCTTTTAAGTGTGCAGCTCAGTATGTCAAATATATGCACATTGTGGTGAAGCAGAGCTCCAGAACTGTCATTTTGCAAAACTGAAATTCTACACTCCTTAAACAACTCCCCTTTCCCCTGCCCCTAACCTCTTGATCACCATGCTACTTTCTGTTTCTCAGAGTATAACAATGTCACATACCTCACAGTAGTGGAATCATAATACTATTTGTCATTTTGTGACTGGCTTATGTCACTTAACAGAATGTCCTCAAGGTCCACCCATGTTGTAGTATTTGACAGGATTTTCTTTCTTGTTAAGACTGGGTAATATTCCACTGCATACATACCACATTTTCTTTATCTGTTTATCTATTAATGGACATTTAGGTTGTTTCCACCTCTTGGCTATGAACATGCATGTTGAAAACCCTACTTTCAATTCTTTGGGGTCAATTTCCAGAAGTGGGATTGCTAGATTGTGTGGTCTATCATCACTTCCTACCCAGGCTATTGCAAGAGCCTCCCTACTTTCCCTTTGCCCCAGGCTCATTGTATTTTTTTTTCCATAAGTGCTAAAACTATCTTTCAAATATTTAAATCAGGTCATGTCATTTTTTTCTGTTTAAATTTCTCCAACAGAGACACCTAGTTTCTGCTTAGAATGTACAGAACTAGAAGAAGTGCCACTCCCAATCTTACAACAATAACAAAGAAAAAACCTCAAGTTCATGGCTTTTATTGAACTCATCAAGCTGCTGAGGTCTTAACGCAACCAGTTATCTAAGGAGAGACAGGCATTTTCTGGGAGAGACTAGATGCAAGCATTTGCTTATCTGGGGGAAGACACAGCTGCTAAGAAGAGTCAAATATTTTTTCATCTTTTGTTATTTATCAGTTTCAGAAAAATCTCCTTTAGGGAATATTACATTCTGAAAAATAATTTTACAGATAATTAAAATGTAATGCTTGAGTTATTTTTTAAGGTTTTATTTATTTATTTGACAGAGAGAGACAGCCAGAAAGGGAACACAAGGAAGGGAAGTGGAAGAGGAAGAAGCAGGCTTTTTTCCTTCCCGATGGAGGGCTGGATCCCAGGACCCTGGGATCATGACCTGAGCCGAAGGCAGATGCTTAACGACTGAGCCACCCAGGCGCCCCTAATGCTTGAATTTCTAAAGCTTTTCTTTTATCCATTTGCAATGAAACCTTTCTAAAATCTGCTCTACTTTATCCCGCTTTAATAAATAGAGTATACATACCATTATCGGTCTTTTTTTAGGCTAGAGGATCACTCTGAAACCCAGGTGTTACCCTGTGCTAGAAGACCATCATGTTCTCAAGGACCATCACATCAGGAGAGGCTCTTGAGTTCATTTAAAGAGATGCTCTTCTAACTGATCTGTTCCTTCGGAAAAGTCCTTCAAGGCCGTCCTTTCCAGTGGCATAATGCCTACTGGAAAACCTTCTCTTTGGAAAGAGCAAGGCAAATGTCCAATTACCTTAGCTCTCAGATGAAAGCTACCAGTAGACCCAGTAGGAATGGAGTGGACTGGAATCTATCTAGGTCCCTGGTCAATCTTATACCCATATGATTGAACTCATCTGCCCTTTCAAGACTTTGAGAACATATCTGAGGAGTGACATGCCCACTAAACTCTAGAGAGTGTGCAAGCCTATCCAGATCTAGTTATAATGCTTTACTAGAATTCACACTTGAGTGATAATGCTCCCCACACAGTGTCCTTCACCTTCCTTTTTTTCACTGGTATATCATGGGCATCATTTTAGGCATTTTATTTTTGTGTTTATGGAACTACGCTAATCTTTTTAATGATTATGTGGGATTCTGCTGTGTAGCTATACCACAATTTACTTATCTGGCATCCCTTTGATAGATACTTAGATTTTTTTATTCTAGTTTTGTTGCTGTTGTTGTTGTTGTGAATAATGCAGCACTGTATATCTTTGTACTTTTGACTTTGCATAATGTGCCACAGTGCCTTTTTGCTCATTCCCCTCTTACACAGGACATTCTTATCATCTTTGGGCATTTTCCAGAATGAAAGGTGAAAACTGTATCTTGTACGTTTGCTTTTTATTTATTCCCTTAAAGATTTCCATATATTTATGGAGAATTTTTATTTGTTTTTCTATGAAATATACATTTCCATTTGCCTCAGTAAATATATATTTACAGTCTTAAGTGTTATAAAAGTGAGAAGCCCAGAGTGCTAAGGGCTACAGCCCCTACCCGCCAGTGGATATGTAATTTGATCCTACTCTAGAACAAATTACTCATGTCTCTATTTTCATTCCTCAATTTTTTTTTTTTTAAGATTTATTTGAGAGAGAGTGCATAGGCAAATAAGTGGGGCAGGGAAAGGGGAGAGGTAGAGAGAATCTCAAGTGCAGAACCTGAAGACAGGGCCCCATCTTACATTCCCAAGATCATGACCTGAGCTGAAATCAAGAGTTGGATGCTCAACCATCTGAGCCACTCAGGTGCCCCCCTTTTCAATTATTTTTTGCATATTTTTTGCAATTCTAACTAAGGGTAGCTAGAAATCTGATAGAAAAGTCATTGCCAAAAAAGTAATGAGGCACTGATGCACTGAGTAAATGTGTATTAATATCCAAGGTGACATTTCTGGATATACTGGGAAAAGAGGAAATTAGGAGGAAATTAGGAGATAAAAATTTCTATAACATGACATCAACTTAAGTATGAGCCTACTTAAGGAAATATTCATAGTGATTGCCTATTTCTGTTTTCTTTTTTTAAGGCAAACAATGCTTTCTTGTACACTTTCATCATTATCTATAGAAAAATAATTTTATGTCCTACACTGAAAACTTATAAAACTTTGAAAAGGTTGTGATTTTTAAATGTGAACTTCGAAGTTTTATTCTTAAAGTAATCTTTCTGCAAGTTTTTGGCAGTTGTACTATTTCTTTTAATATTTTACTTGATTCTTTGAGAGTATATTAAGAATGTGGTTCCATATGCAGAAGACAGTCAAGCTCTGTGATGAAGGCAATGCTCAGTAGATCATGTTTTTCTGCGAATTTCAATATTGTTTTGATAAAATCATGGTTTCGATTCAAGGAGTATTTGTTTTATTATCTGCACAGCTCTAAGCTAGATGTTTCACCTAACTCACTTGGGAGTTTGCCAAGGACCCACTACCAATGTGAAATATAAGTAGGAATATATTACATTGAGGGCCTGGAGGTGGGGCCAAGGAGCTGCCAAGGAAGAGGAATTAAACAGGTAAGAGTGTTCTAGGCAGAAGGACCAGCTCATAGGTGAGAAAGAGCCTGGCATATGAAAGGGTCTGAGAGAAGTTGAGAGTAGATGAAATATCTAGCCACGGATTCATGTGAGAAGAGAGATAGGGCTGGAGAGGTAAGACAGGTCAGGTCATGCAGGGGCTTTATTCTATGGAATAAAGGACTATGGACTATCTTCAGAGAAAGAAGAGAGCATAAGAGGGTTCTGGTCAGGGAAGTAAGATGATGAGATACCATATAAAAATGGATTGGAGGCGAGGAAGAAGCCCAAAGACTGGAAGACCATTTCAAGAGCCCAGATAAGACACGATTGCAACTTTAACTAAAATAGTGGAAATTGGAATGGAGAGAGTTCTATCACTGTGAGAAGTTTTCAGAAGGTAGAATCTACCACATTTGTAAATAGGGTGAATAGGAGGAAGAAGGTAAGTGAAGAGCAATGTGGAGTCTCCAGCATCAGACAGCTGATAGAGCATTTACAAAGAATACTAGAGAAGACTTGGAGGGCTGAACTGACAGGCTTGAGGCGGCCATGTGACATCCATGTGCAGACACTGGGTAGACAGCTAGATAAAGTGGATTGGAAGATTAACAGAGAAATCTAGAGTGGAGATCAGACATGGGAGCATCAGCGCAAAGATAACTGCAGTCATAGAAACAGATTAGATAGCCCAGGGCATGTGTCAAGTGAGATAAGGTGGGCTGGATGGAACCCTGGAGATGGCAAATCCTGATCAAGAAAACCAAGGGACTGTGGAATAAGGGAAGCCAAGGAAACACTGTAAGAATGAGGGAGATACCAACTGGGTCAAATAAGATACAAGTCAAATAAGATGAGCCCATTCAATTTAGCAGAAACTTACACAACAATAGCTTCAAAAAGCTAGTGGAAATGGGAGGGAGGTTGGGGGTGGAGGATGAGAAGTGGGAGGAGGGTGAGACAATAGGTGGCAGAGCACAAAATAATAGTTCTGGAAAGTCTGAATGTAATGGAGATAAAGGTCTAGAGGCCAGCAGCATGTGGTTGAGCAGGCTTTGTGTTCTTCAGGTGAAATTAGGTGTGTTTAAAGACCAATGGGAAGAGAGACAAGAGTTGAACACATGAGAGAAAGGGGTGGCAAGTGAAGGAGAAAGCGGTAAAGGATGAAATCATCATGGGAGAGGGCAGTGGTGGGGTTCGTGAGAAGGTGGGAGGGATGGAATCCAGAGACAGAGGGATTAGCTTGAGAAGAGGAGGGGCACCTTACCCTTTTCTATTGTAAGTAGAAGGAAAGAGGTAAGGACAAGGCCTATTGGCTGCTAAGGGCATTTGTTCAGTACCTGAAGTTCAGTAATTGCTCGTATGTCAATTCCTAGTGTCTCTGGGAATAACAGAAAGAGTCATGAGCACATAAGAAGGAAACTGTGGAATCTAAGACTTGAAGAGAGTGAGGAAAGTATGAGAAAGCTTTAAGGAGACCAGAAGAGAGAGAGAGCCTATCAGAAAAGAAGAATTTGGACTTGGTAAGGCTGATTTTGTAATGGCACCAATTCAAGCCATTTTATTACTTTTTCTGTAGTTGCATTCTCAAGATTTAGAAATAGGGAAAGCAAATGGTTGTGTTGATCCAGGATTAGGGTTTTCCAGAACACAACAATGGTGGGAGATATGACAAGAGACTGGAGAATATTATCAAGAATATTACCAATAGTAAAAACACCCCCAAAAATTCCATTAAAAAATAAGCCAAGAACTTAAATAAACATTTTTCCAAAGAATACATATAAATGATCAGCAGATATATGAAAAGATACTCAACATCCTTAATCATCTGGGAAATGTAAGTTAAAACCACAGTAAGATTTTATCTCATATCTGTTAGGATAGCTAATGATCAAAAATATCAAAGACACCAGTGTTGGTGAGAGTGTGGAGAATTGATACTTTCATGCACTATTGGTGGGAATGCAAACAGGGAAAGCCACTATGAAAAACAGTATGGAAGCATCTCAAAAAATTAAAAATAGGATTACCATATGATCCATCAATCCCACTTCTTGATATTTATCTAAAGGAATTGAAATCAAGATCTCAAAGAGATATTGGTACTTATATGTTCATTGCAGCACTGCTTGTAGTAGCCAAGATGAAGAAACATCCTAAATGTTTTTGATGATGAGTGAATGGATTTTTTAAAATGTAGTATATGTACACACAATGGAATATTATTCAGCCTTAAAAAAGGAAGGAAATCCTGGGATATGTGACAACATAGATGAATCTTGAGGACGCTGTGCTGAGTGAAGTAAGCCAGTCACAGGATAAATACTGTATGATTTCACTTATCCTACACAGCCAAACTTGTTAACAGACACATGAAAAAGTGTTCAAGTTCATTAATCATCAGGGAAATGTAAATCAAAACTACAATGAGCTATCACCTCACACCTGTCAGAATGGCAAAAATCAAAAACACAAGGAACAAACAAATGTTTACAAGGATGTGGAGAAAAAGGAACCCTTGTGCAGTGTTGGTGGGAAAAGGAACTGGGGCAATCACTGTGAAAAACAGTATGGAGTTTCCTCAAAAGGTCAAAAAATGGAGCCACCTTATGATCCAGCACTCATGCTACTGGGTATTTACCTAAAAAATCTACAGGAATACTAATTCAAAGGGATACCTGCACCCCTTTGTTTAAAGCAGCATTATTTATAATAGGCAAGATATGGAAGCAGCCCATTAACAAATGGATAAAGAAGATGCAGTATATAAATAATGGAATATTATTTAGCCATAAAAAGCATAAAATCTTGGCATTTACAAGGATATGGATGGAGTTAGAGAATATAATGCTAAGTAAAATAAGTCAGAGAAAGACAACATATGATTTAACTATGTGGAATTTAAGAAACAAAACAAATCAGCAAGGGAAAATAGAGAGAAAGACAAACCAAGCAACAGAATCCTAACTGTTGGAGAACAAACTGATGGTTACCAGAGGGGAGGAGGTGGGGGGATGGGGTGAATATGTGATGGGGATTAAAGAGGGTGCTTGTGATGAGCACTGGTGATGTCTGGAAGTGGTGAATCACTATATTGTACACGTGAAACTAATATAACACCATCTTTTTTGTTTGTTTGTTCTTTAAAGATTTTATTTATTTATTTGACAGAGAGACCACAAGTAGGCAGAGGCAGGCAGAGGCAGGCAGAGAGAGGAAGGGAAGCAGGCTCCCTGCCGAGCAGAGAGCCCGATGTGGGGCTCGATCCCAGGACCCTGAGATCATGACCTGAGCTGAAGGCAGAGGCTTTAACCCACTGAGCCACCCAGGCGCCCCCACCATATGTTAACTATATTGGAATTAAAATAAAAACTTTAAAAAATTTTAAAAAGGGAAATGCAAATCAAAACCACATAAACTATCACCTAACACCTGTTAGAATGGCTGTTATCAAAAAGACAAGAAATAACAAGTGTTGGCAAGGTTGTTAAAGCAAAGGAATCCTCAAACACTGTTGATGGGAATGTAAGTTGGTGTAGCTATTATTCAAAAAATTAAAAATAGAACTACCATATTATCCAGCAGTTCCACTTCTGGGTATTTATCCAAAGAGTGCAAAAACATTGAGATGGAAATATGTGCACACCCCCACGTTCACTGCAGCATTATCTACAATAGTCAAGACATGGGAACAGCGTAAATTTCCACTGATGGATGAAAGGATAAAGAAAATTATATATATATATATACATATATATATATATATATATGTATATATATATATGTACACACACAATATGTACATTATATATATAAAATAAAATAAAATAAAAGCCATATATATATTCCACAATTGAATATTATTCATCCATTAAAAAGAATGAAATCTTGGCATTTGGGATAAAATGGACAGAACTTGAGGGCATTATGCTAAGTGAAATAAGTCAGAGACAGAGAAAGATAAATACCATATGATCTTATTTATATGTGAACATAAGAAACAAAGACGCAATCAAAATCAAAAACCAAATCCACAGATACTGAGAATAGGTTGGTGGTTGCCAGAGGCAGGGGTAGGGGGTGGGCAAAATGGATGAAGTGGTCAAAAGGTACAAACTTCCAGCTATAAAATAAACAAGTCCTGTGGATGCCATGAGCAGCATGTGACTATAGTTAACAAAACTCTATTGTATATTTGAAAGTTGCTAAGAGAGTAGAACTTTCAAGTTCACTTCACAAGAAAAAAAATTCTTAACTATGTATGATGATGGATGTTAATAAGACTGGCTGTGATCAGTTTGAGATATTTACATATATTGAATAATTATGTCATACACCTGAAACTAATATAATGTTATAGGTTAATTATATGTCAGTAAAAAAAGAAAATACTTCTGGAATAAAATCGACAAATTCAATTAAACCTTACACTTCATCTGTAGAAGGACTTCTAAAATTTTGCCTTCATAAGTCACATGGTTTGTTTTTACATATGGAAAGTCACATATCAAGTTACAAACATCCCATGTGAGGAAATAATTAGTGAAAAATTCTGTTAGAAGAATAAATGGATTTTCATATTTATAGAGGTGACAAAAGAAATAACATCTGAATAATACAGTGGTTTAAAATGGAGAAGCTAAAAAATAATAAAAATAAAGTAAATAAAATAAAAAATAAATACAAATAAAATAGAGCAGCTAGGAACACCTGGGTGGCTCAGTCAGTTAAGCAGGGTCCCTGCTCAGTGAGGAGCCTCCTTCTCCCTTGCCCTCTCCTTTTGCAGTCCCCCCTGCTTGTGCTCTCTTAAACAAACAAACAAACAAACAGATAAATAAAATTTAAAAATGGAAACACTATTCACTCCGCTGAGCAAGAAAGGTGCTCTCTGACCCTTCTTCCTCCCCTGAAACCCTAACCTGCTCTTCTTTCCAAACACTGGTCCCTCACCACCACCCACCTGATCTGTCTCAATAGCCACACATACAAACATACATGCTTCTCCTCTGTGGCAAGTGAGGTCTCAGCTAGGATTCAACTAGGATAGAGGGGGCGGTCTCTCCAGTAGATTATTTTCATCCACTGCTAAGATGTACCACTAAGGGGGAAAGGAGAACCCCATCCAAAGCCAGGAGCTGGTGCCAGAGAAAAATTATTTTTAAGTACAGCACGTAATTTGTTGCTAAGTTTCTCAACTACCCAGCTTCCTCAAACACCTGGATTGCAGTGAAAAGGGAGATTGCTATTAAAAGCTGAAGAGAAATCTCAGTAGGACATTGAGAACAAAGGGAAGCCTTGTTTCCTAAATCAGATAACCACTGGGAGTGAGGAGTGCTCCCCACTTGAGGATACAGCTGCCTTAGTGGCAAGCGAGTCCTGCCCATGTTGGCGCCTCTGACTGGCAGCAGCAGCCTTGGCTGTTGCTCAGCACCTGTGCCAAGTTCTGCAGCATCTGCGTACTCACCTGGCGGCCCCAGAGGCGGGAAGAATTTGAAAGCACTGCAGGTTGTAGAACAGTTGATGAGGAGGACAAAAACATATCTATTATTTTGTTATTGTTGTTTTCATCCTATTTTTTTTTCCTGGGCTGGTATATTCTAGGGAACTATGGATTATAAGAACTTCACATGCCATCCCTTCTATTTCTTTCTCCATGTCACTGCTCAAGACTTCTTGAGCTGTCATTTGGACTATTGCAGTAGCGTCCCAACTGGTCTGCCTGCCTCCCCCATTTCTAACCCACCAAATGCACCTTCACCAGATTGTCTTCCTGACAAATCAGTGTCGCCATGTCACTACATGATCAGATTAAGTACAAACAGCTCCCTGTCTCCCTGGTAATTTGGTTGCAGCCCACCTCTCCACCTTGAGCTCTGAATAAACAGCCTCTTTGCCAGTATCCTACCCCTAAGTCTCTGCCTCTTCCTCATCTGGGTGCATTATGATCCTGCCACTTCTTCAAGGTTTGTCTCAAAGAGCACCTTCTCCGTGGAGCTCTTCCCGACTCCCAGCATTGCTGTGTTCTCACCCGCTTGCGTCCCCACAGCACATTGTTCACACCTCTCCTCTGTCAGTGAGGATTTATAGAGCATCCCCTCTGTGCCAGGCAAGATTACATAGGGATGACCTCGAGGAGGTTGTGTCTAGAAAAGGAGACAGACACTGCAACAGACGTTATATATAATGATCTTGTAACTGATGCATCAGAACTGAAACACACTTTTTTTCTTTTTTAAAGATTTTATTTATTTGTTTGTCAGAGAGAGAGAGAGAGAGAGAGAGAGAGAGCAGCTTGGCAAGGATCCTGAGGCAGGACTCGATCGCAGGACCGCGGGATCACAACCTGAGCTGAAGGCAGATGCCCAACTGACTGAGCCACCCAGGCACCCCTGAAACAAACTTTTTTTTTTTTTTTTGAAACAAACTTTTATCAACACCTGGTAATACTTTCAGATAAATGGTAAATTTAGTCTGGTACTGAGTAATCTGTGTATCTCCCACACCTCCCATCACCAATTGATTGCACTTTGCCTAAGAAGGTGTCTTACTCTGTCTAGATCCAAAGAAGTAATTCATACACTCCTGGCATACAGACACGTTTTTTTCCCCATCCAAATGAATTTCAGTTTGAAAGAAGAAGCAGAAAGTCTTGTTCATCTCCAGTCCACATCCTTCTGTCATCCTCAGTGGATCAGGCCTGGGATACCTACATTCACCTTACTCTCCCAGCAGGAGAAACAATAGAATTTGACCATTTACGGGGGTACTGAGTAGCCTCAACCCCCAACTACATCCCTGTCTAAATTTGAAAAGCCATTATCAAAATCTTCCCTGGAAACTATTTTCCCCAGTCTCCAATATCTTCAAGGTCCTTGAAATAGGAACAAGACGCAAAACATAAAACATGGCAAACAAGAAACAAAACTAAATAATTACATCAGAGACAAAACATAACCTATTTCAATTCTAGTGCTGGCATTGAGTAAAATAAGAGGATTATAAAAAAGAATTAAAATAGTCAAGGTCATGGGAGCAAAGAATTTTGGTAGCTAGGGATGGGAGGATGGGGAAATAGAGAATTGCTAATCAATGGGTATAAAGGTTCAGTTACACAAGGTAAGTAAATTCTAGATATCTGTTGTACAACATTGTGTCTATCAGTAAAAACACTGTGTTGTGCACTTTAAAATCTGTTAAGAAGGTTGATCTCATGTTAAGTGCTTTCACTATAATTTAAAGAAATTACCAAGTGCTACATTATGAAATTCATGAATGAAAGGGAAAGTGTGAAACAAAGGCAGATTCTGATAATTACATTCTGGCAGAATGAAAGAAAGTCAAAGTATGGCTGATAATCTCACAGCAGCATTCAAATTATACACACATGTACACATACACACAGTGTACAGTTGAAAAGGGTACTGGACTCAATGTCAGAAGATGTGGATTCCAATTCCTGTTTGTCCCTCTTTCTTGATCTTGAGCAAGTAAACTGACCTCTGGGACTCAGATACCCTTCTGTATAAAGGTTTAGACTAAAATGAGCTTAGAAGTCCCCTTCAGCTTTGAAATTCTAGAATTCTGGGATTATATTGAAAAGAAATCATTTTCCCATGATTCTACATGGATGTGATGCTAATTTCCAGCTATGGCTATAAACCATAACTAGTAGAAATGATGTTACACTTCACAATCACTAGAGAACTTTCTGTTTAACTTTTTTTTTTAAGATTTTATTTATTTATTTGACAGAGAGATCACAAGTAGGCAGAGAGGCAGGCAGGCAGTGGGGAGCAGGCTCCCCACCAAGCAGAGAGCCAGACTTGGGGACTCGATCCCAGGACCCTGAGATCATGACCTGAGCCCAAGGTAGAGGCTTAACCCACTGAGCCACCCAGGAGCCCCTTTCTGTTGTTGTAATTCAGACTAGGGATCTGAGAATATTGGCATGACAAGTTTAGAGAAGTATGAGGATTTTTACTTTAAAGTGGCTACAGCAAAAACTCTAGTAACATTCCATAACACAAAGTTTTTTGTTCGAAAGGAGTGTTACAAAATAATAACTGCTAACTCATTTTTCATTTTTAAATAAATGCATGCAGCACTGCAAATCCAAGGAGATATGCAAAACTATAAACGTAATAAGGAGTCAGTGTGAAGAGAAAAAGGGATTATTATAAACTGATCTCCTGCCCTCTATGTCTTTTATGTTATGACTGTGGCTGTAGGTAAGGTTACCCATATATCATAGTTTGTCTGGGACAGTCCTGGTTTATGTTTTTGTTCTTATGTAATTCAGGGTATTTCTCGCTTTTACTCTCGAAAAAGTCCCAGTTTGGATGCTAAGTTGTAAGGTCACCGTATTGTTAGTAGATTCATTTCTGCTTTGCTTAATTCCTGAAACCACTTCAAAGATATTCTTCATCTGGTTCTCAAATGTTTCTTCAGATGGGCCTTATGAAAACTGATTGCAGCCAGAAGAGTTGGTTTTCCCCTTTCTTTTTCATTTCCTCACTGCAGCATTATGAAGAGCCACATTTGTCACAGTGATTTAAATTGCTGATGTTAGAATGATTTCTCTCTGACATATAAAGAGCTCAGAAGTCATTGCTCCTTGTCTTATGATAAGAAAAAGCTGGGCAAACTAAAAATCAAAGAATTTTCTTGTACCCCTCAGAGAACTGAGGTCACAGGGCAAACCACCTCCTCTAAATCTGGAAAGTCAATAACAGCCAGAAAGATACCTGGAGCAGGAGCTGCCAGATGCCAAGCTGGTCAGAATATTAAATAATAATTTTGGCAAATTTACTGGAGGCTGAGAATAGACTAGCAAGGCAGTGAAAAAACTCCTGGGTCTACAGTCATGGAGTGGGGCCCACACACTCACAGGCCTCTCCTCCAAGGACCCCAGCAGGTTCTCACAAACAGGATTCTAAAAAGCTCCCCAAGTGAATTATTAGGAGTAGAGAAAGAGTTGCCACAACGAAACCCTCTCAGATTCTTCTCCTTGACAAAAGACTGACCTCCAACGGAAGGACTGACAAGAATTCTGAAACCTTATCCTCACTGAAGAAGGAAACAAGCCACTCCCACCTACTGCAGCTTTCCCGTCTCACCTAAGGAAAAACAGGCACAAAAACCCATAGTCAACAGGGCAGAGGATTTCATGGAAAGTACCTAGAGATGCTGAAGTCAAGAGAAGAACAGGGGGCAAAGAAGGGGGAGAGCTCTGCTTGGGAGAAGGGAAAGAAACACTTCTGAGTTGCTCCTGAGATGAGACAACTAAAACATGGAGACTTAATTACAAAATTAGAGAATGCCCTTTCCCCCACAGCCTTTTATGATGTTATCAGCAATAGTAACTGTAGTCATAATGGATAGGAGCTTCAGGACAAAGCAGGTCAAAAGAAACCCCCAAAAGCAAGAAGGGAGAAAAAGACAAACCCACTACCAGAATGTGAAGCCTCTAGTGTTTATAGTTGAAACAAACACCAAACCTAGTCCAAATCCTAGCCAGAGTAAGATAGATTTTTACCAAAATAGCCTTTACCTCAGTTCTTATTACCAGATAATACAAATTTCAAAAAAAAAATTTTGAAGGTGTGCCAAAAGACAAGAAAAACAGGTATAGAGACAAAGCAAGTATCAGAATCAGACTCATATAGGACCAATTTTCATAAAGGTAAATAAAAATAATTATGATGAATATGTGAAATGCTCAATAGAAAAAGTAGATAACATGTATGAATGGATGGGTAATGTAAACAGAGAGATGGAAACTCTAACGAAAAATCAAAAGGAGGTGCCAGAAGTCAAAAGCACAGAAACATAAATAAAGAATGTCTTTGATGGGCTCATAGGTGGACTAGATACAGCTGAGGGAAGAATCAGTGACCTTGCAGGTAGGTCAATGAATAGTTCTTGAGCCGAAATTCAAAGGAGAAAAAAAAAAGGATGAAAAAATCGGGCAGAACATCCAAGAACCATGGGAAAATTATAAAAGGTATAAGTAACATGCATAATTGGAATATCAGAGATAAAATTAAAGAGTGGAGTAGAAGAGATATTTGAGGGAATGTCTGACAATTTTCCAAAATTATTGACAGACACCAAACCACAAATCCAATAATTTCAGGAGACACCATGTCAGTTAAATACCAAGAAATCTACAGGAAGACATTACCATATTCAAAATGCAGAAAACAAAAAACAAAGAGAAAACTGGAAGACATCATAGTAAGGATAAACGTTTTGTCTCTGGAAGAATAAAGATAAGAATGACAGCCGAGGGACACTCTATTTTGCATTTGGATCTGACATATGCGCCGCACACAGAACTGTTAAGGGTAAGTGAAGATAAAGATGTTTTGTGGACTTGCTCAGAGACTAATGGGCTCTGGAGGACTAATGGTGAGAAAGAACAACGGCTGGAGAAAGGTGGGCACCCAACGAATGGATGGCCTGCTGGGCTGGATGGGAACAAACTTACTTTCATGTGAAAATAGCTGGTAAAAGCAATCCCCACCTCACCACTTCCACAAACAATGATACAGATATAGAAACAGGATGGGGATCAGCACCATCATTTCTGTACTGTTTTATTGTCCTGAAATGCTATTTGACATCAGGCAGGAATCTGAGCCAGGTTAAGAGGATGTCAAAGAAGAAATATTCTCTTCTGGTGGAAGCTACATATAGAGGAAAGTTTTATGACTTAGAACCCAGGAGTTCCGAATCCTTTATAGAAGATCTGTATTTCGGTGTGCCTGGGTGGCTCAGTCATTAGGCATCTGCCTTTAGCTCAGGTCATGGTCCCAGGGTGCTGGGATCAAGCCCCGAATCAGGCTCCCTGCTCAGCAGGAAGTCTGCTTCTCCCTCTCCCACTCTCCCTGCTTGTATTCCCTTTCTTACTCTCTCTCTCTCTCTCTCTGTCAAATAAAATATAAAATCTTCAAAAAACTATAGAAGGTCTGTATCCTCTGGACCGGTCCACAAATAACCATGCCATTTGTGATCCATTCCAGTGAGAATAAGAAACTAAACATTTTATATAATGGGTTGTCAAAAAGAAGATTATGTATGTTATGTACAAGGACACCAGCTGTTGCAATTAATTATTATTCCCATGAAAAATGAGTATTAACCAGTGTCTTGACTCCTTACTCCTTTTCCCTTGCATGTGAAGACCCTCAGCCTTCTCCGATCTCTCTTTTCTTGACTTGTTTGGCTTTCTCTGCCTCTCTCTTTGAGTGACAATGACTAGCTCGGCTACTCTTCGACACTGTTTCTATTTTTTTTTTTTCCTACAATTACCCTGAAAAAAGCTCAACTTTCCTTAAATTGGATCTAAAAATTCTATCATTCATCAGTGGATCCTACTGAATTAATTTGGCCAACACATAGAGGAGCATCAGCACATACTTGCCCTGATAATCTGTAAACTTTACATATGTATAAACACTTAGCATTTTTCATTCTCTTCTTACTCTTTTGTTACTTTTCTTTAAAAGATCCCTTTTCTTTTCATTCCCATGTCAGCTTCTCCCTTTTCAAAAAAGACTGGAAAAAAGTTTATAATTTGTTCTTTCTTTTTCATGAGAACATGGATCTAAAGCACTTAACATGGTAGCTGACACTGAATAGATAGACAAGAAACAAAGATTCAAACAAACACCCTCTTGCTTTCTGGCTTTCTTTATTGATGCCTTTTTGGAAGAAGGTGCATCTCTAGGAGTCTGGATGATCTGATTTTTATCAAGGGAAACTTCTCTCTCCCTTTTTTTTAGGCCTTCATGTAGTTCTTTACCTCCAGCCCCCAGGTTGAACCCATCTCAGCCCAGGGATGTTTTGTTCTTTTCTGAGGACCCAACCAGTGGTGCTGAGTATAGGGCCTGCGCTGGCTGAGTCTGAAGAAATACTCTTGTTCAGATGACATCACTCTTCTCCTCTCCCCCAGCATCCCTTCACAGACTTAGCCCTAAGGAAGAATTTTCCTTCCATTCTTTTGGTCCAGGACAAGTCTTTGAAAAAGTGTATTATTTGAAGAAAATTCAAGCTGACATGGGATTTTGGGGAAAACAAACAAATAAACCCAATTTATGTGGTGGGATTTTATTCTCTCCCCTACCACACACACACCACAATCTCAACCTTATCATGGCTTTCAGTGTTTCTTCCCACCAGTGGGAGATACTTGTGTCAGGACTCTCCCTCCTCATGCTTGGTTGGAAAGGGAGATCTTTAAAAGGCATGATGAAGAAATGTCCAAGTTATGCTATGATAGTCCTACAAAGTCTTCTAGTTGCTTCCTTCTGACAAATATGCAAGACCCCCGTCTACTTTCTGGTACACAGTAAGGGTCCATTACTGACCTAGCAAGAAGGTCAGCTGTCAACCTGACCAGAAGGCCTTTGCAGCCACATAGGTGGAGTTGCCAGAAACCCAGGGACTACTGAGGGCAAAAGGGAACCAGGGAGGGACAGGTTAGCCCACAAGGTAATTCATCTTCTGAAAGCAAAGCAAAAAGTCTTTATGCCACATGATTCCATTTATATGAGATGGTAGAAAGGGTGAACCTATGGTCACAGAAGGTACATTGACAGTTGACTGGTACAGCGGTAGGCGCTGAGGTGCAAAGGAACATGAGGGAACTTTCTGAGATGATAGACATGTTCTACATATTGGTTGTGGTTGTAGTTAGATGACATGTCAAAGCTCATTGAAGTGTACCTTTGAAATTACACTGCAATAAGAAGCTAATAAAAAAAATATTGTAAGATACCCTCATTTAAAATGGGTGAGAAGGCCAAAGGTACAAGCTAAACCAGTCCCCTCCATTCCATTCTTCCCCGTATCTCCCAGGGGACCTCCTCCATTGGAGATCCATGGTCTGTATGTCCTGATTATTGTCTTGTAGAGAAGGGGCCCCACCAAGTGGTATAGATTACCTTACTTATTTTCTCTTTCTCATTCTCCTTGAGGCTCCAAGGGTACTGTGGTGGATGATGGCAGTACATGGTGATAATGAAATAAATCTGGAGTCATGTTCAAATCTCTTCCCCTCCTAACTGAACCTTCTTGAGAAGCCAGGGTAATCATGCCTAAATCCCCAGCTTCTATTTCTTCATGTCCATCTCAACTGAGGTGCTATAGCATTCCTTCTTTGCCATTATGCTGGGACTGAAGAATATGGCGTTTCCTCTGATACTGCCTGATCCTTTGTAGAAAGTGGTACCATTAGACCAGCCCTCAGGACCCTCTTCAGCCTCTAATGCCCAGCTCTTTTCTTTAAGAATGTCTTTTCAGTTTTTCAGGAAGTTCCAGAACTCATAGCATAATATATCTCTATATGGTTTTATTAATCCCAGGGACTCAGGATTAGGCTGAAATTTATAAGAGAAAATTTAAATCATTGCACAATTTAATTGCAACTTTGAAGAGATTCCTGAGGGACATTTATTTTAACTTTTACTTGAAAATTTAATGAAATAACCCCTTGGTCATTAATCTGCCTGGGTAGTTTGTGGGGAATGTGTTCACACCTGCAGTGACATATACTCCAGACTTCACTCAATTATAAATCTCTGTGACCTTTCACTGAAAGTCATTAAAGTACTTTAAATCCAATCAAGCCCAAGGGATATCTTTGTAATTACAGTTATGTATACAATTTTGTGAAGTAGGTGAACAATTCTGAAGTCGATATCCAACAAACATTAAAATGGAGAAGAGGTGCATTAAAACTGAAATCCTATTTCCTTCAACCAACAAGGAAATGCATTTATTGCCTATAGCTTTTATTTCTTTTTAAACAAATTTATAACCATTATGAAAAGACATTTCTCTAAGAAAATCCTACCAAATCCAGCATCTTTTTTGATATTGCGGGTGGGCATGGTTATTCACCGAAACCTCACTCCCTCAGAAGAAACTGAAGGGAGAGCAGAATCCCATTGGGGCTTCTGTTTGTTGAGTCAGGTTCTGGACGTAGAGGACCAGGTGCCACTATGGCTAGACTTTGTGACTTCTTATCTCATAACGTGTGTCTCTCTGAAAAACTCTTAAAGTGGAAGGGGCTTATATTCATCTTTGAAGAGAGCAAGAAAGCGAGAACTGAAGAGAATCCTGTTTTGGAGACAAAAATCCCAATAGATAGGGCCAGCAGTGGCCACCATTGAGAGGAAAGCATCCTTGGGACCCTCAGCAAAGAAGAAAGGAGTGTATGGGAGCTGGCTTGCCTCTAAGGTAACAGAAGTAGAAAGTGACCCCCACGCCATGGCCTGAGGGCTCCTGGTTGTCCCATGGGGGAGTGGGGGAAGTCTTATGTCACTTGGTGGTAGCCCCACACAATACTTGGAATATGCCTATCGAATGCCCAGCATTTCTTTCCTTTTTTTTTTTTTTTTTAAGATTTTATTTATTTGGCAGAGACAGAGAGAGATCACAGGTAGGCAGAGAGGAAAGGGGTAGGAAGTAGGCTCCCTGCTGAGCAGAGAGCCCGATGCGGGGCTTGATCCCAGGACCCTGAGATCGTGACCTGAGCTGAAGGCAGAGGCTTAACCCACTGAGCCACTCAGGTGCCCCAAATGCGAGCATTTCTAACTTGCAAGTTTTCTTAATGTTATTTTTGAGATATGAAAAATAAAATCATTATTGAGTGCTCATTCTGTGTCAGACACTGTGGTAAACATCTTCATGCATATCGACTCATTGATTCCTAAATATAGCCTCGTGAAGCAGATGGCGTTACCCTCAGTTTACAGACGGTGTTTGACTAATGAAGTCCAGTAGGAACAACTGTCATTTTGCCTTCCATTGACAGCAGGGGGAGAGTCCACAGAGCCTGCAGGTCACTGCAGCTGAGCCCCCTTCCTCCAGGGGCTTGTTCCCATGACTCATCCTGATGGGACAGCTCTCCTGGCTCTTTGTGGGTGCTCCTCTGCTGTCTAGGGGATAATTCTGTCTTCCTCAGCCAAGGACATATTAATGTTCATGAGAACATATCAGCACGGAAGAAAGCTATTGCTTCCCAGCACCACTAGATTCCACCCCCTCCTCATAAGGTTCTGGCTAGTGATTTATTTTGTTTTCTATTTTTGTTGGAGTTAGTGGTGGCATATCACTTCTCCTCACGGTGCTTTGTCTCTGGTAAAACTGCCTCTCCTTCACATGCCTTGGAGGCTAGTTGCCTGTTCTCCTCTCCAAGTACCAATACATTGTGCTAAGAGATCTGAAGATAAAGCTCTAAATCTGTGAAAACTATCACAGTACAGAACATTTATGATACAGACTTGTAAAGAAACGCACCATGTCCCAAGTTTTTTAGACTGATAACAATAATTCCATTCTTTGTCATGTCCTAGATTTTGAGAGGAAAAAAAGTAACATTTGCAGAATCACAAAACCTTCCTGCCGTAAAATAAAAATCTGCCTGTCTTTGGTCATCATAAAATGCAGGCTTTTCTTCTTCCAGAGCACAGAGGGTCATGTAAGTGATCTCTTGAAACACAGGCTAGTTTCTGTCTATGCTGAACATTTGCTCTAGTCGGTCCTTGCTCTGCTTCAGCTCATGAAGGAAAGCAACATGATAATTATCCTAGTAAGCTCATGTTGTGAAAGGGAAAATATTTCCAGAGTATCTGACATAATTGTGCCCAGTATATGTTGGCAGGAGGAAGACCCTAGCCAGTTGTCCTGAGGACGTCTCCAACCTTGTGCCTGACCGTTCTGTTGTAGGTCATCTACTTCTTGTGCACATCTTTTACAGAAGTTTCCTTATTGTTTAGAGCCTCTGTTTAGAGCCTTGAGGACAAAGGCTTATGAACTGCTGCTTCTTATTCCTGAACATTCCTAGCACAGATGAGAGTCACTGTTGGATGACTGTTGACTCTGTCCCAGTCAACAGAGTCAGTTTCTGGAACTGGAACAGTTTCTCTTCCAGTGTCATCATTTCCTTAGATGATTTCTGTTTGTTTTTATCACCAGAAAAAGTACTTGTTTTTTTCTTGCTGTACCAGGGCAAACCAATTCTGTTTTATCTCCTAAGCGTCACTATTGTTAAGAGGCGACCTGGGAACAACAAAGCATGGCTGAGCCGGGACTGCTGGACGATGGAAAGACACCTGGCTTACTCCTCTTTGCAGCCATGATTCCAGGTTAGAGCTGCACAGGTCAGGTGTGGTGGTGCATGTGGGGAGGGAGTTACCTGCTCCAGGGAAGAAGGGGTAACCATTTCTGGTTACCACAATGTTTATTGTCAGAGTCAATTTTTTCCAAATTCTTGTGCTGTGGTTTATTACCACATAGTTCTCTTGAGGCTAACCCTTGTAGGAGAAAATACTCTACACCTCTCTGTTTTATGTCTTACATTTCAGACATTTTCTATTTTCTAGCTGTTACTGCTTTGTTTTATAGCTGGGCAGTTTGGTATTTCCAGAGCAAAGACATCAACCAATAAAATGGGGTAAATCCTCTGTAGGCACATCGTAACTCAGATATCATCATTGAAGTTGGGTAATAATTTGCTTGTTTTCAGGAAAACTTTGAAGGCCCAAACCCAAGAGAAGTTCTTATACGAAAAAGCAAACCAAAGCACTAGAAAAAAATTCTCACCTAGCTAAGTTGTTATCAGTGCTTTATGCTCTCTACTAACTATGAAGTTTGAAAAACAAAACCCAGAAGCAATCTTACCTGAGAGGTGACTTCTTCTTACAAGGACACAACTCTTAATTCAAGGGATGTTGGAGATAATTGCTTTTTGGGCCTATCTTAATTTTATTTCCATGGCTAGAAGAGAATAAGAAGCATCATTCAAATTAATAACTTGAGTGGGATTTTGCCCCCCACCTATCATATATGCCAAGCACAGAGGAAATTAGGGGTGGAAAGTAAATTTTTGCCATTTATATAATAGACAAACTACCTCTTAGGTTATTTGCAATTGGAAGGTGCCAGTTATTTCAGCTGTGTTCCTTTCTTTTTGTGACACACTTTGAAAAATCATTCAGGCTCAAAAACAATATATACTAACTAATCATTTGAGTCTTTTCACTTGAGACATTTAAGACCTTAATTGATCCCATTTTTCCTTTTTTATTGCTTATTCTTGATTAAGACATAACCTTATGAAAAACAGTCTCATTAAAACAGGCTATATTTTAGGACTTATTAAGTAAGGGGACTTGATGTAAGGGTTGGATTAAAGTTAACACAATAGGAATTTGTCACAGCTTTGCAGTTTTTAGAACTAACAGCTGGAAAGGAGATCTGTTGTTTTATAAGGCATAAGTCATTTTATAACTTTGAAACAGTGACTACATTATTAGACACTTTCATTAGTTTGTACTTCTGATAAAATCTCTTTCATACACATTATTTTTGGACTGTCTGGAAATAGCTTGTACACATTTTATAAACCAAAAGATTCAAGGCTGAAGTTGTAAATGTAACCTGGTTATTCCAGTTGGATTACTCAGGTCATTTGAGCTTATGAGCACTCTCTGCGGGTGTGTGTGGGGTAGAAATATATTTCCAGTTCATTGTTCCTTTCAGCTTTGAAATAGGACTTAAGGTTAATATATAGCCTCCCACAGAGAAAGAACCAGAACCACGATTGGTTCATTTATATAACTAAACACTAGATGGCGCTGTCCTCCGAAGGAATTAACTGGAATAGTAATTTTTTTTTTAAGTCTACACTATTAGGGGTTGGTTTGTTACTTTGTTTTCCAGAAGTCAGATAAAAATATTCCCTTTCCTTTTTGTTCTTAATGAAGCTTTAACTTTATGAATAAGTATCTACACTTGAAAAAAAACATGGACTTCTTGAGCAATGGAACTCTAAGTAAGGTCTCAGGTATAGGTAAATGACAGCATGGTAACTCTTACAGCTTCACGGGACCAACACCACACTCAAGGAACTTACTTATCTTTCTGTTGCTGTTATTAATAAACTTAAAAAAAAATTAAAAATTTTATTTACTTGAGAGAGAGCATGAGCGGGGTGAGGGGCCGAGGGAAAAGCAGAATCTCCTCTGAGTGGGGAACCAGACGTGGAGCTCTATCCCAGGACCCTTGAATCATGACCTGAGACCAAGGCAGATGCATAACTGACTGAACCACCCAGACAACCCACAAACTTCATTTGTAGAACAGTTTTAGATTTACAGAAAAATTTCGTAGTTAGTACAACAATGGGTTCCCATATTCCTTGCATCCAGTTTCCCCTACTATGGTACATTAGTTACAACTAATGAATTGATATTGACATATTATTATTATTAAGCTGAGTCCGCACTTTATTCAGATTTCCTTCGTTTTTACGTAACGTCCTTTTTCTGCTCCAGGATACCATGTTAGATTTAGACCTCATGTCTCCGTAGGCTCCTTGGCTGTGACAGTTTCTCCAGCTGTCTTCATTTTTGATGACCATGAAATTGTTCCTGGTTGGGTATCTTATAAGATGCCCCTGCATTGGAATGTGCCCGGTGTTTCCTAAAGATTAGTTTGGGGTGATATGTGGGGGAGGAAAACCACAGATGTTAAGTGCCATTTTATCCTATCAAGGATACATACTATCAAAGAGACTAATCACTGTTGCTAATGTTGACTTTATCACCTGGCTGAGGCAGACTTGGTCAGGTTTCTTCACTCTCAAATTACCTTTTCCCTCTTCTTCTATACTGTCCTCCTTGGAAGGAAGTTGTTTTGTACAGTGGCCACTTAAAGAGTGAGGTGCGATGCCTCACCTCTTTGAAGGTGAAATATTTACATAAATTATTTGGAATTCTTCTGCATGGAAAAATTTTCTCTTCTCCACTTACTTATTGAATTATTTAACCCAGTGTAGACTCATGAAGTTTTATTTTACCATCTGGTTTATAATCCAATATTTCTTGATTTATTTGGTTACTCAAATTATTCCAGCTTCGATCCCTGGGAGCTCTTTCAGTTGGCTCCTGTGTCCCTTTAACATGTCCCCATTCCTGTGGGTTTTGTTTTGTTTTGTTTTGTTTTTAAGCAATCTGTTTGCTTTTCAATAGATTTTGTTTGGTCTACAAATAGTATTTAGCTCCATTATTCTTTGAGCATTTCTCTCTCCATTATTAAAATGATAGATGATAATGAAAATTGAGAGGTAAAAGAAAAATCAAAGCACAGTTCAATCTTTATTACTTGAGTGTGTTCTCCTGAAGAGCCTTCTTTTCCTTCTTTCTTACTTTACATACCTTTCACCATTTCTTTTATTAAAAATAGGTCTAATCATTCTTTGTAAATAATTCATCCTTAGGTTATTTCTAGTTGACAATACATTACGAACATTTTCCTGTCTTATTAATATATATCACTTAAAGTGTTCTACATAGATCAATTAACCATTCCTTTTAATTGATTAAAATTGGCTCATAAATATCCTCAGTGTATTGCATAATTCTGGATACATAGCAGGTCTTTAATACATGGGGACTGAATAGAGAGTTTAGATACTTTTAGAGAGTTTCGATACTTTTGAACTATAAATAGTGCTGAAAGGAGTGTGTTTGAGTCTACGACTTACTTAAGTACTTTTACATATTTAAGATTTCTAGAAGTGGAGCTTAGTCCAATCATAGCATCAATATTTTTGAAGCTCTTAATTCATGACTAGATTTTGCAAATTGGGCAAATTGCATGAGGCTAATCATTGAAAGAAAGGGAAAAATATTGTCAAGACTATCCCAATAAACAAGGGGTCACTGGTTGAGAATCTCAACATAATGGGCTGACTAATGAAACAGAAGACTTATCATGTCTAGGATATCTAATTCAGAGTCCGAGAACTGCCCTTTTCTACACATATTCTCATTGCTATGCTGAAACTCAGGGAAGTTGTGTAATCAGTTTTTTTTTTTTTTTTCAACTTTCAACAGAAGGCAGTAGGAGAGGAATCCATATCCTGGAAAGCACTGGCCACGTAACCCTCTCAGCACCCTCGTAAGTGGGCAGACCACTGAGAATTTGTATTTGTCCTTAAGGTCTCTGCTTATACACTACGGTGCTACCCACAGTGTTCATTAAGAAGTTAACACAGTAGCCTGAAAACCCCAGAAAATACCAGAAGCCAGACTCTTACATTTGATCCATTAAAAGAATGAAACGAGATTTCCTTCTGTTCTTTTTAAAAAAGTTTTACAATTATTATTTTTATTCCCACAGGACAGAGTTGAGTCCTTGTTTTGCATCACTGGGTGCAATAACACGGGAGTTTCTTTGTGGGGTTGCAAGTTCAGTTTTGTTTTGTTTTGTTTTTTTAAGATCTTTTTTATTTATTTGAGAGAGAGAGACAGAGAGACTAGGGAAGAGCAGAGGGAGTGGGACAAGCTGACTCTCCACTGAGAGCAGAGCCCAATGTAGGGCTTAATCCCAGAAGCCTGAGATCATGACCTGAGCTGAAAACCAGAGAAGACACTTCACTGACTGAGTCACCCGGATGCCCCTGCACACTCAGATTTTAAACCTCATGCCTATTGTTGAATGTTGGTTTGGGGATATGTGTCTGGTGCGGATTTCACTATTTTCAAATTCTGCTCTGTGAGGAGCCTGAGGTGCTCTCACATCTTCCTTTGCCGCGAGTTCAGTCTTCTGGACAGAGAACGTTACTTTCTAATCCACAGCACGCCTCCCAGAGGCTTGCGTATGGGGGGATTCTCTCCTTAAAGGGACTCTTTGTTACATTATTCATAAAGACGGAAAGTCTTTCTTTCTTTCTTTTTTTTAAGATTTTATTTATCCATTTGACAGAGATCACAAGTAGGCAGAGAGGCAGGCAGAGAGAGAGGAGGAAGCAGGCTCCCCGCTGAGCAGAGAGCCCGATGTAGGGCTCGTACCGAGGACCCTGGGATCATGACCTGAGCCGAAGGCAGAGGCTTTAACCCACTGAGCCACCCAGACAACCCAAGTCTTTCTTTTTTATCTGACTCTTTGGAGTTGAAAGTTTTAAGCTGATTCATAAGTTTTTCATTCTCTTTTCTTCATCCCCTCCCACAGCCTGAGCAGCTCTCTGCAATATGGTTTGGCTATTTTTAAAGCTGTTGACAGATGGGAAGCTGCTGTTGAGAGAGATAAGTGATAACAGAATCACTCTGGGGTGTGTGTGTGTGTGTGTGTGTGTGCGCGCGCGTGCGCATGTGTGTGCAATGGGGGTGAGGTGTGTGTCTAGGTGTTCTTTAATATGAACTACACTCTAGCTAGTCCAGCACCTAGCATGGCCCGTGATCGATAATATTAGTGGTTGGAATACATGGGTGAACAGCTGGTATCTTATCGTTACACATTTCCCATAGTTGAGATCAACTCCTATTTCTTATCCGCAAGTTCTGGTTTCTTTAGGGATAAACGTCATTTAAAATGACATTGACAACAAAATACCACAACAGTTGAAGATTCTGGCAAGTAATAATAGGAAAGCATTCTGTCTCTGAAATAATTTTATGTTTAAAAAAATCAAAGCTTGGCACACGTACATGTCCCTTGGAATAAAGATGCCGAGGAAGATGATCGCCCCTGATGATGATTACCGCCTGTGCGCGTATGCATGTGCCGGCCCCGGACTGCGGCTGCGATCTCACCGCCCAACACGTTGTCCCATCCTAAAACTCAGATTACTCCGGCCTGCTGCTGCTCCAGAGCTCTCCATCCAGTGCGATTCCCCCTCTGGTGCAGCCTTCAGAAGCTTGGGATGGGGGGGTTGAGAGGAGGGAGTCGGTCCCAGGGACAGGTTCAACAAGGCCATTGCTCTGTGTGCCCGGTGGGGCGCTCCTCTGCAGCCCTGACAAGTCATTGAAGCACAGCGGCTTTTCACTGCTGATGCTCCAATTCTCGCCTCTCCTTTTACTCTCTGGCTCCCACTGTCCTTTTCAGCACCACCCAGCTGCCATTTGGAAACCACACCCTGCACCTCATGTCTCAGTCAACTCAGCTTCCAGCACGAAGTCTGTTTCTGCACAAGGCAGCTTTCCCCACCTCCCAGCCCGGGTCATCTGCTGCAGACGGGGAGGCACTTCCAAATAGTTTTCTTCCCTGATTACTTAACCACCCTGTGCACCGCACTGGGCACAGGAGGCTTGAGCAAACTAAGGCTGGGGAGGTTCAAAGGGTCTTAGGGTGGGGCAAGCCAAGGCATGGGCCAGGGAGTGGGGCCCCTGTCTAGAGCCCTGAGGCTGCACGAAGGGGCCGGAAGCAGCATGTGGGCTTTGATGCTTTCTATAAGGGAACAGGGACATCATAACTGCTCTCCGCCCTTGATGCAGCTTGATGTCATCTGGTTACCTCTTTACTTCATATTCTCCACAAACAGACTGAGTGTTGCTGTTGAATTGTGTCCCCTTCAAAGTACATTGACTATAAACTCCAGTAACTCAAAACCGGAGTGTTACTGGAGAGAAGGTCTTTACCGAAGAAATTAAGGTATGATGAGCTCATGAGGTGGGCCCTATTCCAATATAACTAGTATCTTTATAAGAAAAGGAGATTAGGTCACAGACGCATGCAGAGGGAAGACTGCTTAAGGACACAGGCAGAAGGCGGGCATCTGCAAGCCAAGGAGAGGGGCCTCAGAAGGAACCAGGCCTACCAACACCTTGATCTTGGATGTTTAGCCTCCAGAATGGTGAGCCATAAATTTCTGTTGCTCAAGCCCCCAGTTGGTGGTGTTTTGTGATGGCAGCTCTCGCAGACTCATGCATACAGCTTTAACAACAGTCCTCGGTTGCTTTGCATTCTTTAGACCAGAAGCATCCCTTGGGCTGGAGCAGGAGCTCTGTCCTGGAGGTGGAGCAGAGCACAGCAGCCAGGCTCCGAGGGGCAGGTGGCTCAGAACACTGCGGGGCCTTCTCCCGGGTGAGCCAGGATGCATGGCGGCTCTGTAGGGCGGGACATCCTCTCGGCCCTCTCCTTTGCACTCACCTCAGCTCTTCTGAACCCTGCTTACTGTCTTCACCGCTCACTTGCATCAGCCAGGACACTGCACTGCTGCCTCTTCAGCTGGATTAACCAAGCCATGAGCTGGGCCCCCACCACATGCCCAGCCACTTCGCCCTCTGTCTCCGTCCCTGTTAGCTCATGGGGAACATCCTTTCATCCCCTTCTCTCTAACTCTTTGCAATCCTTTCTCCCCCACCACTTTCCAGATGCAGCTGGAGTTTAAAAGGGCTCTTCTGGGCACTCGGGATGGGGTACCAGTGGGGCACGAGTCTTGCACTCAGGGAGCTTCTGCTCTTGTTGAGACAAAAGACCTACCTGCTCTGCCCTGTTTTTTTTTTTTTTAATCTTCCTCCATTTTTTTAAAAAGATATATTTATTTATTTGAGAGAGAGAACGAGAGCGTGAGAATGTGTGAGTTGGGGGAGGCGCAGAGGGGAAGAATCTCAAGCAGATTCTGCACTGAATGTGGAGCCCGACAGGGGGCTCGATCTCACATCCCTGAGCAGAAACCCAGAGTCGACGCTCAACCGACTGTGCCCCCCACCCCAACTATCTATTCAATGGCAATTGTCTCTTCATCTGTTGGCCTCACTACACTAGAGTACACTAAGTAAAAAACCTACAGTTTGAAACACACTGCTGCTGGGTTTCTGGACTCTGGATGACATACCAGGTTAGCTCTCCTACCTCCTGCCTGCAGACACGTCTTCGTCTGGTTTGCTGGCCTAGCTCTCCTCTCCCTGACTGCAGATTCTCCCTATTTGTGTTTTCCACAGTTTTCCCTTTTATCAGCTACTCTTACAACTTCACAAGACTGATACATTAATTTTCTAGGGTTGTGATAACAAGGTGCCACAGACTGGGTTTCGACAAGAGAAATGTATCACCTCCCAGTGCTGGAGGTCAGAATTCTGAGATTAAGGAGTTGGCAGGTGGGTTCCTTCAGACAGTGTGAGGGGAGGAGCTGTTCCAGGCCTCTCTCCTGGGCTTCTGGATGGTCTTCTCCCCCAGGCTGCTGACATAATCCTCCCTCTATGTGTGATCTATTTCTTCCCGGGATGTTCTTTTTACAAGGATGGCTATTCTATTGATTTAGGGACCTACCAATAAAGCCCTCTTGGCTTGACTAACTACGTCTGTAACAACCCTATTTTTGAATCAGGTCGGGTTCTGAGGTACTGGAAGTTAGGACTTTGACATACCAGTTTGGAAGGACACAATTCGACCCGTAACGGTTACCACCTCCAAAATCCAACTCCCTACTTGAGTTGATCAAGGTTATAATTTGAATACTGAAATCAGATCTCACAGGTGAGGGAGGTTGTTAAAAAACAAGAGACACATGAACAGATCTCTGCACCCCATTCCACATCAGAAACCCAGTCTCGGGGTGACAGGCAAGGCCCTCAGAGGGTCTGCATCTTCATTGTCTTCCAAAGCACACCAGTCACAGCCAGCGAGCTTTATTCCGCACCACTGGGACAGCCATCCCAGCCTCCTCGTTGGTTTCCCATCCACCCGACCCCCACCGGATTTCATGCTCTGCTTTTCTGACATTGCATTTTATTTAACATCTTTTTAAAAAAAATTATTATTTATTTGAGAGAGAGAGCAGAGCAAGCAAGAGAGAACAGGAGTGCGGGGGAGGCGTAGAGGGAGAGGGACAAGCAGACTCCCTGCCGAGCAGGGAGCCTGATGAAGATGTGGGACTTGATCCCAGGACTCAGGGATCATGACCTGAGCTAAAGGCAGACGCTTAACCGACTGAGCCACCCAGGCGCCCCTTTGTTTAACGTCTTGATCACCAACCATCTTTATCTCATATTGTATTTTCACAAACATATCAGCCTGACTCGCTGCCTCATTCATAAAGAAATATTATATCATTTATTCCCCATAACAACCCTACACAATAAACAGAGCTGGGCACAATAAACAGAAGCCAGGCAATGTGGTTCTGCAGTCTCTGGGCCACCGGCTCCGTGCTGCTCTGCCTCCCGTGAGGCTCCCCCAAATGTGTAGGGCAGCCACAAGCATGCTCAAATAAAAGCCATACCCCTCACTTGGGATTCCGTATGTTCTCCACATTGTGGCCTCATCCTGATTCATCAGGTTACCCAGCAGCTGAGAACCTGCATTTCCAGTGGGACTCAAAGAGTGGTCCAGACCCAGGTAGAACAGCTGCTGTTCTTGGGTCCTTCCCCGGACCTACGTAGACCCCAGAATCAGAAACCCAGGGCGGAGGGCAGTGATCTGTTATGGGGAACCTTCCAGGCGACTCTGACACAATCTCAAGTTTGAGTATCAGCTCCCTACTGTTACCAGTCTGGGCGGCTCTGTCCTTCGCTGCTTCCCACGCTGCTCTAGCCTTGCTGCACCCTCTTTCTGAAACTTCTCGCTGCAGACTCCTTTCCACCTGCTAGCACCCTGCAGCACTCCCCACAAAGCCCCTCTCGGAGGCTTCTTTTCTTTACCTCCATGCCTTTTCCTGTAACCAGCTTTGCCATCTCTCCTCAGAATGATCCTCTTCCTATTCTGAACCTATTTTTCCCCCTTATGATGGTTTTCTTGCACTCCTTGTATCATCCCTGTACTTGCCCCCTTAAAGCAGCCAATCTGAGACTAACAGTCTGTGTCCCTTGCACGTCTACTACCTTCTCTGTCCTCAGGGAAGTGTTCCGTAAAGCGCTATATTGAATGACTACTATTAACCCACAGAACACCTTATTTAAAGTGAAGTATGTTGACAAAAAAGAGATGAGGAGTGATGAGCCCCTTTCAGAATGTCTTACAAAGTAGGATTCAAAATATAATTCTTGGACAGAGCAAATGTTTTAAAATGATTCCATTTTTCTCTCCTATTAAAACATCTGTGCTGTGGCTTCCCCTCCCCCGACTGCCCAAAGACTTCCACACTTGACATGCTCCCAGTTCTTCCACGCATACCCCTTCGCCCACATCAAAGTGACTTTTCCAGAGCAGTGAGGATCTGAGAATTTGCCATCAGGCGTTCAGAATATGTAATGCTTCCACATGGTCTCAGTTGTGTGTGATGAAGAAAGAACATCTTTCTTCTTTTGTTGTTGTTGGAGCCCTTTTTGAGCTCCTAACAGAACTCACTCCTGCACTCCTTAACTAGTTTAGCCACCACACCACCTTTGGTAACTCTTGTGGTCAACTAAAACCACTAGGTATTTTTCCTCACTGGAACTGCTAAGTGTCAGACCTCCCTGAGGTGAATTGGAGCAGAGATTATTTTCATGACTGTGTTGTTTCAAAGAGACTCAAAACTATGCTGCATCTTGGAACATGGCTGCATGAAATGGGCTCTGAGGACCCACAGTCCCAAAGTCCTCCATCCAAATGGGACACACCACTGATACTCAAAGGTCCTGTGGTCTTATACATTCTTTAAGATCTCGGAGTACAGGACTATCCCCTACCTATAATTCCAAAGTCCAAACTCTGAAAACCAAATTGGTTCTTTTTGTTTTTGTTGTTTGATTTTCTTAAGAAATCATTTGATGGCAGAACTTGACCTGAAGCTATTTACAGGCTATATTCTTCCCACCTAGTGTGAGTTTAGGCATTTTTCTGCAGAAATGTTTTATTTGACTAAAGGTTTTTTCTCCAATGTTCATTGAAGGTTTACTGCCAAATATTCAATCTGTTTATTGCAGTAAACTTTTTAAAAAAGATTTTATTTAATTGAGAGAGAGAGCATGAGAGAGAGAGATATCTTGAGCGGGGGGGGGGGGGGGCGTAGAGGGAGAAGCAGACACCCCACTGAGCAGGGAGCCTAATGTGGTACTCAACCCCAGGACTCCTGGTTCATGATCTGTGCTGAAGGCAGATGCTCCCTGCTGAGCAGAGAGCCTGATGAGGGACTCGACCCCAGGATCCTGAGATCATGACCTGAGCGGAAGGCAGACGCTTAACCCACTGAGCCACCTGGCACCTCTACAGGTTGTTTTATAAAGTGCGGAAGTGCAAAAGAGCACTGAGCAAATGGTGGGTGTATAGTTGGCTTTATGTATTTATAACCACCAGTTCCATCAGGAAAAATGGCAAGGCTCTTCCCTTAACCTAGTAACTTCAGGTAGTCAAAATGTAGTTAATAGAGAACTGGAACCTCCATTCAACCAGGCAGAAGTAGAAAACAAAGACACGGAGAGGAGAGGTGGGTGTGGTGATCACCTCTGAGTGTCTTTGGACATGCAGGGACTCATGGAGGGTTGCCGTTATGATGGTGAAGGTTGCCTGAGCTCAATGAGGGGAGGAGCATCTGCTTTACTTCCATCCAGAGTACCAGATGCTGGTGTTTCAGGGCTGACTGCTTTTCCAGAGGCTACTTCTCCAATGAGGCAGTTCCAGCAAAGGGAAAGATAAAAGGAGAGCCATCATCACAGGCAACATTGGAAAAGAGTTTATAGTTAGACTTCAGTGCCTTTAATCTGTCCCACTGTGTAAGTAAATAAATAGGGTCCCTTCTTCTATTGACCTCTTTTACGTCTTGGGGACAGGAATTGAGGTTTCTGCAGTATAGTATCTTCCATAGGAGAAGGCCTGGGCTTTCCCGGCGTGATTCTGACAGAACCCAGGGAGGTCTGCATAGAGGGGCTGTGGAGTGTCCCTCCTACTGAGGACACCTTGTCAAGCTTATGAGTTTTACCTCAGATTTAGTGAGCTTCATGGTTGTAAGAAAGGAAAAAGGCAACTTTTCTCCTTTTCCTTCCTCCTGGATTCTTCCACCTTCCAGTGGCAACCAAACCATCTGAGGAAAGAGAGGACTGGCCTTCCCTTGAGCAGTTAACTTTGCAATGTTGGACCAAAGTGAGGGAGTGACTCTCAAGCCTGGGCACACAGTATATCCATGGGAAAGCTTTTCGAGTAGTGACACAAACACCTCACAGCAGAACCACAAAGGCAGGGTCTGAGAGGGTAGAGGAGCAGCCATTCTACCTTTCAACTCCCCCATAACAATCAGGGATGTGACGATATCAAGCATTCTGTACTCCACCGGAGACCCTATTGTGACACAAACACCTACCCAGCCTCTCATTCTGCCCACCAGTCATGAGGATGCTGGAATCCTCCTGATGAGGAAAGAGACTGAGCTTGCTGTCCCTTGGGTATGACGTGGCTGGAGCACATCCTGGGAGTGACGAGGCCCAAGGTGACGGAGGAAAGGCTCATAGACTTGAGAGGAAAAGCTGAATTAAAATGGCAAAAGAAAGCAGAATTCAGAGAAGAAAAACAAGGTGAAGATAAACTTACTAATTTTCTAGAGATTTCTTTTTGCCTTAGGGACTCTTTACACTCTCTCTCCACATAACATGCTGGGTCATATGCGTGATTCTGAAATGAAATGTGGGCAGGTGAGTGTGTGCAGAAGACTGACCATTGTGAATCAAGTTAGCAGCTGTGCAGACATCATATGGTGATAATATTCCATCTTCGTGAGGTGGCATTTGTGAATCAAGAACTTCAGAATATTTTAAGGAAGGGCATTTTAAAAAATGCACAGGAAAATAGGTGAAAATTTAGGGAATAGTAGAATATTTTATCCCTTCCTCTAGGTACCCACAGCTAGGCAACACACATAAAATGAAATCCTAATGACGCCTGCTAAGCCTATTTGAAAACAAATCCTATTTGGCTCTATTAAGGGATATTCAGACTATCAACTCCTGGTTTTCACTTCTTTTCTTTTTTTTTTTTTTTGATCAAAGGATGGAGGTAGAACTTATACAAGTTCTTTAAACAGTGTAACTATATGGAATCCCCTTCCATTTCCCCCCAAATGATACTCATTTTTATGATGATAATAACTGAAAATGTTAAACACAAGGAAAAAGCTCAAGATGTTATTGGGCCAGGTGTATTAAAATAAAATCAAAAAAATAGAAATATTAGGCATATACACAAGAGCGTAAGTGAAACATGAGGTGACATAGCATTTTCTATTCAAAACTTACAGTAGAAAACTTTAGTAAACAGAACCTCTCGTATCCTGTGTTACGGGGGGCTCTTTCCAGCCTCATTAGTCACTTATTCTGCTTTCATATCTTTGTATAAATAATCTCTCACATGCCTTACACAATTTAGAAAAGATTGCTGAATCACAAAAATAGACCCAAAGATCGCATTTTTACTTTTCTCAAGTACAACTAAAATTAACATTTCATCATTAAAATAACGTTCAAATCATTGGAAGCAATAAAGAAAATTCTTACATTTTTAAGGACCCAAGAGGCCCTGCAGAGATTAGAATCTTATTACTCTCCCAAAGTAAACTGTCAAGAAAGTGTCTATATAAGAAATTGTGGAATTGAAAAGGTGGACTGTTAAAGATATTCCTTCTTAGGGTAGAGCCATTCCCGAGGCCCTGGTCCCTGTCCTGAGAGATCTGGGCCAGCCCTGGCGGTCGACAGGGTCCACGCTGGGACACACAGCAGCTCTGCATGCTCACAAGGGACATTTCTACAGGGACAGACCAGAAAGAGCATTGTGGCTGTTCTGCTTCATGTGTGGGGGGTCCTGAGCAGTCTCCACGAAGGAAAATGTTTAACAGTCTCAGATTTCAGGGGAAGGGGATCTCACCGAAATCTCGGAGAGACCATTTTAAGGTTCGGACTTCACCTGCAAAATGTAACAGATTGGATTAGTAATTTTTTTTTAACAGATAAGCCAAAGCATAGAGAAAATGCAAAGAAGGGTCATGATTTGCATCTGGTTATTTTACTTTTATAAATGAGTTTAAGTCTGTTACTATTTGAGATTCACTACAATGGCCTCTGAACCTTGGAGTCACATATGGAGCTGTAAACAAGAGGCCAGAGTGGGTGCATTTTGGACAGAACAAGTGTTTTCTTCTCAGAAGGCTGTCTGCAGATGTTGGTTGAGAAAACCAAGATTGCCAGCTGGGACGGGTCCAAGTGGCAATCAGTGGGCATCAGCCAATGAGAACGAGAATACTTTTCTTCCATGTGGAGAGTGTCCTTCCTGAGTAACCTAGCCTCACTTTCAGGAAGCAGGGACGGTGGATGGTCCTAGTGCGTGAGATCCTAGCGCAAACAGGGATTGTCCTGTTTTCTTTTTGTAAGAGGCAGCTGTCCCAGTGAACGGCCTTGAGTCTTCCTGTGCTTTAAGGCTGCTGCTGATACTGCCCTTCCGTGGCGGTGTAGAAATCATCCAGGACGCTCTGCAAGTAATCGAATGTTGGCCTCTCTTCTGCCTTTTCCTTCCAGCACATTTTCATGATGTCATAGAGCTCGTCTGGGCAGTTCTCCATGCGGGGCATCCTGTAGCCCTGGGACAGGGCGGTCATCACATCGGCATTAGTTCTCCCTAAAGCAAAAGAAATGTACCATTGAGAAATCTGACCCAGGGTCAGAGTGCTGCAGTGGGCTTTCTGATCCTCACATCCCGAATTCATTTTTTTTTTTTTTTTAATTTTACTTATTTGAGAGAGAGTGAGAGTGAGCACAGAAGGAGAAGCAGACTCCCTGATGAGGGACTCAATCCCAGGACCCTGAGATCAGGGCCAAAGCTGACAGCAGACGCTTAACCAACTGAGCCACCCAGACACCCCATCTGGCATCCATTCTTGAAGCAAGCTTTAGAGGTGGTTATGGGCTGAATTGTGCCCCGCCCCCCATAAATTCATATGTTGGGAGTCCTTGGAACCGTGAACTCCTCAGTCCTCAGCCTTGGAGCATGACTGCCTGTAGAGATAGGGTTTTTAAAGAGGTAATCAAGTTAAAATGAGGCCTTGAGGGTGAACCTTAACCCAATCTGACGGATGCCCACAGAAGAAGAGATTAGGACACAGAGACCTGGGATGTGTAGGCATTGTGTGGGCACCAAGGAAATGCCCGTGTGAAGACACAGACAGAAGGTGGCCATCTATAGGCCAACAAGGAGCCTCAGGAAAAGCCAAACTTGCCAACACCTTGTTGCAGATGTCTGGCCTCCAAAACTGAGAAAATTAATTTGAACTTTTCAGTCTGTGGTATTTTGTTATGACAGCCCTCACAAATGGATAGGGAGGCTAAGGAGACATCTGTGAGCAACTAAATAATGTAAATTTTAGTATGAAGGGGATCAAGACAGTATTGTTTGTCTGAGTGAGAAGAGGCCAAATGGGAAGTAGAAGACAGAGCAAGTTTGTAATGGCAGAGGCATAATGGACTTGACTGACTCTTAAATGAACTACTCAAACCCAATCCTAATCCTCAGTCTCAATTCCTTTTGTAGTATTGTTTCCAGCTTCTACCTGCAATACATATACCAAAAAATCATCTTCATATATGTTATCTCATACCAATATATATATATTTTTAAATCAGCTTCTCCCTGTAAGTTTACTAGAAGAAGTCAAAATCTTTAAATCAGCTAGTCCAATGGATTATGTCCCAATCATTAAATTGTCCCCTACAAAGTCTTCAATACAGGCCAGAGTCAGAGCTCACACTGATTTTGGATATGCATGTTCTCAGCACCCAGTGAGGGAAGTGGGGTGTTCATTATTCTTACTGAGCTCTACAAGAGGACTGGTAATGAAGGGCAGCTTTTAATATGGTCAAATGATTCAGGGTAGTTTAGAAGCTGAAATGTCCACCTTTGATATCAAGAACAGGTTTAAGGGAAAAAAAGATCATTTTCCTCCATGATTAAAATGGGACAGAGGAGGGACGCCTGGGTGGCTCAGTTGGTTAAGCAGCTGCCTTCGGCTCAGGTCATGATCCCAGCGTCCTGGGATCGAGTCCCACATCGGGCTCCTTGCTCGGCAGGGAGCCTGCTTCTCCCTCTGCCTCTGCCTTCCACTCTGTCTGCCTGTGCTCGCTCTCGCTCGCTCTCTCTCTGACAAATAAATAAATAAAATCTTAAAAAAAAAAAAATGGGACAGAGGAATATGCTCATTTAGTGGTTCAGCAGGACCTATCCACATCTACATGTTTTGTGTGTTTTGTGGATACCTCGTTCTGTAGGGAAAAAGGTATTACATGCAGCGTATTTTCAGGCAGAATATGTCTGATGCCTGGCACATGGAGAATTCCATTTATCACAATCAATTTCCATTCCACAGCCATAGATTTTTACCACTGGTGGTCACTGGGAAGATTCTAAAAGAGAGCTATTTTACTAGATTTGAAACAGAGCCTTCTTTTGAATTTATCCTCTAATCTGTGTTTCTCAAATTGTGGGTCACTACCCATTTGAGATCAACAAATTGATTTTTTAGGCAGCTACAAGTATTCTTAAAAATAAATCAAAACAAAATGAAATAGCAAAGACCAGAATGCACCGTACATAGTGAGAGTTAGTGAGATTTTGTGAAACTTTTATTCTATTTGTGGAGTGGGTTTCTGTTTATTTCTTAACCATGGGGCATGATCAGTGACCTTTGAACTCCTCTGCCCTTAACTAAGCTCTCTTTTTCTAAGAACAGTGACTGAAGGCCCTGCCTAGATTAAAACCTTGAAAGAAGACCTGATCACTTCTGTCTTGGAAGAGTCCTTCTTTTTTGAAATGGAAAGTTCCAAGCACACTTGATAAATGCGGAGATCTCTTGAAAGTTGTTTACATGGTGAATTAATTTTGCTGAAGTCTTCCGAACCACAATCTTTAGATATTTGTGTAACTGGAATGTTCTAATGAAAAGACTTCAATTTATTCTCATTGCTTGAAGCCAAGAGACTGATTTGCAGCCCTTTCTTCATTTGGGGTTCCAGTCTCCAGAAAGTATGTGGTTTTAGCATATTTCTGGCTCTTGCCATGAACCCTGCTCACTTGGATAAATGTCAAGTGAAATCCCTCTATATGCTTTTACATGGGCACTGGGTGAAGCTCTAGGATCCTGGGAGAAGAACTAACATTCAAGATGACAGAAAACGGCAGCCTGATGGCCACCTTCTGGAATATCTCTTTCACTTTCTGCCTGGAGAACCCCCAGCTGAGATGATTTTTCTAGCCCCACCCTGACCTTGTCCCACTGCAGATTTCTCCTTCCTCATTCTCATATGTTTTCCCAACTCTGCAGGACTCTCCACGGTGCAGATAAAGGCCTGGTGTGCTCCAACCTGTCTGGGGGAATCTGACTTGGTAAGAGGACTAATAAGAAAGAAATCTGAATGCCTGAGTAAATAAGGCTATTAAGTGACAAGTCTTATGGAAGAAAGAAAGAGAAGGGGAGGGGGACCTCAACCAAACCCTAAGATTAAACCTGATGCTTGGTCATTGCTCTGTTCCTAGATTAAAGAAAGCAAACACCGACTGGCCGGTAATCGGAAAAGCAAGCAGTTTCATATTCCAGCCCCCATTCTCTCCACAAGCATTTCCTGAGCGCTTACCCTGGGACACAGGCTAACACTAAGCTCTGACAGATACAAAGACGATTAAGACTGAGCGTTGTCCACAAATGGCTCACAGCCCAATGGGGGAGATACCCCAGAAGAGGGAGGTGGGTGGGGGGCAGGAAGTGGTATCTGGAGTGGATAGGAATTAGCAGAGACTAGAAGTTGGTGATGGAGGAGGAGAAAAGTGCAGTATGGCAGAGAAGAGAAAAGAAATAGAGAGTGAGCAACTCTCCTCTGGATGGGAATCCAGCAGCTCCAGAAACAAAGTCTTTAGAGACAAGGGGCCTTTTTGTGTGTGAGAGCAAGAAGTAGGGGCTGCCATGAGACATAGTCTCCCACCCGGTAGTACTTCCAAAAAGGCGAGTTTTTCAATGTTGTTTTGAGCACTGCCTGTGATCAAAGTAAGCATTTACAGAAGACTGAGTTCTCTGATTCCAATTTACATGTGTTACTAAGATGGTGGACATGTCTGGGAAGAAACAGCCAGAGAAGACATGAAGCTTCAGAAAATTTTGTCACTTTCAAGCCTCCTTTTTCTCTGTAAGAGCAAAGCAAAACAACCCCCCAACCACAAAGATCCCCTCTATTCTCCTCAGAAAATTCATATATGGACATTATCATAGCTTGCTTTTAAGCTAGTGAGGTAAGGATCTTTGGCCTCCCCTCCTTTCCCCCCTTTAATTCATCCTAAAACAACGAGAACAAAAAACAAAAACTTAAACTCCATCTTTGGTGTCATGCAGAGGTAGAAGCCAGTTGAGCCAAGAAGAGGAACATGAAACTGAAGTGCCATCAAGAGAGGAACCCCATCAACAGGCAGGATGCTTCACCCCACCCTGGGAAGGGTCCCCATGGAGCCACACCATGGAGTGAAGGGAGAGGTTGGTGGCTGCAGACAGACTGTACCCAGAACCCACCTGGCAGGTGCCCCAGGTTAATGCTGGGGAACCTGCAGGAGAAGAACCCCCCCGCCCCCCTGCTCAGGAATGCCAGTGGAGGTGGAGTCAAGTGGGGGATGGAAAAAAGTCAAGTGTGGGATGGAGAAAGGCAGAACATGGAAAAAATGAGACCCTTCTAACACACACCACAACCTGAATGAACCTTGAGGACACCACCTTCAGGGACAGAAGTCAGACACAAAAGGACAAATACTGTATGATTCCACTCAGAAGAACTGCCTAGAGTTGTCAAATTCACAGACACAAAAAATAAAATAGAAGTTACCAGGGGCTGGAGGGTAAAGGAATGGGGAGTAATTGATTTATGGCTATAGTTTAAGGTTGTGATTATGAGAAAGTTGGGGAAACTAGGGGTGAGGATGGTTGTGTGCCAATGTGAGTATGTTTACTGCTACTGAACGATACACCTGAGTGATGGTACATTTTACTCTGTGTATATTTTACAATAAAAAAAATACAATGACAACAACTAAAGACACTGACGCCCCCTCCCTAGTGCACCTCCAGAATGCTGACAGCCAGGCTCGTCCCCCACAGGCAGGACCTGGAAACGCTGACCCAGGAGGGTGCTAACAAGGATGCCAGGGACCACCACAGACCCTCATTCCCATAAAACATCAAAGGAAGGGTGAGGAGATAAGCCTTCGAGCAGTGCTGAGGGCAGAGTGAGAGAAACAGAAGAGCAGACAGGAGACTCAGAGCGGCTTCCACCTTCCAGCATGGAACTCAGAGAACAGAAAATGGAGAAGAGGATATTTTCAAACTTCCCAGAATTCATGGCTACAGGTTTCCAAATAGAAGGGACAAAACAAGTACCCAGCCTAACATAACAACAACCAGTGAAAGTTCAGTCATAAGGAGAGATGCTGAGTTCTTCCACAGAAGAAACAGGATCCGAGACACAGCACAGGATTCAGAAGCCATCTGCTTTGGCCCAGCTGCACAAGAAGCCAGATCCAGGGCAGGAATTTGTTTAAAATTCTAGGCGAAAGGTTGGTGTACTAGTATTCACAACATAAGCAAAACTGATAATGATACCTACTTAGCAATTTAATTCTATCTAGGTCGTGAGTCTCTCAAGAAAAAGTCCTATTTGGGCGAAGTCCCTAGTATGAATTAGAAGTAGAATACTAACTTTGATGCCTCAAATTTTCATGAGGACCAACTCCGAAGTCAAGTACAGCAGCAACCATGATGAACTGTCTTTACTCATTCTGTGCTCACTTATCAATGAGAAAAAGAGAAGCCTTAAGAATAGGATTCCTCATAGTTTTGAGCCTGGGTGGGGGGGAAACTAAAGATTTTAAAACTCAACAGAAAATTACTGAAATGGACTAACAGTAGTTGAAAACAAAGGGTTTGGGGCATTTGCCAAAATAATGATTGATAGGTACAGGCCTCTTTCTTAAAAATGTGTTAAGAAAAAGACTTCTCCTGAATTACATTTGGTGTGCACAGAAGCTCAGGATATTAGATGTACCTGTCTGACTAATCTCTTTCAACACAGAGGACTGCAAATGGGAAATGACACTCCTACCCTCTACTGTCCCATATTTAGTATTTGACTACTAGGATTTTGACAGGTAACTTTCACTGACAAAATTGTGTATTTTACTCTCTTATTCCCAGAAGTTTGCTCTCCATTGGAGATAGCAGTTTTGGCAACCAGCCAACATGTGTATTTGGTATACCTCTAATTGTGCCTCCATGGATATTTCTAGAATATTTTTGTTCAATTCGCCATAAATAATAATGGTTCCAATGATAATAATGGTTCCAGTGGGGGCAAGGGGAGGAGAGGTGACTGGAGATGAGGAATAAAAGGCACACCACTTCCACCATACATTTCTTTGTATCTCTTGAATTAGAACCATGGTATCATACTCTTAATGATACGTAAAATGGGAAAATTTTTTACTTAAGAGATAATAGTATAATGTTTTGAATTCTGAGCAACAAATGTTAAAACAAATAACTAAAATTCCTGAAAGTAAATGCCTTTGAGGAGCATGAAGCCAGGGAGGCAATTTTTCATCAAAAGTCATTTCGTGGGACGCCTGGGTGGCTCAGTTGGTTAAGCGGCTGCCTTCGGCTCAGGTCATGATCCCAGCATCCTGGGATTGAGTCCCACATCGGGCTCCTTGCTCGGCGGGGAGCCTGCTTCTCCCTCTGTCTCTGCCTGCCATTCTGTCTGCCTGTGCTCGCTCTCTCTCCCTCTCTCTCTCTGACAAATAAATAAAATCTTTTAAAAAAAAAAAAGTCATTTCATACTACCTGATTTTTTTGAAGCATGTATATTACTTAAAGATGAACTGAAATATTTAATAAAGACATAATTTTTTAAAAATTAGAAAAAAATTAAAACTGGAAACTTCAGAAGCTTATCAAAAAGAAAATTAATAAAACCTATCATTTTATTGCCCAAGGATAGTAACATCTTGGCATATTTCATCTTTTAGTCTTTTATTTCCTTTAAAAAAGGAATGTTCACTTTATATTTGCTTTCCTTATTTCCTCTTTGTTTTGTCCCCTCCTCTCTCTTATTTCCATTATTTTGCAAAGCTAGGCATATGGTTTCTAAACCACTTAAAAAAAAAAAAAACAAACTTAACAAATCCAGCACTCTTCTGGGTAAAGAAAATATGCCCAGATAACTCAATCATCAGTGGGGTCTCTCCCACTTGTGGCTTTCTAACTGATGGACATAGCCTGTGCTGGCATCATTCACCAATTTCTGTGGTACCTGTGAATCGAATCCTTTGATATTTATGTAAGTAGGATTGTTCAGTTCTGTTTGCATCTCCTAATGCTAGAGGCTTTTCTCATGACTAGAATACATCACCAATCTAGAGCTCCCGATGGTATCTTAAAGGACAAGCTACCAGGGTAGCTAGTAGATTGTATTACTTACGTTATTTTAGTCACCATACAATACATCATTAGTTTTTTTTTTTTAAGATTTTATTTATTTATTTGACAGAGAGAGAGATCACAAGTAGGCAGAGAGGCAGGCAGACAGAGAGAGGGGGAAGCAGGTTTCCCGCTGAGCAGAGAGCCCGATGTGGGGCTCAAGCCCAGGACTCTGAGATCATGACCTGAGCCGAAGGCAGAGGCTTAACCCACTGGTCCACCCAGGTATCCCCATCATTAGTTTTTGATGTAGTGTACCATGATTCATTGTTTACTTATAAGGCCCAGTGCTCCACGCAATACGTGCCCTTCTTAATACCCATCACTAGGCTCACTCACCCCCCTGCCCCCCAAAACCCTCAGTTTGTTTCTCAGAGTCCACAGTCTCTCATGCTTCACCTCCCCCTCCGATTTCCCTCCCTTCACTTTTCCCTTCCTTCTCCTAATTGTCCTCCATGTTATTCCTTATGTTCCACAAGGAAGTGAAACCATATGATAACTGACTTTCTCTGCTTGACTTATTTCACTCAGCATAATCTCCTCCAGTCCCATCCATGTTGATGCAAAAGTTGGGTATTCATCCTTTCTGATGCCTGAATAATCTTCCATTGTATATATGGACCACATCTTCTTTACCCATTTTATTTTATTTTTTACCATTTTTCTATTGCTTTTTTCTTTTTTTAAACATTTTTTTTTACCCTAACATTTTAAAATCCTGGACATTGAGCACAGTGGATGAGAATAAGGTTTTTGGGAGGCATAAGGGCCTGGGGTTCAGAAGCAGCTCTGCCAGGAGCTAGTGGTTTTCAGTTCTGGGCAAGAGTCTCCTTCTCTGAGCCTCATGGGTATCATTTGTGTGTCATTCTGGAGCACATCAGAAATATCACAGATCATTTGATGAAGTTAAATGCTTATCTGATCCAATATTGGATTATATATGTAATCTGAACAGATAATCATTATAGACAGATATAGGTCATAGACACAGATGCATAATATCAGGCATCAGGACTGATCAAGAAATATTTTCCCTACTTTATAGATAGAGATTATAGATATAGATATATAATGTCAGATTCATCAGGACTGATCAAGAAAGTATTTCTTTTTCCTGGTTTTCCCTATTTTCCAGTAATGTTTCCATTCATTCAGCATCCCGAGCAGAGTGGCAGTCAGATTATGAAGTGTTGGCACGAGGGATTTCAAGGCACAGTTGACCAGCTGTGTAGGTGCCACCCAAAGGCTCTCCCCTCCCCGCTGGCCCCTGGTTCCCGACTTCCCTATGGCTCCTTCCCAAACAGCACTGAGGGTGATCAGGGGCATGAAGGACACACTGAGGCTCTTTCCACAAGGCTTTGTCATCCATAGCATGGTATCTATCTAGATGTTAAATAGCTTAACCACGTCATTCATTCATCCAGCAAATTCTCATCGAGACCCAAGCCACGGGGCCTCGGGATCCCATACAGTGCCTGTTTCCTCTACGGGATGCTCAGCCCCCCAAACTGCCCTGTGGCTCTCTCCTCAAACCTGCTGCTGCCAGGATCACAGCAGAAAACCAGCAACCCCCCTCCTCCTCCTCGCTAATCTTTAACCCACTCGATAGGTCGCTGTGCCATCTCACAGCCTGTCGCCTGACTGTTGCCAGTCTCCTCCCACTCTTTAGAATATCAGCTCTCAAAGGCAGCACCTGGGACTGCTGCATCGGGACCCCTTGCAGGTGCCCGGCAACCTCAGATACTTTTTGAAAGAGAGAATGAGTTGGCCATTAAAGATTTAATTTTAAATTCATCATGTCCATCAATTTAGTAAAAAGCTTAACATTAACTAGAAGACTTTGGGAGAAATCCTCCTTGCAAACTGAGGCACAGATCCCAGTGAAAGGGAGGGCTGGTGCAATCTGGCTCCAAGGGCTTTCTGTTTTCACAATCTAGAGACACTGAATGGACGTCCTCACATTTGTTAAGTAACAGACGGGAAAGACCTTTCACTGATTAACAGAGATTGTTATTTCCCAAAGAGGCAGAGGCTCCAAAGTACTTTGTATAAAACTCAGTTTCACAACTAATCCAAAAGCACTGGGAATCCTCATTTCTGTGTCTGTTTCCTCCCTCATCAGGTGCCCTGCTTTGGAGAAGCACCCGTGTCTCACCTTGAAATCCCGCCTCGTATATGCAACACCTATGACGGTGCCAGCCACCATCTGGGCACTAAGAGGTGGCATTCGTTAGGGGAGGAAAAGGAAGATGCACTCAATCAAATAAGAAGGCAGAGAAATGTCTAAGCATTTTTAGAACACTTTCCACTCAAGACGGTCTTTTGGAACAAAGGGCTTATTACTCTTAGCTTTTGGATATGGGTTTATGTCTTTAAGCCTCCTGCCACTTTCCTTTTTTTCTCCTGCAGACCTCTTGAATGGAAATAGGTAAGAAAACAGTACCTGGGTAGGGAATTTTCCCATAGGTGACGATTTCATACAGGAGAATTCCGAAGGACCACACATCAGACTTAATCGTGAAACATCCAAAGTTGATGGCTTCTGGAGCTGTCCACTTAATGGGGAATTTGGCACCTAAGGGAGAAGACATGTCTTACTTGGGCCTCTGAGCCGAACCAAAAAAGGCATGGGCATGTGGGTTTCATACTTTCTTTTGGGGAAAATTTTAACTATTTCTTTTGAATAGGTAGTGCACACACATAGCACAGAACAGAGATGGCACAAAAATGCCATACTGAAAATAGTTGCCTCCCTCCCCTACTTCCCTTTTGGGCATTCCCCCTATGAGAAGCAAAGTTTCTTGTGTATCTTCCCAGAGACATCATAATGAGCCCACTTTAAACAAAAGAATATGGCACAGAATGTAAAGGCATTTGTTCTTAGCTTGTGTATTTGTCCCTCAACAGCAGCTCCTAAAGCATGTATCTTCAGTGTTCAAATGTTCTCCAATGAGCCCATACTATGTTTATATGGAATATAAATTATCTCTTGATGCGCACATTCTTTCGGACATCTCTGTAAGCCCATACCAATAGGAAATTTAGATACTACTTCACAGGTTAAGGTATCTCCTGCTTTCACTTGCTGAGCCCAAACAGCACTACTTTTAGGAACTGGGTAGCATCATGATCTGCACACACACAGAGAGAGAGAGAGTAACGACACCAAGATTCACACGGGAAGCTGGGCCTAAGGGACAAACCTGGCTCAGGGGTAACTTGCAGGGACACCTCAAGGAAGGGACTCAGGCACAGAATGCCATCCCTGTATGCTGGAAAGGTTAGGCTTCCACCAACCATTATTAAAGATTTTAAACACGCTTGCCTTTATTAGGTCTTTGCTTTAGAATTTCTTGTGGTGTTAGACCCAAACTGGAAATCTGAACAAGATCAATAAGGACAGCAGACAGCCTCATGGACCTGCTAGGTACGGCACGTAGGGTACTCACTGTTGCACGATCTGGGGATTGACCCTGCATGCTGGGCGGCAGCAAGGGGGCAGGGTGGGGGGATGGGACAGGGTGGCTCCAGGGTGGCCCTAGCTAGCGGGGCGGGTGGTGGTGGTGGTGTCACACAACTTGATGTGAACCTGGCAGGCCACTTACTACTGTCTCTGGGGGTTCTCGGCACCTTCATCTATAAAACGTGGAGACAGAACTTCCCTAAGGTTGGTGCCAGAGTTAGGTGGGTTTACCTGCATGCGTGGCATGCCTCAGGCTTCCTGCTCAGCAGAGAGCCTGCTTCTCCCTCTTCCTCTGTCTGCGCTCACTCTGCCTACTTGTGTTCTCTCTCTCTCTCTGTCAAGTAAATAAATAAAATCTTCAGAAAAAAAAGAATAGTTAAGTTATTTTTGTGAGGCACCAGGCTTCTCTAATTCAACAGAGCCAGTGGACTATGTTCCAGCTGGTGAACTTTGAGGTTACATCTCCTGGGTTTGGTTCTTGGCTCTCCCTCTTACCATCGGACCTTAGAAGCCGCTGAATCTCTCTGTGGCCTCACTTATAAGGTGGGAATGATAATAATAATAGCAACAACAATAGGGCTTATTACATAGGGTTATTGTAAACATAAATGAGATAACATATGAAAACCACTTAGAGGGGCGCCTGGGTGGCTCAGTCAGTTAAGCATCTGACTCCTGATTTTGGCTCAAGGCATGATCTCAGGGTCCTGGGATCGAGCCCCACGTTGGGTTCCACAATTAGTGGGCAGCGTGCTTGAGATTCTCTCTCTCCTTCTCCCTCTCGCTCGGCCCTTCCCTGCTTTGTGCTCTCTCCCTCTGTCTAAAATAAATAAATAAATCTTTAAAATTAAAAAGAGAGAAAGAAAAGCACTTAGAATAGTGACGGCCATACTGCAACTACTCACTACATTTTCGCTATTATTTTTCACTCCCCCTCCTCAAACTGTTTTCCTTCACCTGCCTTTTTGCTGAGAATAAGTTGTCACCCACCTAAGAGAATGCAATCTGGAGGCAGGAGGAGAACTGCCTGAAACATCATGGGCACAAGAGATGCTAAACAAATCAAAATGATGTTCTCAAGCTGCCATCTTATTTCTTTATATTTTAGTCACTTATTTGTCAGAGAGCAAGAGAGAGGTCACAGGCAGGGGGAGCAGCAGGGGGAGAAGCAGACTCCCTGCTGAGTCCAACGTGGGACTCAATCTCAGGACTCTGGGACCATGACCTGAGCCGAAGGCAGACGCCCAACCTACTGAGCCACCCAGGCGCCCTCTCCGTGTGTTTTAATATGTGTGGAATACGGAACATGGTTAAATCAAGGAGTGCATTACATTTACTTCTCTGTATGTGATAATTTCCGAGTTTTAATTTGCAATGAAAAGGCCAGAATGCAGGATACAGAATTATTGTTGCAAATGTCTTCTCTACAGTTAGGAACAGTGTACTTCATTGTTTGGGTAAAAAGCTTGAACATACAATATAAACAAAGAATTCTGAACTTGCCAAGCCTCTTTTTGCTTTCCCTTGCTTAAGTGAAATACAAATGACAACATCTGTAAACTTTACAAACAGTATGTGGAGTTAATCGGGAGAGTAATTTCTAAGAACAGATATGAGAACAAACCCACAAACAGCAACTATGGTCCATTGTGAACATTTTGCCAAATGAGTTCTTTTTAAGGATGACTACTGTAATTGCTTCGTAAAAAACAAAACCTAACAGACAAAAACAGAACTAAGTAACCAAACATGGAAAGACGGTAAAGACGGTGAGGACGCCGTACCTTCCCTTGCTGTGTACTCATTATCTTCGATCACTCGGGCAAGGCCAAAATCTGCAATTTTGCACATGAGCGACTCAGAGACCAGAACGTTAGCCGCTCGGAGGTCTCGGTGAATGTAGTTCTTCCTCTCGATGTATGCCATTCCCTCTGCAATCTGAAACCAGAAAGAGGCTCTCATGTTCAGTTTAGGGTCGGCTATCACAGAGGACCATCAAGGAAAACCAAAATATGTACGAGTTCCTGAAACCCTTCATGGATTGTTCATCCCAAGTTTTAAGCACAGTAGGTACATGACAATTAATATTTTGAGTCCTTTTTAAAATAGCTGCCCCCACCCCAAATCTCCAATATAGGGGTCACATCTCCATGTGATTTTTAACACAGCTGCATGCCTTGACATTTTCTAACTGAGGGGGTCTTTTTAAGACCCTGCTATATTCTTGCATGGAGATACACAGGTATCATGATCCCAGGGTTTCAAATGAGAAAACAGAGCTGGAGAAGGCGACATGCAAATATGATTAAGTGACTGGGGTATCAAGAACAGGATGTCCTTGGTCAGCAGCATCCATGCGGGCCGGTGAATCAACAGCAGCCCGCAGAACCGGTTCTCTGAGCCCTCCCTGCTCCACGTTCCAGAAGGAACAGATTCACCCTGACCACAGAGCAGGACAGCAGGAAAGCATCCAAGATTTAAACAGAACCATAAAGTAGGGGAGGTGAAACTCCTCCTTCATTGCATGCTAGACAATTGGGTTTTTAAGGAAATCAAAAAGCGATGTTTAGGGAGCATAAAGATAAAGATCTGTAAGGAAGGCAGGCAAGAATGATGTCCCCGGCTCTGGTGAGCAGTGACAAGGCAGCTCTAATTAGGATTCTGTCACAGAGGAATGAGTGTATTCATCTGGATTCTACCTCGAATTCCGGCAGTCTCAGCTCGGAGGACCTGATTTCCCCCACTGGTGCCCTCCGTTCACACCCCCTTTCAGTGAGGCCCTGCTGCTTTGCTTCCTAGGGAGCTCGGCTTCCTGGCTGTGCTTCTCCTGGACCCTCACCTCCTTGGCCGATCCCTTCATTTACCTTCCGCCCACAAGGCCTTCCCTGAACTCCTCTTGGCTTATTTCTCTTCGCTCTCTGCCCACCCTCAATGGTGGATTCGTAGGAAAACCATCCGCCCCTACTGATCAGAGCCCTGTCTGTATTTTCCTGCTGTTCCGCGAGCTTACCGCTGTCGTGCCTGCCTCCGGGGCAGAGACCGCCCCTTGGACCTTGTCAGTCTTCACGTGCACCTATCGGAACCCTCAACCTTGTCACCAGACTGCTTCTCAGAAAGTTCTTCAGGAAATGCGCTGGGTTTTCAGCGCTACCAGAGTACTACGTTGCCAGCACACTGGTTGCAGGAATTGGGCAGATGAGATTTTCACGGCCGCAAAAGTCTGGCGTGTAATAAATAATCAGCCCAACAGGAGGGCAGTCTCTCAGTGTCCCTTCAGCCCGGCAGCTTGCATCTGACCGACCCCAAGGAACACCGTTTTGAACCGAGAAAATCGTACATCAGGAAGAACAGAGGTCAGATCTTTGTTTCTACAGAATGACAATTTAATAACGTACAGCGTTTCCAAGCAAAAGTAGCACACGCGGCCCTAGAACAGTGCTGGTCAAGTGCAGAAGACCCAAGCTGTGTGACCCCGACCAGTGACGCTGGAGTCAGGTCCCTGCCCTCACCCTGGGCCACGGCATCCCTCGGCAAGAATACTTTAATCCTCTGTGCGAGTCCGACCAGGTCACTCTCTGCTTAAAGCTAGCTTCAGGATAAGTCTGAACTTTTTTTTTTTTTTTTAAACAATTTTACTTAATTATTTGTAGAGAGAGAGAGTGAGCACAAGCAGGGGAAGCTGGAGAGGGAGAAGCAGAGCAGGGAGCCCCACCTGGGGCTTGGTCCCAGGACCCTGGGATCACAACCTGAGTTAGAGAGAAGGGAGTTGGGGGAAGTTGGAAGGGGAGGTGAACCATGAGAGACTATGGACTCTGAAAAACAATCTGAGGGGTTTGAATTCACGGGTGGGTGGGAGGTCGGGGTACCAGGTGGTGGGTATTATAGAGGGCAAGGATTGCATGGAGCACTGGGAGTGGTGAAAAAATAATGAATACTGTTATGCTGAAAAAAAAAAAAAAAAGGCAGACGCTTAATTGAGCTACCAGGGGCCCAGCGTCGGAACTCCTTACCACTGCTCTGCAGCCCCGTGTGACCCGGCCCCTGCTCAGCCCTCCCGCCTTCTCCCCGGGGACCAGCTCCTGTCCTGTATTCTGTAACCTGGTTCCACAGCTGCCTCTGCTTGGAACATTCAGTCTTGGCCCTTGGGCTAGGCCAACTCATTCTGTAGGCCTCAGTGGAGATGTCACTTCCTCCAGGGAGCCTTCCTGGACACCCACTCCTCCTGTTTACCTGCAGGAATGTAAATCCCTCAGAGCAGGTGTAATGCGTGCACATTCCTGTCCTTGGGCCCTTAGGTCACATATATAGCTATGGGAACATAGCTATATATAGACAGGGGCAGAAACCCCAAAGAGCCAAAGCTGGCTGCCATCTCAGGCGGGGCCTGCACCTGCATTTGGCTGTAGCCGTGAGGAACCTGTGCTGGGCCCTTCTCTAGGGATGCAGAATGACCCACACAGACGCGTGCTGGTGGCATGGACGGAGCCTCCAGGACACAGCACCAACTATCCACGTCTCACTTATTCTTGCTGGTGGACTTTGATGACCTACCTATTATATCTTTCATTCTCCTCAGAACTCTGAAGAGACTGAAAGGAAATTTCTTTCCCAGAGTCACACCACAGGTTAGTGCAGTGGTTTGAAGTCAGCTGAATTTCCCTTCTGTGCATTTAGCAGTTAAGTCTCAATCCTATGCTAGTATTTCTTTTTTTTTTAAAGATTTTATTTATTTATTTGACAGACAGAGATCATAAGTAGGCAGAGAGGCAGGCAGAGAGAGAGGAAGGGAAGCAGGCTCCCTGCTAAGCAGAGAGCCCGATGCGGGGCTCGATCTCAGGACCCTGAGATCATGACCTGAGCTGAAGGCAGAGGCCTTAACCCTCTGAACCACCCAGGCGCCCCCCTATGCTAGTATTTCTTAACTTTGGCTCACCTAGGCCTCACTCTCACTCAATTAAACCTGAACTATGGGAGTGGGGCCTCCCCAGGTGATTTCAACAGACAACCCAGGTGCAGAACGGCTCTAGACCCTTGTGATACGAAGTATGGCCTTCAGGCCAGGAGCAGCCTTAACATCCAGTGGGAGCTTGGCAGAAGTGTGGCATTTTGGACTTGGACCCAGATGTGTTCATTCAGAATCCGAATTTTAACAAGATTCCTAGGTGATGTGCCTGCACATTAAAGTTTCAGAAGTACCACACTAGATCATACGCTTTTAAACTTAAGCTATTTTATGATTCAAAGTTCTACATGGTGGGGGCGCCTGGGTGGTTCAGTTGGTTAAGTATCTGCCTTTGGCTCAGGTCATGATCCCTGGGTTCTGGCATCAAGCCCTGCATCAGACTCCGTGCTCAGTGGGGAGCCTGCTTCTCCCTCTCCCCTGCTCGTGTTCTTTTTCGCTCTCTCTTTTAAGATCTAAAAGAAAAAAAATTCTACTTACACTGGAAGGAGCTCTTGGTCTCAACACGTTACCTACAACCTCATAATGCCTGCGAAAGGAAGCTCACACAACTCAGCTTAAGCCACAGAATGAGCAGGGTGAGCACAGATGGCAGTAAGGAGCCTGGGCTAGAAGCAAGCCGGCTAAGGTTCGGGGCCTGATGACAGGTGCTGGGAATGCCCTGGCTGAAGACCTAGTCCATCAACAGCTCAACATGTGTGTGCTGAGCCTCTGTGTTTCCTATCACCCAGGGAGAGGTGATAGGAAACTACTACCAATCTACGCCTTAGGGACAGGGGACCGTGGCCTTACTCTCTCTGTATCTTGCTTCTGGGGCTGGGCCATTACCTCGAGAACTTGGGAATGATTTGATCTTTATGTTTTGAATCATATGAAGAGATTGTCTTCATCCTGGACCACAGTGGCCTCACCCGGCCAGGCCTGGTGAGGTACAAACTCGAGAAGACCTCAACTCTTGTAAACTCCCTGCTCAGGCTACCAAAGGAATGAAACAAGTCTCTCATGATCATGTGCTCATTCCTAACTCTGTAGGAGAGAGTCTGCATGTGATGCTACTGGAAAGTTGAAATAAAAAGTGCCCCCCCACCATTTACCCAAGACGAGAACACTCGTATAAGAAGACAAAGTTAGTGATGTTTTCCGATTCTGGGTTTAAAGCTGATTTACGTTTAGGTGTGCTTTGCATTTCTCAGGTCCTTCAGCTCACAGACATGGCGAATATACATTTCCTAGTTCCTCTTTTTGCCCCTTCAGTGGAATATACGATGAGGACATTTCTCCCTTGTGTGTGTGTGTGTGTGTGTGTGTGTGTGTGTGTGTGTGTGTGTGTGTTGTGTTGTGTTCTGCCATCCTGGGAGGGCCGAGAGGAATTATTAAGATAGTGTCCCTGAGCCAGTAACCCCACATGGACTCTGGTGAACTTTTAGGCATCCACTACCTGGTGCAAGTTCTAGGCACAGGGGCCATATTAAAAACGCTACTCCCCAAGATAAAGGACAGTCTCCTTGTCAGGGGCTCCAGGAGCAGACTTCCAGGCCCATGCACTGCAAGTTTTTCAGAGGCTGTTTGGATGCTGTGTTAGAAGAAAAGGAATTGCTCATCTGGTCCCAGCAGATGTACTCTCCACGGCCCACAACAAGGTTGAGGGTGCCATGTCCTCTGGGGGTGGTGACCCAGCTGTCTTTGCTGGTGGGGTAGCTGGATCAGGGGTGGATTTCAGACCCTCCTCAGCCTCTCAGAGGGCCCCTACTGGCACACTCCACACGGTAGCGCTGCTAGCATGTGTCTATTTCCTGATATATTCGTATCTACAGATGCTATTTTACACACACGCAAATACGTAGATGCATACGGCCAGCTTTCAGAATGCCAACATTCTGTAAAGCACTGAGGCCTCTGCGTCCTCTGCTTATCACGTTCGACGACACAAACATGCATACACCCATCACACCTGTGTGCACGCTGACGATGCCCATAGTGGGGACGGAACACAAAATCTAGAGTTCTATTTACTTTGCAAATACATTTCTTTCCCCAGAGTACAAGGTCAGAAATCAGACCAAAGTTTTCAGACGCATGTGAGCTGAACTAACAAATATGAATTCCTTCTCCCGCATGAACATTCAGATGGAAGGTCTGCGTTCCTCTTCCTAAAATGAGGAGTAAACATGGCGGGCAGCTCAGCAGACCCACTTCACACATCCCTGCCTGGGCTGCCCTGAGGAAGGCAACAGGGCTCCCGCTCTCTGAGTGACGCATACCTTCCCTTGTCAAATACGTTGACTGAGAAGTGAGTTGCCAGTGGTCAATTGGGGACCTCAGTACAGTTCTGCTTGGGGCAGGAAATACCTAAGGACTCCAGCTTCTGGATAAATGCCCAATGGGCTTATTTTATGGGGAATACAACCCTAGAGGGGAAAAAAAAATCTCAGTTATGTTTTTGCATACCAAAGTGGAGCTCAAATAATTCTCCTCGCAAGTGACCTTCCTTGCTAGCAGTGACCACAGAGGTCACTCATCTCTTCCTGCTTTTCTCAGAGGACCAATCCGAAGTGTGTCAACCCAGCATCTCACACAGTGCACACGATCCCGTTTCCAGCAGGCTCTCTCCCATTCAGATGCTCGGGCTCCGAGCTTTCAGTGGCCTGTCCCAAGCCTGTGCTCTGTGGATGGGTTGCTTGGCACCCACACTGGGTTGCTTTCCCCAGAGAATCTGAGCGATGACTTGGACAAATAACAAAATGTTTGTGTGGACTGCCTTGCTCTGGAAGTCTTGCTCTGGTGTTCTTATGATTCATCCTAATTACTATCACTTTTCTGAGAAATTGGCAAATAACAAGCTATCTTGCTTAGTGAGTTATTTATTATTTTAATGAGAAGAAGCCCACATTTGAGTCAGACGATGGAGGGAATAAAGGAATGAAAGGAACCTAATTGAGGGACTCAATGTGATCTCTCAAGCAAAGCTAAATTCTGCCCCAGGAAATTCCAGCCTAAATGAGAATCTGGAACTGAAAATACAACCTGTCTTAGAATTGGCTGGTTGGAAAACATTTGTCATCTCGACAAGCAATGAGAGAAATTAAACAAGAAAAGCGCCAAAAGGCAGGAAAGAGTAAAAATCTGGTTTAATTGCTTTACCTGTTCTAGTAGGCATCAATAACTTTATTCTTTAGATATGTATTACCTTCCTACACTTTGGAAAAATAGAATTCAAATACTTAATCCCTTTCAAAAGTCCTAGGAAGTGTGTGAAATAATGATAATGATAATATTAGTAAGCTGGAATGGAACCAATGAAAAGAAATTGGGTAAAACCTACAGTCTATGTGAAGGACCCTTTGTATCAGGGAGCCCCCTGGGGTCAGTCTGACCTAAAGACCATTTAATGACCACAGTAAAATAGACTGTAAAGACAATAGGGAACTTTCGAGAAAAAAAAAAAAAGCCTAAGGAAGAACACATCTCCTCTGTACTACAAATACGACAGCATTTGTTTTGTAGCCCTTGATAATTTTTGTAGAAACACTTTTCTATTTATATTCATTGAACTTTCCGTACTGGAGGCCTATGCTCTTCAATCTGTAATTTGGTAGAGGAAGGGATGGGACAGAGAGCCCATTCCTTGCTGTGTTTGGGGTGAAAATTCCTTAGAAATGTTTTAGCTTTATTTGGTTATTATGTTTTTCTTTACTCTTCTCTTTCAAGTGAAACTGCTAAGAAGCAGTGAAGTATATCCCTTTGATGGGGGTGGTGACAGTGATGATTATAGCTAGCACCCTAACTCTGCCCAGGCACATGGCCAGGCATTTATAATCCCTAAAACAAGCCTAGAAGGCAGGCAATATTCACAGATAAGGAAGCTGAGTCTTGGAAAGGCAATTTTTTTTTCCTGGATAAACTTGGATTTGAATCCAAGTTTGGCTGGTCTCACCATGTGTGTTCTTAACCATTCATCCAAACTGGCTTCTTTCTTTACAAAGAGGTACAAACAGTGGAATGCTCACGGGAAGGTACAAGGAGGGAAAAGAGAAATTAAGAAACAGGATAATTTATAGAGTGGCCAAGTTCAAGTTTGCAGTCTGTCAGACTACCTTCAAAGCTCAAAGATGAGGGCAGTTTCCTATATGCAAACTTAGGGCTGGTGAGGTCCCTGTGACTGGTCAACATTTAATTCATGCAACAGTATGCAAGGATGTATCAGGGGGACACCGACAGTATCAATGAATATCATATTCAAATCAGTAAGTTTCCATGAAGGAAACTTCTTTTGCTTCTTTTTTTTTTTTTTTTTAAAGATTTTATTTATTCATTTGACACAGAGAGATCACCAGTAGGCAGAGAGGCAGGCAGAGAGAGAGAGAGGAGGAAGCAGGCTCCCCGCGGAGCAGAGAACCCAATGCGGGACTCGATCCCAGGACCCTGAGATCATGACCTGAGCCAAAGGCAGCGGCTTAACCCACTGAGCTACCCAGGCGCCCACTTCTTTTGCTTCTTTAGCAAAAAAGGAAAACACGTTTTTCAACTAATACCCATAGATGTTCTCTTATGGAAACTTGTTGGAGTACTTCACACCCATGAGGATGGCTATTACAAAGACAAACAAACAAGCAAAAAACAAACAAAAAAGCAGAAAATAAGTGTTGGTGAGTATGTGGAAAAACTGGAGCCCTTGTGTAGTGCTGGTGGGAATGTAAAATGGTACAGCCATACGGAAAACAGAATGAGTATTCTTAAAAAAATTACCATACAAACATGGAATTACCCTGTGATCCATCAATTCCACTTCTGGGTATATCCCCCCCCACCACCAAAATTAAAAGCAGGTGTTTGTATAATATGTAACAGATATTTGTTCACCTCTGTTCATAGTAACATTTTTCACAAAAGCCAAAAGGTGGAAACCACCTAAGTGTCCACTGATGAAAGAATGGATAACCAAAATGTGATCTATTATTATTTAGCTTTAAAAAGGAATGGAACTTTGACACATGCATGGATGAAAATTAAGGACATTATATTAAAGGAAATAAGCCAGTCACAAAATGGCAAATACTGTACGATCCACTCATTGTACATACTTCGAGCAATTGAATTCATAGAGACAGAAGAGAATGGTTGTCAAAGGGCAGTGGGAGGGAGAATGGGAAGGTGTTTAGTGGGTATAGAGTTTTATTTTTGCCAGATGAAGAGAGTTCTGGAGATGGACGATGGTAATGATTGCACAACAACATGAATGTACTTATTGCCATTGAACTGGGCCCCTAAAAATGATGAAAATGGTGAATTTTATGTTCTGTATATTTTAGCCCCCCTCTGCTCTCAAACACACACACATAAAACTGTCCTGGAAGCCTCCCACCTTAGGAAAGCAGGATGAGCACCCAGCAAAGGCTCTCTGCCTTTGGCAGCTCATGGTGGCACACCAGATGGGAGCACGCACGTACACCGGGTGGGACCAGACCAAAGTGCCAAGCAGCCGCAGCTCCTCCCATGTCACTTCTTCCCCCTTGGCAGTTCCTCAGTCCAGCCTCAGCTAAACCTGACTACGATGAGAATGCGTAACTAGGGACTGACAGGAAGCAGAGGGTTACCGATGATGCCACAGGAGAGTGGGACAGATGTGATGAGGGTTCTGAAACTTTAGACTGACTCAGGTTGGGTTTATATAAAACAGGGGTGAGTTTCTTCTTGAAGCCTCAAGCTTTCCACTCTGTAAAATGGTGCTAATAATAGTAGCAACCTGGTAAAGCTCAGATGAGAATGACAAGGAGTATGGAAAAATGCTCGATGAGAGATTATTACTCTCATGACTACTCCTGCTGCTAATCTTAATCTCAGAAAGACCCAAATCCAGATTTGGCTCATAATGGTGAACTGACAAACAGCAGAGTTGATCTTGATTTTGGAGAGCCACGGGGCCAGTGGCGGGAAGCTGCCAACGCGGTACGCCAGGGCAGCCCTGAGCACGCCAGCTGGCAGTCCTCCGCCGGCCAGCTCTCTCTGGCTGAGAGGCTGCCACCAACCTTGGCAGAAGCTGACTTCCGGACTCTGCGTGACCAGCCAGCTCCCTTCTACCAAATGCCTGAGAAGGTAAAGGGATGATCTGCCAAAGATCACAACCTGCCCTGGCCGTTGTGAAAGAGACTCACCACCTCTGTACAATGGATAAATGGCACTCGGGGATTGGAAATAGCCTTTGCTTATTGTCCCCTCTGCTGCATTAATTTTGCTGTTACTACGACAATCTAAGTGAACTATTCCTTGATCTGTGGCTAATAAGCCACGCTACTGCTCATCACCTTGAAAAGAGAAGGAACCACATAGTTCACGACTTCTCCCACTGAGGGAGGAAAAGAAAGAGAGAAAAAAAATTGCTCTGCTCTCATTTCTGAGCTTGAATGTGGATAGCCTCTGAGGTAGAATGTGAACCAACCCAGATATTTGCCCCCAAAAAACTCAGACTGAGAAACAATTCACTCCACTCACATGCCAGATTTTGCCCATTGAAAACAAGTTGGGAATATTAAGAGACTTACAAACATTCATGTTCTGATCTGGTTATCTGGCTACCGGGGGCAGGGGAAGGACAGGGGAAATAAAATAAGTAAGGGTTTGTCCACAGAAATGGTTTGTATTGTTATTTGTACTAGTGAGCACTGGAGACTCTTCTTATGTTATCTGTAAAGGACTGTTAAGGAAATTGCAATAAAATCGCAGGAGTAGAGTAGTGTACTATAAAGATACAGACGTATTAGTGAAGGATTTTTCATAACATGAAAAATTATAATATTCAGTCCAATACATATAAAACAGCACATACAGAACAAATCAAATGTGTAATTAGAAATACTTAAAATGGATGGTGATGAGCTAACTGAAAAAATGAGCAAAAGTTTAAAGAAAGAGTTTCCAGAAAAATGAACTGCAAAGAATAAATATAGAAAAAGCTGTCTGACCTCATCTATGTTAAATAAACACAAGTTGTAATAAAGACTGCTAAATCTGACTTATCAGACTGGATCAGAGAATGCTAACAAAACTCAGTTTGGGCAAGGGGATGAAGCTAAAGATACCCTCATGTTTTTGGAAAGACGTTCAGAGATAACTATTAAAGCTGAAAATATATACACACTTTTGGCAGATCTACAACCTACAACTTATCATCCAAGCACACTTGCACAAGTATACAAACATGCAGAGAAGGCTCTTCCCCATATACATTTTCCTACAGTAAAAACAAAAACAAGAAAGCCCCAGAAAATAACACAAATGTCCATCAATAAGGCAATAGTTAAATAAATCATAGGACACTTAGAGAGGAACAGAAATAAATGGCTTTAAAAGAATGAGAGGGATCGTTCTACAGTGATATAAAAAAAAAAAATAGTTCAGATATGTTACAGAACTGCAGCATGGTACCTATGGTGGATTTCCATGGGGGCTGAGGAGGAAAGGCCATAATCTATGCTGGTACCTGGAAAGATGCATTTGAGTTGTTAAAACTAGGACCAAGGAATTGGCGTATAAGGTTTTTAGTTTCTAAGCTATAGTATAATTCGACTTTTCTTTTCTTTTTTTTTTAAAGATTTTATTTATTTATCAGAGAGAGAGAGGGAGAGAGAGCGAGCACAGGCAGACAGAATGGCAGGCAGAGGCAGAGGGAGAAGCAGGCTCCCCGCCGAGCAAGGAGCCCGATGTGGGACTCGATCCCAGGACGCTGGGATCATGACCTGAGCCGAAGGCAGCTGCTTAACCAACTAAGCCACCCAGGCGTCCCTCGACTTTTCTTTTTTAACCCACTACTGATATGATATTTAAGAAGTCATTGAACAAATAAAACAAAACTGAAATATAGCATAAGAACACACAAAAATGCTTACAAGAGAATAATAAGATCTGAACACTTTTTTCTTTTTTTTTCAATAATTCTATCATAAGTATGAATTGGCTTTAAAAAAAAAAGATTTTATTTATTTATTTGAGAGAGGGGGAAAGTGAGAGAGATCACAGGGAGAGAGGGGAGAAGTGACTAACCACTGAGCAGAGAGCTCGATTTGGAGCTTAATCCCAGGACCCTGAGATCATGACCTGAGCAGAAGGCAGACAGATGCTTAACCCGCTGAGCCACCCAAGCACCCCTGCACTGACTTCTAAAAGGAAAAAAAAAACCCTATGTAAAAAGAAAAAAAAAATGAGATCTGATATAGATTACATTTTCTCAGAATATCCCAGAGCATAAATACTTGTTTTGTGCTATTGGAACCTTGAAAGACCTCCAGGGTTATTCACTAAGTACATATTCATTTATATGATCATGTCATACATACAGATGCCACAAGTTGACAGAGAGCAGCTAGGGGTGTAACTGAGTGTCTAGTCACTTGTAGCTTCACAGGACACTCTTAGTATGTTAAAAGACAGAAGATCACTGTCGTTCTGAGGCAGGGTCTTCCATTAGACAATCTTGAGGACCATCTTCCATTTATTTGCACCCTGTCCAGCTGCCCTCTGGGAGCCTCATCCTGTTCCAGGTGCTGTGGGCAACTGAACATAGTTCCTAATCTCGTGGAGTTGACTTCCCAGTGGCACCCACAGACATACGCTATGCCCGACAGCCAAGAAAAAATATAGTCACAGGTGCCTTATTTCAACTCCAACAAAATACTTAAGAGAACTTGTGTTTCACTGGGTGGAAAGACCTCCCAGGCAAAGCCTGAGTTCTAGCTCTGAAATTAATCCCTGACTTATTTTTCCTGTGACCCATTTAAAGAAGTCCACCATGAGATCTGATAAATTCCAATATACCTGAGACAGATTTGCCATAATCTTTGTATTTCAACCCTCTTGAAATAAGTTTCCAAAATAACCTGCATTTATGAACGGAGCCCGTGAAGGCTGCCTCTCGTGTCGTCTTCCCTTTCCTGAGGGTATGGGAGCAGGAGGGGAAACCGGAATGGCTGAATCTGGGGGAAAAGCACCGTCAAGTGTTTTGTTTACCAGGTAGAATTCCTCTGTGCCTAATGACTGGAGGAAAGAGTCACCTGTCTTCATGATCTCAAAGTAGGGAGAGAAATTCAATCCTCCCTACTGGCTACAGGAAAAGCAGCAGTACATTTTACCCTTGAACAGCACAGGTTCTAATTGCATGGGATCATATGTGAATTTCTGTGGATAAATACAGGAAAGCACTACAAATGTATCCTGAGTATGATTTTCTTCTTTTTAAAAAATATTTATTTATTTATTTATTTATTTATTTATTTATTTATTTATTTAGGAGAGTGAGCACACAGAGGGAGAGGGAGTGGGGAAACAGGCCTCCCCCTTGAGCAGGGAGCCAGATGTGGGACTCTATCCTAGGACCCTGGGATCATGACTTGAGTTGAAGGGAGATGCTTAACTGACTGAGTCACCCAGCTGCCCCCTCCTTATGATTTTCTTAATAACATTTTTTTTTCTCTTTAGCTTACTTTATCATAATACAGTATGTAATATGTATAACATAACAATATATGTGTTAATCAACTTCATGTTATCAGTAAGGCTTTGATCTATTAGTTACATCTAGTGAGAGTCACAAGTTATACACAGATTTTCAGGGACCTGGGGGGTCGTCAGTGGCCATAATGTCTGTGTTGTCCAAGGGTCAACTTTTCAAGATGTATGACCTCAAAAAGCGATCACTCACTCAGTTCAGCAAATTTTCAAGGGCAACGCTTTCTAGACATATCCAAGCCCCCAAGACATCTACAGCTTGTCCTGGGCCCTGCTTCTTAATTACTGATCTCAAAGAGAAGGATCCAGAAACCTACAGACTTTAAACAAGAGCCCAAGGGAGTCTTCCAATAAGGCAAGTCCAAGGAAGGCCTGTCACACAGACTTCCACACAAATAAAAGAATAAAACATTTATTAAATGATGGAACTTCTGAAACACAGTCTATGGCAAGACTACCACTGCAGGCAGATAGCCACTGTGGGGTCTTCGGCCCATTTTCCAGTGAGGCAAAGAGCAACTGGAGGCTGAGAAGAGGAGGATGTTGATCTGACTTAGGTTTTGAGGGCAGTGCTCTGGCTGCTGCATCACACGTGGGCTCTGGAGGAAGCAAGAGCTGAAGCACAAGACCAATCAGGCAGCGCCTCAGTAATTTGTTTTGAGAGAGAGCGTGGGACTTGGGTCCGAGTGACAGCGGTGAAGGAGTTAGGAATATGAATCTGTGGTAAAGGTAGAATCACCCAATTTGCAGAAGGACTGGATGTGCAACATAGGAGAAGAGGGTCAACAATGACTTCAGGGCGCCTGGGTGGCTCAGTGGGTTAAGCCGCTGCCTTCGGCTCAGGTCATGATCCCAGGGTCCTGGGATCGATTCCCGCATCGGGCTCTCTGCTCAGCAGGGAGTCTGCTTCCCTCTCTCTCTGCCTGCCTCTCCATCTACTTGTGATTTCTCTCTGTCAAATAAATAAATAAAAATCTTAAAAAAAAAAAAAAAAAAACAACAACAACAATGACTTCAAGTCTGGGCCCTAGAAGGATGAAGTTACCTCCACCAGAAGGGAAGAAAGCTCTGGATGGGCAGGTTCTGGAGGGGGAAAGACAGGTGCTCAGCTCAGGCTGTGCTGAATTGGACATGCCTGATACACATCCATGTGGAGGTGCTGAGTAAGCACTCAGCTTGGGGAGCAGATCGAGCTAGAGAAGAGCACTTCAGAGAGCTCAGAGTATAGCCAACTGTGTTGGATCAGATAGAGTCCCCCCTCAAATTCATGACCACCTGGGCCCTTGGAACATGATTTACTTGGCAACAGAGTCTTTGTGGATTCAATTAGTTAAGGATCTCACCATGGAGTCTCACCCTGGGTTTAGAGTAGGTCCTAAATCCAATGACTGGTGTCCAAGACTTGTGTCTACAAGGTAATGGCAGAGGGGGATTTGAGACACGGATGCAGAGGACCAGGCCTGTGAGGAAAGAGACAGACTGAAGCACTGTTGCAACAAGCCAGGGAGCACAAGGAACCAGGAGGTGGACAGGCAACGAAGGGTTCTCCCCTAGAACCTTCAGAGTGAGTGGAGTCGGACCGACATCTTTATTTACAACTTCTGGTGCTCAGAACTGTGAGAGAATAAATTTCTGATGTTTTAGGCTACCCGGTAGGGGGGACTTAGTTTTGGAGGCTCCAGGAAAGTAACACAACACTTTCAGTGAGATCACTTGGAAGGTCAATGTGGAGACAAAGAAGGTCCTAGGGCTGAGCTCTGGGACCCTCCCATGTTTAAATGTTGGGAGATGAAGAAGAAATGGCCAGGGGGAATGGCATCCCAGAAGCCAAATGAAGAGAGCATGTCTGGGAGGAGGGAAGGACCAGCTGCACCAACCACTGCCAATGGGCCACCAGAGAAGAGGCAGAGGAATGCCCTTGAACTCAGTCTGGTGGGATCACCTACGACTTGCTAGGACCTGTTTGGCTGAACGGTGCTGAGTTCAAGAGTAGAGTGAGGAAAAGAATTGGGGGGAAATGAGGACGACCTTCCAGGGCTTTTGATCCTACAAAACGGGAGGAGAAAAACAGAAGTGGAGCTAGCTGAGGAAAGAGACGGAGGAGAGGGAGAACTTCTTTCAATTCCCTGAGAATGGCACCGAAATGAGGTGGAAATGCTAATGCAGAATTTCTAGAACAATGTCTTGAAATGGCAAGAAGGGATAGGACCTGGTGCCTGCTGCAGGGTGCTGTCACACCAGGAAAGAGGAGTTGGGGGCGGCTTTCTGCTGCTGGTGAAAAAGACAGCAAGGAAATCCACCGAGGGAGGGAAGGGGTTGGAGGTAAGGCTTGGGGGTGGAGGAGAAGGAGAAGGTGAGAAACAGTTGTCTAGAAGCCCGAGGAGGCACCTCCATCACTGGCCTTGAATTACACATGTGAAAAGCCAGCATGTCACATCAGCGCTGGTGACAGCTGTGACTTATGGGGCCAAAACAGGTAAAGAGTTGGACTTACAGCACGTATGACAAAGGGAGAGGCCTAAGTGGGTCTACAGAAGTCAGCTCAGGACAGAAGAGAAACACGAGGGTAATGGAGATGTGGGAAGAGCTGGAGGCTCTGACTGGTCAGGAGTGTTGGGAAGCAAATGCTGGAGGTGGAGTCCCGGGGTGGGGGGCAGGGCGGGGAGTGAGACAGACGGGAGCTGATGGACCAGCTGGGACTTGAGGGGTGCAGCTTTTGGTCGTCGGCATGGAGTGGGCTGCATGGGACAGTGGAGGAGAGAGGACAGAGTCCTGGAGGAGAAAAGTCAAGAGACAGAGAGGCCTGAGTCTGAAGGCCTAGGTTCCTACAAACAATGGCAGGGTCTCCAGGGGCTAGAGCAAGAAAGTGCTGAAGCATGGCAGTGACAAGTGTCCAGGGGTCTGAGAACAGCTACAATGAAGAGGGAGGGTGGACCTCAGAGCTGGCAGTGGGTGGGGTTGGTGAGGGCAGGGAGATAGAAGATCTAGATCTTCCACAGGGAGAAGGTATGAAAATGATTTTTTTTTTTAATTTATTTGACAGAGAGAAATCACAAGTAGTCGGAGAGGCAGGCAGAGAGAGAAAGAGGGAAGCAGGCTCCCCGCTGAGCAGAGAGCCCGATGCGGGACTCGATCCCAGGACCCCGAGATATGACCCGAGCCGAAGGCAGCGGCTCAACCCACTGCGACACCCAGGCGCCCCTAAAAATGATTTTCATTAGCAAATGTGCAAGCAGTCGGTTCTGTAACATAAAGCCTCGCCTAGACAATTATGTTCTGGATACGGGAGGGAGATGTGGATAGAATGCTTAACAGGAGTTGGAAACCCTGATGGAAGAAGATTCAGCCAGCTCCACTGCCACTGAATTCCAGCACACTCGCCTCTGCCAGCTGCTGCAGGCACAGACACCGGGCTCTCCCCAGCCCCAGGGAAAGGCACCAAAGGATCCAAAGGCACCTTGGGAGGAAAGCCTTACTCGGTGCTCCCTCTCCCCAAGTTAAATGCATCTGCCTGTGCCTACTGGCTTCAGTGTTAAATGTTTTCTGATACTTTCTCATTCCTCCTGGCATTCTTCTCTATGCCATGGACAAGGAGAAACAAAGCAGCTCTTTGTCTTTGCATCAAGGCCCAGATATTTGTATTCTACTTCCTTTTTCTTTTCTCACTTCTATTTAGGCCAACAAGGTAACTCTTGGGCAGGAAAGTAAACATACTTGGAGGAAGAGGAAGAATAAAATGTATCAGGAAAATATTTTACGTTGAAATACACCTGCACCGTGACCCAGAGCTTATAAAGCAGAGAATAAAGAGTTTATTGTCTTCAACTGATTAGAGGCGGTCCCTACTTGGGTCGATATAGTCATTCAACATGTATTACTGAGCACCTACTACTTAGTTGCACCAAGTGCTGCGGATACAAAAGGTAAACATGAACTTATCAAAACATTCAAATTGCTGTTAAGTGTTTGAAAAAAAGGAACAAGAGGCCAAGATGGAGAAGAATGGAGTGAGCAGGGGCTTGGGATGGAATTGTTTTAGGAGAGATGGCTGGGGAAGGTGTCCTTGAACAGGAGTTGGGGGAGGCATGGAGCAGAAGGGGTAGTTTCTGGGAGGGGGCCTAGGAGAGGCAATAAGATAGGACAGAGCATGGTGGGTGCCCGGTGGGAGTAAGGCAAGATGCTAGGGAGCTGGGCTCATAGGCCATCAGGGCATTTTACAAATGGGATGGGAATCCATGGAAGGTGCAAAGCAGGGATGCAGAATCATCGTACTGGTGAGACCCCTCAAACGGTCTACTGCATAGGGACAGAGAAGAAACGGGCGGGGGGAGAGGGCAATGGGGAGTCAGTGCTCAATGGGTGGGACTTCCAGTTCGTGAAGATGGAGACGTTCTGGGGACGGATACTGGGAGCAGGTTCCTAACAGTGTGGAAGCATTTCATGCCACTGAACTGTACACTTAAAAATGGTTAAAGTGGTAAAATCTTATGTTATGTGTATTTGACCGCAAAACAAAATGCACACATATGTTTATCTAATGGGCCTTGCCTCCTCTGTGCGGCTTGGGAGGAAGAAGCCAGAAAGACCTTGAGAAGAGGTTGCCAGGTAAAATACAAAGGGAGCACTGCTCCTGAAACATTGTTCCTTGTTTACCGGAAAGTCACATGCCCCCAGGAGCCCTGTATTTCTACTCCCTCAGTCCAGCAACACAGTTAACAGGCAACCACCATTGCTCAGAAGAGACTTGATGGTGAGTGTGGGGGAGGGAGATACATTTCAGAAGAAGGAATGAGAGGGTTTGTTTACCAGCTGTCTATCAGGGCAGGCGGTGGAAAGAAGAAAGGCTCAGTTGCCCCCAGAGTGAGGGAGGTGTGGCGGGAAGAAGCCTGGCTGGGAGGCCCCTGCAGGCCCGCACCCTGGGGACTGCAACCTCCCGGCTGCCTGAGGGCAGGAGTTCTGGGGGCTGCAGGAGGGGGACAGCAAGGGGTTTCCTAGAAAGGGGTGTCCTCCTGAGGCGAGGGTGAGACCACACAGCGGCACCTGCGGCTCAGCTGCCTTCCAGAGGCCCCTTGCTTGCTGCGGCATCCCGGCCCCTCTGTTCCTGGGGCAGAAACTCAGTCCTGCTTCTGAGCTGCACTGGGGGATCAGAAGTGCAGTTTTCTGGGTGGGAGACAGTGAATCGGGCCTCTGGTTTTGCTGGCCAGAGGCTGTGAAGCTACCACAATGAAACCGGGGAAATGCATTCCAGCTGCCAAACTGACCGCAGAATAAACTCTAAAGACACCAGACCATTCTTAAGTTGGGGAGGGGGGATGACTTTTGATGACACAATTTAAAACAATTTTTATATTTTACGAAACCCCATGAGCAATGTTAACAGTCTTAAGGTCCACATTCCAAGGATAGGGGAAGAAAGTTTTTTTTGTTTTTGTTTTTGTTTTGTTTTGTTTTTTTGGTACAGTACCCTACAAAAGCATTTTTTTAATAAAAAGATCAATCATTTAAAAATCTCTCTTTAAGTAATTTTATTTCCACTTTTTTACCTTCATAGAAAAAAAACATCAGTAGGAACTTACATTTGAAAATAAGGACTATCCAACTGCATTGGATGACAGAAATTGGCTGTTTGTAGAGTGTGGCTGGGGAAGGGCGGGGGAGGACGGAGAGAGAAGGGAGGGAGAGTGACGAGCCAATCACGCTGTGAGAGGAAGCTGCAGAGACAAAGAAAAGGATGCAGAGAACTGGGAGCTGTGGAGGAGAGGCAGGAATAGAGAGGGATGATGAGGCCAGGCGCCTGGCTTCCACCTAAACTGCTATACTCACAGGGTGCAACCAAGTTCCAAGTTCTCCAAGGACTTCCTCTTTGCAAAATCCAATGGACGTTCCCTCCCTCCCCCCTTACAGGGCTGTCTCCCAGGACGATGGTCCTGCTGTCCCCGGCTGGACTCTGCTGTCTCCCAGGGGCTCTGCTCCCTTCACCCATTCTCCCTGAAGTCATCAAATCCCCACTGAAAGGATGGTCTCCAGCTCCGTTCCACCCTCCAGCTCCCGGCTACAGCAAGCGCCATGAGGACATGTGTGTAGTGGGTGTGGAGGCACAAATACATCTTTCTAGAGTCAGTCAGAAAATACTTAACTGTGCCTCCTATGTAACTCAAGAGAGGACAGTATTTCCAGTCTCTCTCAGCTCTGTGCCCCCTCTCCCATTCTTACCGCACACCCCATTTGCATCCCCTCACGCCCCCTTTCTGTCCTTGTGCATCAAATTCCCTCAAAGACGCCTCCCTGCATCCAACCACTTCCAGGCTAGCAGGGCCAACCCTGGCATTTAGGGTCACCTCCTCCAGGAAGCCTACCTCTTCCTGTGACCTTGTCCCAGAATGGGTTCCATTCTGCTGCACGTGCTCTGAAAGCAGCCTGCGGCGCCCATCCCAGAAAGCCCTGACCTATTCTTTGTGCAGTGATCTGCCAGGCTGCTCTCTCTAGATGCTCATGGGTGAAAAAGGGGGAGGTGTCCCAAGAGGGTGAGGGGAACATGCGGAAAGCAAGCCAAGGGCTTCCGACAAAGATCAACTGGAATTCACACTCTGCGGCTCCTTTCAAAGTGCTCCCATCTCCATTTTTAAATTGTGAGCAGCTGGCAATAAACTCTGCCCTCTTCTAAACTACTTCAATTTAATTCTGGCCTTTCAGGCTTCTGCAATGAGTCCCTAAAGAGGAAATTATTCTGTGACTTATAGTAGCACTGCCCAGAAATTGCCACTCCTGGACAAAATATTTGAGCTAAGAGGAAGATCTGGCATGCAGACTAGAAGGACCATTTACATTAGCTTAACGCTTGTCACTGCTGCTAGAAAGTCTTCCAATCAAAATTGAAACAAGAGGGGCACCTGGGTGGCTCAGTGGGTTAAAGCCTCTGCCTTCGGTTCAGGTCATGATCCCAGGGTCCTGGGATCGAGCCCCACATCGGGCTCTCTGCTCAGCAGGGAGCCTGCTTCCTCCTCTCTCTGTGCCTGCCTCTCTGCCTGCTTGTGATATCTGTCAAATAAATAAATAAAATCTTAAAAAAAAAATTGAAACGAGTAACGCTGTCTGCCTTCTTTGCTATTTTGAACAACCAGTCATATAGTTCCTCCATGTAAACCCACCAAACATCCCCACCCCCACCTAGCAAAGTGGGGAAAAAAGAGAGTTCTCGTTTTATACTATTTTTAAATGGCAGTTTCCCATTCTTTCAACTTTTTCAGAAGGAAACTGCATACGGTCCAGTTTTGCAATTCTCACAGGACCTCTGGTTTCATTTGCCCACTTTGCAAGTTTTCTTTTTTTTTTTCCCCCAAAGATTCTTATTTATTTGATACACAGAGAGAGAGAGAGAGAGAGAGAGAGCGTGCGCACAAACGGGAGCAGCAGGCAGAGGGAGAACAGACTTCCCGCTGAGCAGGGAATCTGATTCAGGGCTCATCCCAGGACTGGGATCATGACCTGAGACGAAGGCAGACACTTAAGTGACTAAGCCACCCCGGTGTCCCTTTGCAAGTTTTCATAGTCAAAGTTCAAGTCTCAGACATAAAACTCACAATGAAAAACAGATACAGAGCATTTGCAGGCCCCAGAGTACTACATCCCTGTGATACATTCATCGTCCTTTAGGTACAGCCATGTCAAAATCTTACATCAGTGTCATCTGAACACACCCCAAAAATCATTCATTTCACTTTGGGTGATGATTCACACAGATAGTCTCCGTAGATTTTCTTCGTCGTGGAATTTTAGAGTTGGAGCATCAGGCTGTGGGAGACCCAACCTGTGCCTCTCATTTTAGAGATGAGGGCCGGGCCTATGAAATGACTGCCCCCAGGCAGCAGCAAGTTCCCTCAATGCGGTGTCACGCAGGAGAATCCCAGGATAACAAAGGGAGACCAAATATGGAGTGGAAAGGACATCTGCACGCCCGATGCCAGGCAAACCAAGTCTGTGACCTGAGGCTTTCTCTTGCCCCTGGATCTGATTCATTATCTCTACATAATTTTTCCTCCAGTTTAATTAAAGTAAATGGGATGACACTATCAATGAGGAGTTGATTAATAAAGGTTTGGGAAATAAAGTAGTTGCTTCCTTATATTTCATGGGGGGGAGAGGGGGTGAAGGGTAGCCATGCGCTGCAGAATGAGAACCTATCTTTTAGGTTCTTTATGAAGAGGGAAGATGAGCAGACACATTACCTGATGGTATTGGCAAATGCTCTACAAACTTCTGCGGCAAATTCCCTCCAGATGCTCATTTACCACTAACAGACGGGTGGGTCCCAAACCAGAGTTAATGCAAGGGATTCCAGTCTAGTCTTGTTTTCTCAGTCAGCAGACATTATAATGAGCAGGTACTTAAGAAGCTCTGGTGGCGAGTGGCCTTCCTTCTCAAAAAGGTTGAGATTTACACAGACAGAGATTTCCAACCTTCCTCAGTTTACCAAATTCCAACTTAAAATGTGTGTTAAATGTAATGTAGGAGAAAATATAGTTGAGCATAATTACTATGTGAAAGAAAGATCTATGTTTGGCAATAGAGATTTTTGGGGGGTGGGGAAGGAGCTAGATATCCTTAATTCTGGCAAGCAAAACCCATCAAGGGGTAAAAATGCGCTATCAGCACGGTGTCAGGTACAAAACGATCCTAGAAGCAACTCCAACCTTGGAATACAAGTGTGAAACAGTGCAGAGGAAAGAACAAGTTATCTGAAGTCAGAAGACCCAGGACTGAGTACAGCAATTCCAGCCACTAGCTCGGTAAGCTTAGACAAACCCAAGGTCACCTCCTCATTTGTAAAATGCAGTAAATAAAGACGTGAATGCTTTCAAAGTAGTCGGGTTCAAATTAGATAAGGGACTGAGAAGTGCTTTATCAACTGGAAGGAGCTAAAGAAAGGGTACTTGTTATCACGATTGTAATAAACGCGGACTTTTCTGTTTCTCCTGCAGTTTTACTCACACACAATTGTCCATTGCATTTCTGGTAACTCTTGGCCTTCAGTGATGTTGCCCCCGAAGAGCAAGAAAACGTTTTGGTTCACTTGGCAGGAATTACAAGATGATTTCTTTGACCATCCATCTTGCAACTGTGAATTTCCCCCTTCTGTCCCCTCAGTTGTACAAATCTATGATTCCACTTCCACTTCCCTTGAAGGGAATTCCCGCAGATTTCAACCCCTGGCCTTTACAAGTTCATTTTTCTTCTCCTGCAGGAGGCAAAGGCTAGCAGGGAATGAGGCGGTCTCTCTGCTCTCAAAGTATCAGATTTCCTCCACAAAGGGGTGATTTTCCGATTTTAGCACAAAGAGCACAATATCGCTTCATCTCACACCAGAGGGAAAGGACTGGTAAAACTACTTTAGTTGGGATTTCTTCATCTCCACTAAATGCCCAGGAAGGTAGTGAGCTGAGAGACAGGGTGCACAGAGTGAATTACACTTGGGCTCAGAAGAGCTTTTTAGGACTCATCCTGAGACAGGAAGTGATGAAATCAGCTCTCACATGAACTGAGAGGCTGTCATGTGCACTCACCCACTTCCTGTCTCGACTGGTGTAAGAGGAGGTTGGTGAGGGGAAAGCAGAGCTTGGGGAAGTAGGTTGTGGGGAGAGGGAAGAAGAAGCTGATGAGAGGCTGTGGGAAAAGTCCCAGCGCTGTCCCTTACCCCAGTTCCCTCAGCCTTCTGGGGCTGAGATAAGTAAGCTGGTTTCTTTCTACTCTCCACCCCTTATTGTGCAAAGCAGCTAAGTTGAATTATATCCTCTTGTGCTACTGAAAATACTAACAGAAGAAAATACAAACTACAGCCTGCTTGTTTTTTAGTTTAGAGTTCAAGTGTGAACGTTTATGAATCTTCTGCTTTACCCTAAGTCCACTCCGAAGAGTCAAGCGGAGGAAGGTATAGAAAGGACGGATGATTCCAGTAGGCGGGATCCAGGTTTCCTCTGTCTCCCTGGGCCAACGTTATTAATAATTATTATTCTCATCTCATCCATTAGGGAGAAGTGATAGAGTTAACGGAGAGATAATTTCAGAGGAATGTTGGTAGTACTATCCCAAAGGGAACAGACAGGATCACAGTGGAAATGCGTACCGAGTATAGTCAACAGGAAGCCGATGTGTAAGGTACATGATTTCAGGCCTGTAGGCCTTACTCATTCTTGCCAAGGTTCAGGCCCTCTTCTCGTGGTATCAATATCATAACAAGAAAAGCCACAAGCAGATGGTAAGCAAAATGAAGCAGATGGTAAGCAAAGGTGGGGCAACATGGGGTCTCAGGAAGTCCACCTTGAGGGAAGGATTAGGGAAGAGTCAGGGTGAGTTTTGCACCATGAACAAAGATGGACTCAAAAGGAAATTCTATTTGGTTGCAAAAAAAATTTTTGAATTTTGTGAAGAACCACGTGCTTAGTGACATCCTGGGTGATGCTGACTGGCTGACCATCCCACTGTCACTTCACCCCCCCATGCACTTTGGATGTCCCACCAGTTCTACCCAGTGGCCACTGCTGGGAAAGAGACCCTGGCAGGGAAACAAGAGCTTATCCAGCAGGAGCTGGATTTGGAACACTGGTTTGGTGGCAGCATTGATTATCCCAGGCCCCTCCCATTACTGCCAGAGATGTGTGCTCAGCCCCACCACAACTGACAGAGGAGTCAACTGAAGCCACCTGGAACCTACGATTTGAAAGTCATGGTCAATGCCAGGCTCTGGGATAATCTTCCTGGCAAACTACAAAGTTTTAGAAAGAAACTTTTTTCCCCAACTCACTTGTAAGTTAGACAAAGTTACCTTTTTTAGCACAGTAGTAAAGTAGAAAGTTAAAGAATAGATACAGAGGCCCCAAATTGGACCTTAAAAACTTGGACTATGTCAAGATAAGGCTTTATGAGGTAAGCCACCCAAAATCAAATAAAAAATACCCATGTGACAAATTAAAGTCCTTCTCCAGGTATGGTACACACCCTGATGGGCATAACTTCCATATAACCGTACACCCTATACAACCCTATAGAATTGAGGGCACACACAGATCCGACCCTCCGCCGCACTTGAGCTAGGACCACTCAGGCCTCCAGGCCACATGGCCCACTTTTCCATATTCCTATCAACTCCTTCCCTTTCTGAGAAGTGGATACAACCAACCTTCACTACATTCCTCAAGTGTCTCATCCATGCGGGATACCTAACTTGCCGCCCCAATCGAGGGCCTTCTTGATCAATGTCAAGTGTGACAATTTCTGCTTTCTCCATTTCTGACCCCCTATCTACATAGGCTCTAGAGCTGCATCCATCCAAGTAATCATCCTCTTACCATAGAACAGTGGTTTTCAAACTATGGTCTTGGAAACTTTGGAGTCTATAGATCTTCTCAGGGGCCAGTGTAGAGAGTCTGAGTAAAGTCAGGGCTGTTGGACTCTTTCCCTTCCCCCAGTTCTACCATAGCAATCTTGCTTCCTTCCACATTAGAGGTTGGGATTCCAGACCACCTTTGAATTTCTTACTCAGATAAGGAACCTCTGAAAGCTTGCCAGATTTGAGTAGATGAGCTGGGGGCCGAGCTGGGGGACTTCATCACACACCTTTACCAGAATGATAAAGGTGGGGACTGTCATCCCCAAGATTCCCTCAGCTTCCACCAAGAGGCTCTGAAGCGCTCGTGTGCATGCTACTCTGTGATCAGATTAGACCCCCAACAACATCTCCTAAAAACAGGAATTACCATTCCAATATTTGATGTGTGAATAAACGGACTTCCTAAGTGGTTATGGCTATTGAGTCAGAGCCACGAGCCACGACACACGCCAGTTTTCGGACATTGATCCCCAACTCAGCCCACGATACGCTACTGTAGAACATGGGTTCTGATCCTCTCTTTCTTGAAGTACTTTACCGCGTACTAATTCTTTCCTTTGAGCTCATCTTCCCAAGAAGGCCTTATCAATTTCCCAAATTAAAGAGGGTCTGAGGGAAGAAATAGAGTAAGAAATGAAGATCATAAAGGCAACCCTTTCCAAAAGGAACTTCTGGAAATCTCTTGGGCCACTTCAGGCTTTATGGCACATGGCCTTCCCAACATGAACTGCCCATGGCCAGTATCGAGAAACAAAACAAGCAAATTACTGAAAATGACTATCAGATACAATTAGACTATTAATATTCAGTAGCTGGCATCATTCAAACGTACATTTCCTTGACACACCAGGTAAATTGCTGGGTTTCTGGGTAACTTCCCTCTGCCCTTAAATGCGCTCCAGGAAATGTATGGTTCCAAATGAAACAAACTTGCAACTTCTAGGCTAGGACTAGAAATATTATAAATGAATATTTCTTAGAACCCAAAAGATGTATCCAGCAAGAAGAATAAGGAAAAGAATATAGTTCCTCTGTTTTCAAGAATACTAAGGACTTAAAAGCACCTGTACCTTAGGTTAGTAACTTACTACTGCGTGCTCATCACTTAGAATGTGCTGTGCTCAGACCGCTTGGGACTGCGTCTCCAGAAAGCAGCAACAAGTGACCCCTTCCCTCGCACTGTCTCTCTAGCTGGTGCAGGTGTGAACATAAGAGGCTGCCTTGTTTTAGGAAAGGTGACACCCAAGCCAGAGCCAGACACACGCACACACATGTGCCTTCAGTGTGAAACACCCATCATTCTCTCCAAGGAAGTGCACTTGGCAAGGCCTTTTTCTGGGAACCACTACTAGGAAACAGCCAGCACAAATGCCTTCTCCCTGGAACATCGTGACTCGGAAGCGGGGAGTCTCCGCAAACTTACATGCACCCTGGATTTTTAATACTTCACCTGGGCAGAGAAGTCAATTAGCTTGGGAAGCAGCACCTTGCCCCCTTCGTCACTCTTCAGGAAATCCAGCAAACTGCCTGTTGGTAGGGGAGGGACCAGTGAGTGTAGTTCAAACACACAAGACCAAAAGCCGAACAAAAGTCAAAAGGATCATGACTATTAGTGAGGGAGCGCACACAATGATTGCCTTTGCGATTCTGTATGGCCATAGTGCCTTTTCCAGAAGTTGGTCAAATCCAGGCCCCTCTAACCTGTTACCTTCAACCTGATGTGAAATGTAGCATGTGGGCCAGGTAAGAAAGGGTGACGGGGGTGGGGGGACAGTGTTTCTCTAGCTCTGTATTTCAGGGCACTTTGCACCTGCCACCACAATCCACCTAGAGCCGCTGTCTGATCTTCAGAGCTGCCCAGAGACAGAAACCAGCAGGTCCTCCCAAGGGGCCTGCCTGGAGCAGCACTGGGTGAGGCTCTCTCCTATCCGTGTCCAGCCTAAGCACAGAAGCCAGCGCCTGTGACAGGGGCTCAATGAGTAGCTGGTGAACATACTGTACTTTGTACCTAAAAGAAAGTGTGTCGATAAACCCTCCTACTTCCTACGGCTTCATCGCTAAAACAAGCCCTGCTTTTTCTCCTAGAACTTAAAGTGTCAACCTTGGACAAGCTGCTTACGCCTTTGTGCCTGTAAAGAGGGCATGTCCTACCAGCTATTGTCAGAGGTCTTGTGGGGACAGATCTAAAAAGCACGTGCCATGGTGCCTGGCGAGTGGTTAAGTACTCAGTAAATGTTCTGCTACTTCATCCTCAACACAGAACAGTGGCACTTAGCTCTGAGACTGCTAAGAAGATTATGGGAGATCACTCAAGGAACACATCAAGAACACTCTGGTATACAGTAAGTACTCAGTAGAGGCTAAGTGATGTTATGAGGAGAAATTCATATTTACATTTATGATTCAAATACTTCCAGCCGCTTAATTCAACAAGTACTTACTGAACCACAAAGTTCAGTTTCTAGGTTATGGTAACCTAAGCCACAGGGGTAGTTTTTTTGTTTGTTTTTAAACATCTTCCTTTTTTTTGGAAGGACTCTCAGTGACTGATACTCTGAAATATTTACATATATTAAATAAGAAAATGTTATATTCATCTTTCTAATCTACTCAGTGGAGACATCACAGTATGATCTCCATGATGCAGGATTCTTAATTTGGTACTATTGTTTTTTTTTTTCCCCCCCCTTTCTTCCTTCATTCCTTCTAAAGAATTTTAAAGAACCATTTGGTAGTTTGGTAGTATGTCTACCTGATCTAGAGGAAGAAGGGTAGTAACTCACACCCTGTTATCTGAAGGTAATATCAGCCAGAGAAAACATGGTTGCTGGACACCTCTTGGTTAGTGATTCTGATTACAGAGGAATATAACCTCCAACAGTTTCAAAAATGTTCCCATTTTAAAGTGACACCCTGAACACATAGATAATATTAGAGAGGAAAATGAATGCATTTTAGGATCCTGAGAACTCCCACTTTAAAGACATAACAAAAATATTCTTATTTGAGATACATATTTTTTTGACAAATATTTATTAGGGGGCTTCTACATTTTGCGTGCGATTCTTATGGCTAATATGACTAAGAAGACAAACGCAGAGAATATAGAAAGATCATGTATTATTTCTATAATATAGATAACACTCAACAATATTTCTGGTGAGGTGGTTTATGAAAATGCTTTGTTTCCCCATGGGTTCTGATTTTTCACTAGTGGGCATGCTGTTTTGGAATTAAAATTATTGGAATATTCTGTGAACATTTAAACTTTTTACTTTGGGACACCGGAGTGGCTAGGTCCGTTAAGCATCTGCTTTTGGCTCCGGTCAGGATCCCAGGGTCCTGGGATTGAGGCCCACATGGGGCTCTCTGCTTAGTGGGGAGTCTGCTTCTTCCTCTACTCCTCCCCTCACCCCCTGTTTGTGATCTCTCTCTCTCTCTCAAATAAATAAAGAAAAAAATAAAAGAAAAAATTTAAAGAAAAAATAAAGAAAAATAAACGTTTTACTTTTGGAGCCTGAAGCCTTTCAAAAGCCCTGGGTTAGGGGGATGCACTCACCCTTGGCCATATACTCGGTGATGATGTAGATAGGCTCTTCTCTGGTAACCACGGCATAGAGCCTCACGAGCTTGTCATGCTGAAGGGTTTTCATGAGGTTGGCTTCCTCCAGGAATGCTTGCACAGACATAGTGCCTGGTTTCAGGGTTTTCACAGCCACTTTGGTACTATTGTTATAGTAACCTAGCAAGACAGCAGAAGAGAGAGCATGTTTGATCCAACTGAAAACCAAAAAGTTCATGCAGGGTTAAAAGAGAAAAAAAACTGACACAAAACTCTAGACAGTGTTAACATGAGGGGAGGCCAAGTCAAGGGTGTATGAGAATTCTCTGTACCATCTTTACAAAAAATCCAAAATTATTGCAAAATCAACAAGGTTTCATAAAGTATTATTTTGGAAAAATAAAACCCCACAAGCTTCTGTATGCAACCCATCATGGGGACAAAGATTTTCCTCTAATGAATAAAATGTTCTTTATCCAAGAACAACAACAACAAAAAAATGCATAGCACAGCTGTCTTACACACACACACACACTGACAGGTCTGGAAGAAAACACTAAAATATGCCAAGTGCCAGCCATCTCCAATGGCACAATTAGAGTGACTTCATTTGTGTTCATGATACTTTTAACTACCAAATTTTCTACATTGAATATGTATTATTTTTGTAATCAGGGAAAAAAAGGTTTGCATTTTAAGAAATTATATATACTAACTTTGAAGTATAATATACTAGAGTTAAATAAGCGCTTCCTCAAGCTTCCCAAGAGAACTGGACTTGGGTGACTCTCCATGAAGAAAGGCTTCTGTATCAAAATGTCTGGGACCTACCACTTGCCACCCCCTCCCATGCCCAGGAGCAGAGAGTCCTGCAGTAAAGAAACCTGTTAGGCCTGGCTAACCTCAGCACTTTCCACACCTTCTTGATCACAGGACACACTGTCATGTACCTTTTCACACCCTGCGAAATGCACTTTGGGAAATACTAACTCCTTCATATAGTTTCCCCAAGGTCCCTTTTTCTGGAACCTGCCCCCAGTGGTGTGCTTAATTCTGAACCTCATTTTCTCCTCGGACCCCTCTTCTCAGTGGTTTGACAAAGCAGAAATAGAGATAATCACATTCCCCTTTCCTTTCCTCTCTTTCTGTACTTGTCTTAGAAGTGCAAGAAAAAGGTGAGGGGGAGTGGCAGCAGATTCCCTGCGGGTTGTTCTACCCCTATTACAGTTTTTGTTTTGTTTAACTTGCGCTATGAAATGGTGATGTCTAGGGTCTAGTGTCTGGTCTCTTCGTTAGATCATATAACTATCTGAGTCTGTACAGAACACACAATGACTGGAAGCATGCTCAATAAAACATCAACAGTGATGAGGATCTCTGGGTGGCAGAAATTGGAGTGACTTTTACTTTCTTTTGTTCTGTCCCATTTTGATTCATTTTGTGAATGAGTATGTATCTTTCTTTACAAAGGGAATTTTTTTTAAAGGAAATTATGTCTCTATTTCCACACTTCCGAATGTGTCAGAAAAAGTATTAGTTTACAGCTAACAGTTGACCATACTTACTAACTTTTCTTCTGATCATTGATACTTATTACTCTGTTAAAACTTTTCCCTTGATATTTTACTTTGATTTGTATTTAACAGTCGCTTATAGTGTTGTACAGGAAAATGAAAAAATGTAATATGCGAAGTAAAGTAAGTATTAGAATTATGGATAGGCCAGTAATAGAAAGCTGACAAAATAGAAAACTGTACTAGGTTATTTTCAAAAGCCACAACCTATAAAAAATAATGGAATCATGAATCTATTAAATTGATTTTCCATTTAAATGCATAATTACACACAATATGATCTTTCTTACAGATCTTAAGTGTAAATTTAGAGTAAATGCCACCAATAAAAGTCCTTTAACATTGCATTTGAACCAAGAAAAGTCATTATCTCAAAACTACAGTAAGATTCACCTCACACTTGTCAGAATGGCTAAAATAAAAAAGAAAAAACATCAAGCGTTGGCCAGGATGTGGGGAAAAGGGAACCCTATTGCACAGTTGGTGGGAATGCAAACTGGTGTAGCCACTGTGGAAAATGGTATGGGGGTTCCTCAAAAAAAAAATAAATAAATATGAAACTACCCCATGATCCAGGAATCGCACTATTGGGTATCTACCCCTAAAACATAAAAACACTAATTCAAAGGGAAACATGCACCCCTATGTCCATAGTAGCATTATTTAAACAGCCAAACAATGGAAGCAGGCCAAGTGTTCATTGATAGATAAAAGATATGAGATATCTTATTTATACACACACACACACACACACACACACACACACACGCACAATGGGATACTATACAGTCATAAAAAAGAATGCAATCTTGCCATCTGCAACAACATGGATGGAGCTAGAGGGTATAATGCTAACTGAAATAAGTCAGAGAGAGAAAATAGCATATGATTTCACTCATATGTGGAATTAAGGAAACAAAACAAACAAGCAAAGAAAAAAAAAAAGAGAGAGAGACAAACCAAGAAATAGACTCTTAACTGTTGAGAACAAACTGGGGGTTACCAGAGGGGGGAGGGATGGTGGGAAGGGTGAAATAGGTGATGGGGATTAAGAGCACACTCATCATAAAAAAATTAAAAATTAAAAAAATTAAAATAAAAAATATTCATTATAAATTTGTGTAAAGGTTTATACACAGGTATTCAGTTACAGGAATAAATCTAATAAATAAATTTAGGAAGTAAGAGGATACAAAGTTAATAAACAGAAATCTGTTGTATCTCTATATACTATTAGTAAAGTAGCAGGAGGAGTAGTTAAGGAAACAATCCCACTTATAATTGTACCAAAAAGAATAAAATATCTAAGAATAAATTTAACCAAGGAGGTAAAAGACCTATACTCTGAATACTATAAAACACGGATGAAAGAAATTAAAGATGACATAAACCAACAGAAAGATACACTGTGCTCATGTGCAATTAGAAGAATTAATATTGTTAAAATGAACTTACTATGCAAAGCAATCTACAGATTCAATGTAATCTCAATCAAAATGCCAATAGCATTTTTTTTTAAAGATTTTATTTATTTATTTGACAGAGATCACAAGTAGGCAGAGAGGCAGGCAGAAAGAGAGGGAAGCAGGCTCCCTGCCGAGCAGAGAGCCCGATGTGGGACTCGATCCCAGAACCCTGAGATCATGACCTGAGCCGAAGGCAGCGGCTTGAGCCACTGAGCCACCCAGGCGCCCGCCAATAGCATTTTTTATAGAAGTGGAACAAATAACCTGAAAATTTGTATGGAACCACAAAAGATCCTGAATAGCCAAAGCAATCCTGAGAAAAAACAAAGCTGGAGGCATCACAATCCCAGGTTTCAAGGTATAGCATGAAGTTATAGTAATCAAAACAGTATGGTACTGGCACAAAAACAGACATACACATCAACAGAACAGAATAGAGAGCCCGGAAATAAACTCATACTTGTATGGTCAATTAATCTATGACAAAGAAGGCAAGAATTTATACAATGGAGAAAAGGTAGTTTTTATAATAAATGGAGTTAAGAGAATTGGACAGCTACAGACAAAACAATGAAACTGGAATACTTTCTTATACCATACACAAAAATAAACTCAAAATGGATTAAAGACTTAGATATAAGACCTAAAACTATAAAACTCCTAAAAGAAAATATAGCCAGTCAACACTTGGACATCAGCCTTCACAACATATTTATAAAAATGTCTCCTCAGGAAAGGAAAACAAAAGCAAAACTAATCTACTGGGACTACATCAAAATAAACAGCTTTTACATAGCAAAGGAAACCATCAACAAAATGAAAAGACAACTACTCAATGGGAGAAGATATTTGCAAGTGATATATCCAATAAGGGGTTAATATTCAACTATATAAGAAACTTCTATAGCTCAACACCAGAAAAACCAAATAATCTGATTAAAAATGGGTAGGGGACCTGAACAGACATTTTTTCAAAGACTTACAGACATATGAAAAGATGCTCAACATCACTAATTAACAGGAAAATGCAAATCAAAACTACAGTTAGATCTCACTTCACATTCTGACACCTGTCAGAATGGTTAGTATCAAAAAGACAAGAAACAGTAAGTGTTGGTGAGGATGCGGAGAAAAAGGAACCCTCACGCGCTGTTGGTAGGGATGGAAATTTCTGCAGCCACTGTGGAAAACAGCATGGAGGTTTCTCAAAAAATTAAAAATAGAAATACCGTATGATCCAGCAACTCCACTTTTGGGTATTTACCCAGAGAAAATGAAACGAATTGTAAAAGACAAATGCATGCCTATGTTTCTTACAGAATTATTTACAATAGCCAAGATATGGAAGCAACCTAAGTGTCCATCAGTAGATGAATAGATTAGGAAGTGGTAGACACACGTACACACACACACGTACACACACACAGGAATTTACTCGGCCATAAAAAAGATGAGATCTTGCCATCAGCGACAGCATAAATGGACCTAGAGAGCATTATGCTAAGTGAAATATGTCAGACAAAGAAAGACAAATACTATATGATTTCTCTTAGATGTGGAATCTAAAAAAACAAAACAAATGAACAAACAAACAACAACAAAAAATAGGCTCAACAGAGAACAAACTGATGGTTGCCAGAGGGGAAGGGGGTGTGAGGAAGGAATAAGTGTAGAGAATAAAGAGGTACAACGTCCAGTTATAAAATATGTAAGTCACAGAGATGAAAAGGAGAGAACAGGGAATATTGTCAATAATATTGTAATTACATTACGTGGTGACAGATGGTGACTGCACTTACCAGGGTGAGCAGTGAGTAATACACAGAATGGTCAAATCACTATTTTGTGCATCTAAAAGCAATATAACATTGTGTGCCAACTATCCTCCAATAACAAATACAAGAAATAAATTACATAAAATGCAAAAAAAAAAAGTTTATACATGGATCCTCAGTTACATGATTGTACCAGTGGCAAAACAGCAAGAAAATACATTCTTGACACATGTAAATGACAAAGGACTAGTGTCCAGAATATATAAAGAATTTCTATAAATCAATAAGAAAAATTGGAAAATAGGCAAAGACTTGCACAGACATTTTAAAAAGAAGTCCACTGGGTGATGGACCTTAAGTAGGGCAAGTGATGTAATGGACACTGGGTGTTATGTAAGACTGATGAATCATGAACTCTACCTCTGCAACTAACAATACACTATGTGTTAATTAATTGAATTTAAATTAAAAAAAAAAAAAGAAGTCCCAATGGCTAAGAAACATGTAAAAAGAACTCAATCTTATTAGTAATCAGAGACATACAAACAAAGCCATAGGAAGACACACCACCACCCAGTTATCAACCACTGACCATGTGAGTGCTGGTGAGCACACGACCCTAGCGGGGAAACTGGGACAGCTCCCCAAGGCTGCCTTCATCTGTGCTCTTTTCTGAACATCAGTGAAGTTCAGCTGGTAAGCTTCTATCTTTACCAACATTCCCAGGGGCCCATGACGGATGTTGACAGAGCTGCCTTCTTTCAAGTGCAATTACCTTGAGTAACCACACACACACACACACCCCAAAGGCTGTGCTGACCTGCGGCCCACCTCCTTCTAGATACAATTCTGTTGACCAGGAAATGGCACACTGAGATCTCTTGAACATTTTGCTGGGACAAGCACTTTGGAAACAGAGTTGGCAGTATTTAGGAGAGCGGAAGATTCATACTCCCATGATCCAGCAAAAGAATTCCTGGCCACCCTAGAGAAAACCATGTACCCTTGCACCAGTACGAAAATGTTCCTGGCAGAATTGTTCATAGAGGCTTAAAACTGGGAACACGTTCAGTTCCATCAATAAACAGTGAAATCAATGGATAAGCCACCGTACCATGTACGTACAGATATAACACGGCCCTATAGAGCAATGAAGGTAAATGAACTCTAGCGACACCCCCAAAACATGGATGAATCTCATAAGGATAATGCTGAACACAAGAGGCATGACTAATACAAGAGTCCATTTGGTAGGATTCATTCACATAAAGTTTAAAAACAGGCAAAACTAAACTACATTGTTTGAGGATGCACACTCCCACATACAAAAGTAGCAGAAATGTAAAGAAAAGGAAATTGCCACAAAAGTCAGAATGGCAGCTGCCTTTGGGGGACGGCAAGGTTGGGGTTGGGAAGGGGTAAGTGGGGTCTTTTGGGTGCTGGCAAGTTTCCAGCATGTTATCTCAGTCAGTATCTACCGCACCAGTTTTCCTTTTGTGATTATTTGTGATATTGAGTATTTGTGTTGTATATACTTTCCAGTCTGCTTGTTATATTACACAGCAATAAAAGTGAAAGAAACAAAACTGTTATCTCTCTCTGTCTCTCTCTGTCATCAAACAATGGAATTCACCGAGACTTTTGCATCATATAAAATTATGGGTAAAGGATGAAGGAAAAAATGCGTTCCAAGGGTAGGGGAAAAGTTACCAGGAAACAGCACTGCTGCTAAAGATATTAAAAGTGCTGATAAGGAGTTTGAGATGAACAGTGACTAAAACAGCTGTGTCGAGCGGAGCTCAAGAATGGCAACAACTCCCCTTTACTGGTGTCTTGGGGCTGTGGGATTTAAACAACAGGGCAGGTTTCCAACTCACACTAAAGGTATGATTTTTATTTGGAGCTACGGATTGAGTCGTACTTTACAAAGATATTCTCCAGTAGGGTGTAGGTTCAATTAACCTAGTCATGGAGATTTGGGTTGGCATTACGGATTGCAATTTTTTTTTAAAATCATTTGAAAGTAAAGAATATCTTGAAGAGTGCCACTTTGGCACAGTTGAAGAAAGTTGGGGCGACAATTTGAGAAAACTCTCAAATTTTCAGGGGTGACTAATTTGCTAAAGAGCACCTAAGTACCACAAAATGGAAGCTGGTTTTTAAAAAAGATGCACAGGGTTGATTTTGCAAGTTGGCTGGTGATTAATTTCAATGTAGTTGTTCAAATGACAATATATTAAGCAAAATTCAATTGAAAACAAGTTCCCTTTTTTCTATAAAGTCTCTTCATAGACCAAGTGGTAACAGGAAACATCATCCTTGGCTTCACTGACCAGTCAGTTCCCTTGGAATCCAATAATCCACGGGGGGGAAAACGTGTCACCAAGCCAGATGTCAAGAGGATCACACGAACGAGAGGAAACAGCTTGAGGGAGAAACTCCTTTCTTTTATCCCCACCCCTCCTCCCCCAGAACAGGTCACTTCCTAGTATTTTTCACTGCATTTCAGACCAAAAAGATCTGGACCATAAATGTGACTGGTGGTCTATGAACCTCAAGCTTCACAAAAACATTAATTTACTTGGTTAACAGGAATATCATTTTTAATTTGTTCTTCTTTTTCTATCATTGAGAAAAACTGTCCTGCCCATCTCTTGAGAAAAAAAACAGAGAAATAAAAAGAGAAATAAAAACAAAATTCAGGCAGTTCTAAATGGCAGACTTTGCTATTACACCAGCCCTCACACAGCTGGACTGAGACACACGGACACGCCTAGAAGAGGGGGCATCTTTGACCTCTGATGCATAATATAATGTCACCAATCATTATTCTTTTGGTTTTATTCCCGCTATTCTTCTGCTAAATGCACAACATATTGACGTTATTTCAAGAGCTAAGGAAGAGCTCCCTGACAGCCAAATTCCCAAAACTGTATCTACAAAAGAGCCCAGATCAAAATTTCAATGTTGTTCTTTTCTTTCTTTTCCTTTCTTCCTTCTTTCCTCCCTTCCTGCTCCACCCTGTTACTACCTCCTCTTCCTTCCTTTCTTTAATACAAGACTAGAAAGAGAAAAGCACAATTAAAAAATAATCATCAATGTCAGTGTCCTGGCTATGATATCATACTGCAGTTTTGCAAGATGTTAGTACTGGGGAAACTGGATAAAGATTACAAGGGATCTCTCTGTAACATATATATATATATATATAAAACATATATATGAAAGCTTTGTTGAAATATAATCCATATACCGTACCATGGGCCCATTTAAATTATATAATTCATTGGTTCCCATATATTCAGAGTTGTGAGCCCAAGAGCACAATTATTGAAACATCTGCATCACCCCCAAAAGAAACCCCATATCCACTGACAGTCATACCCCCATCCTTCCAGTCTCTCACTTGAGGCAACCACTCATTTCCCTTGTCTTTACAGATTTGCCTATTCACAACATTTCACATATATGGAATCACACAATATGTGGTCCTTTCTGTCTGTCTGGCCTCTGTCATTCAACATAGTGTTTTCAAGGGTTAGCCACATTATAGCATGTGTCAGTACTTTATTTCTTTTTATTGCTGAATAATATTCCATGGTATGGATACATCACATTTTGTCTATCCATTCAACTGATGGACATGTGGGTTGTTTACATTCTTTTTTTTTTTTTAAGATTTTATTTGCTTGACAGAGATCACGGTAGGCAGAGAGGCAGGCAGGGGGCTGGGGTGGGGAACAGGAACCCTGCTGAGCAGGGAACCCCCCCAATGTAGGGCTCGATCCCAGGGAGCAGGACCTAAGCCAAAGACAGAGGCTTAACCCACTGAGCCACCCAGACACCCCTTTTTACACTCCTTAATGATTATGAATAATAATATTCTCACAAATATTCATGTAAAAGTGTTTGAGTGGACCTGTTTTAATTTCTGTATCATTTCTTACAATTGCATATAAATCTATAATATCTCAAAATAAAAAGTTTAATTAAAAAAAACCAAGAAACAGGGGTGCCTGTGTTGCTCAGTCAGTTAAATGTCTGACTCTTGGTTTCAGCTCAGGTTAACATCTCTTTCGTTGTGTGATTGAGCCCTACATTGGGCTCCACACTCAGCAGGGAGTCTGCTTGAAGATTCTCTCCCACTACCCCTCCCCACACTTGTGCACACATACATGCATGTGTGAGCTCGCTCTCTCTCTCTCAAATAAATAAATAAATCTTTAAAAAAAAACCAAGAAACTTTGTTGAGTGAGGAAATCCTGGGTAATCTTTCCTATTTCAGTCTTTGCACTATGTTACCATACTTTCTTTATTAAAAAAATTCAGTATTTAATAATAACAATAGTTCTCTGAATGCTATCAACTAAGCGCTTACCTGAATCACCTCATTTGATCCTCACACGATACCTACAAAAGCTAGGTTGTATTATAAGCTTTTAGATGAGCTTCTGCTACCTCTGTTTTGTAAAACATTATTAGCAAATCAAACAACCCGATTGAAACCTGAGCAAAGGACTTGAAAAGATATTTCACCAAAGAAGATATATAAATGGCCAGTAAACACGTGAAAAGATAAACACATAAGCTCAACATAACTAATCACTGGGGAAATGCAAATCAAAACCACAGTAAGATACAACTAAGTTATTGGTAGGTTGGCTACCTTAGAAAAGCAAAAGAGAGAGAGAGAAGTAAAGGGTAAGTGCTGGTGAAGGTGTGGAGAGATCAGAATCCTTGTGCTGTTGGTAGGAATGTAAAGTGTAGCCACCATGGAAAACAGTATGGCAGTTCCTCAGAAAAATTAAATACAGAATTTCCCTGTGATCCAGCGATCCCACTCCTGGGTATATACCCCAAAGAATTGGGAGCAGGGTCTCAAAGAGACATTTGTGCATGCATAGCAGCATTATTCACAATAGCCAAAAAGGTGGAATCAACCCCGTGTCTAGCAGTGGATGAACGGATCAACAAAACATGGTATATACATACAATGGAATGTAAGTCAGCTTTAGAATGGGAAGAAATTCTGTCACAGGCTACAACATGATGAACGTGGAGCCGTGCTGAGTGAAAGAAGCCAGTCACACGAAATACATGCTTTATGATTCTGCTTATTTGAGGTACTGAGGCTGGTCATATTTACAAAAACAGAAAGTAGAATGGTGGTTGACAGGGTCTGTGAAGAGCATTAAGGGGAACTGTTGTTTAAAGAGTAAAGAAGCTCAATTTTGCAAGACAAAAAGAGCTTTGGAAATTGGCTGTCTAATGGGAATGTCCGTAACAGTACTGAAATTGTACACTTAAAAATGACTGAGATGGAAATTTTTATATTATATGCATTTTACCCACCCACCCACACAATTATTAGTAATCTATTCAAATGATGAATTTTTACCAGATATTTACCTCTTTCAAACAGTTTAAATCCAAATAACACTCTGGAGAGAACAATTACGTATTTTCCAATGCCACATTTCTCCTCTCCTCTAAAGCTCAGTTTCTCCCTCCACCTGGGCACATGCTAAATAATGTTCTCTAAAATCGGAGTGAAGACTTAGCAGGTGGCCAGTGGAAGTGCAGGAACAGGAAAAGGTGAGGAACGGGCAGGAGGATCTTGTGTATCTGGAATTGGACATCGAGGTTTTTCCTAATCTCAGAAGGACCAATGAGCTTGATCTGCAGGTGATGCTTGGGCCACTCAGGACAGAAATGTACTGTGAGCCGGGGACTCGGGCTTGTGCCCTCCCTCACCCCCGTGCTATGGTAGCTCACCCCCTCGTCAGTTTCTCTGGCTGAGCTGGGCTGGCAAATGGCCCCTGTGACCACCACCATGGCCAAGGTGGCAAAGAAATTACCAAAGGGATTTCTTGAGCCAGTAGTGCTCAAGAAAATTTTAAGAAGGGGCACCTGGGTGGCTCACTGTGTTAAGCATCTGTCTTCGGCTCAGATCATGATCCCAGGGTCCCGGGACTGAGTCCCGAGTCTGAGGTGGGGGTGAAAGTGGTGGGGGGGGTGGTCCTTGCTCAGCAGTGAGTCTGCTTCTCCCTCTGCCCGCCACTCCCTCTGCTTGTGCACTCTCTCTCTCTCTCTCTCTCTCTGAGAAATAAGTAAAGAATAAGATCTTTAATATTTAAAAAAGAAGAAAATTTTAAGAAAACACAAAAGGACTAGCATAGTCTCTTCCCCTCAAAGCAATAACTTCCCAGACTAGCGGTTCTTCTCCTTATCTCGCCAGTGCAAAAAGCATGTCGTTTGACGCCTTTATCCTAGCTTCACAGCTGAACATGAGGAGGCTGGAACAAAACTCCAAACCATCATTTCATATGCAGGGTTACTGTTTTATAGCAGATGAATACACCCCCTTAAGCTGCCTCTACTTTTCTCTTCATGACAGGTATGCAATTCCTTTGCTGGCAAATATTCAAAGGAAGGTCTAACTGGGTTATTCATAGTTTGAACTCATGACTGAAATTGGGGAAAATCCACTGAAATAGAGCTTCCAGTGACTATGGTCAAATATAATAAAATAAAGAAAATAAAACTAGAGTGCACAGAACCATATTGTATAAGAAACACAACAGCTATATAAATCTCATTCTCTTTTCAGCAACTGAGAAGGTGGCTGCTTACCCATTTTACTGATGAGGAAAGTGAGGAGGTCAAATTAATTTGTGTAAATAGCTTATTAGCAAGCAAGAGAGTCCAGGTCTCTGGGAAGCCAAAGCAACTGGCTTCTTCACTGCCTTGAATGACTTTGGGCAAGACACTTGTCTGAATCTAGAGTCCTTGCTCTAGATTACAAATGATTACAGTAATTCCTATCGCACAGTGTTACTGTGGTGACTATGAGGGATAATCGATGCGTATGGACCTAGAAGGGGGCCGGTGAACACTGTACAGCTTCCTCTTCTCCTCCTGTCCTTCTCCCTCGTCCCCGCTTCATCGCCTCCTCCCACTCAAAGACATGGTAAATACAGGGAGGAAGAGCACTCCGATGGCCGGAGGGAGAAAGCAGGTATCTGGTTCCCTCAGTGAGCCAGTGGGCGAGAGAAGACATGTTTGGGGGGAGAATGAAGAAACACAGGGGCAGCTTCTCCTTAGAGAAGTGATAGCTTCTCAGAAGAAAGAGAACTCAACATGAGCAGATAATGCTGAAACCATGTGATGACAGTTCTTTTGGAGCAGAGGATATTTGTATGATCTTAAACGATTTCCCCACAGACTATTAATTAATCATGAAAAGGAACTAAAAAGTAATATATGCAATGGAGAAATCTGGCAGACCTCCTTAAAACCACACAGACCATGAGCAATAATGGGACCAACTAATATTTCGTGCCTCCTGGTAGATGCCCTGAGGACAGAGCATCGCTAACTATTCAGATACTATTCATACACAAAGGCATCGCCTGAGCCAAACCACGGAGAAATCCAAACAAGGAACATTCTACAGAGCAACTGACCCATGTTCTGTAAAATGTCAGTATCATAAAGGATGAAGAGGGACTGAGGGACTGTTCCAGATTAGAGGATAGTGAAGACATGTCAACTTGATGCAAACACATGATCCTAGGAGCTCAAGGGAATTACTGGGACAACGAAAGAAATTCTAGACTCTGTACTGGTAATAGTATGTATCCATGTTAGATTGCTAAACGTGGACAATGCATCATCTAAGATAATGGTCCTGCTCTTAGGAGACACATATTTCAGTATTTAGGGGTGAAAAGTCATCACATCTGCAACTCACTCTCAAGTGGTTCAACAACAACAAGAAAAATAAAATACGTGTGTGTATGTGTGTGTATGTAGAAGAGAGAAAAAAAAATAAAGCAAACTACTAACTGGTGGATTCAGGTGAAGGGTCTGCACTGTTTATTATACAATTCCAACCCCTCCCCTGTGGATTTGCAAGAAAAAAAAAACATATTAAGAAATAAATACAAATACCTCAGAGGAATAAAGAAGGTGGCTTTTTTTTTTTAATGAGCAGGTAACAGCTTGATGATCCCTCATTTAATGATAGAATTACTGTCTGACTCAGCAATTTCACTTCTACAAGAACATACACACCCAAGAGAAATAAAATCATTTGTCTACACAACTTGTACATGAATATTTGCAGCAGCACTATTCACAATAGACAAAAGGTAGAAACAACCCAAATATCCAATGGCAGATAAATAAATAAAGTGTGGTGTAGCCATACGGTAGGACATTATTCGGCCATAAAAAAAGGATGAAATTCTGACATATGCTACAACATGGATGAGCCGCGAGGATATTCTGTTAAGTGACATAAGCCAGTCACAAGGGCAAATGAACTATGATTCCACTTCCATGAGGGACCTACACTAGTCAAGTTCATTGAGACAGAAAGTAGAATGGTGGCTGCCAGGGTCTGGGGAGACCGGGGAAGGGAAAATGGGAAATAACTGCTTCACGGGTACAGTGCTTCCTTATGGGGAGATGAACCTATTCTGGAACTAGATGGAGGTGGTGGTTACACAACAATGTGAATGTAGTAAATGTCACTGAATCGTTTACTTTAAAATTACTGATTTTAGGGCGCCTGGGTGGCTCAGTGGCTTAAGCCGCTGCCTTCGGCTCAGGTCATGATCTCAGGGTCCTGGGATCGAGTCCCGCATCGGGCTCTCTGCTCAGCAGGGAGCCTGCTTCCCTCTCTCTCTCTCTGCCTGCCTCTCCGACTACTTGTGATTTCTCTCTGTCAAATAAATAAATAAAATCTTTAAAAAAAAAATTACTGATTTTATGTGACACAAATGTTACCTCAATAAAAAGCAAAAGGGCAGGCAGGTAAAGGCGAGGTTTGATTCTATGACCTGGGCCACAGAGTGCGAATGAGAAGTGGCCGCGTCCGGAGAGCACACTCACACCGACGAATCTGCTGACTGGGATGGCGTGCCTGACGGGGGCTACTGACTGGTTCTGGAATATGCCAAGCAAAAATGAAGACTGTCCAATTGTGTAATAATCATTTACCTGGATTCCTTAACAAGTTCACAAACAGTGCGGCGAGAGCTCATTCTCCTCTGGTTCAGTATCTGCCGTATTTAAAAGATGCTTCAGCTAAAGCAACAGCAACAGGACAAAGGAGGCAATACGGCAATCCCAGAGGCAATCATGTTAGAGGAGAAACCTCTCCCTCGACAGACCCCTGGATGCAGGTGCCTACATGGTCACAGCAGGCTGAGTCTCTAGCTTCTGCTCGGCTGGGACTGCACGGGGTTAAAAGCTGCTACCCCTTCATCTCTCTGGAAATCACAGCTGCTTTTCACTCAGAGCTGGCATGGAAAAGGTGATCTAGTAAGATGTGTGCAACCCCACAGGTTATCCTTCACAAGAGCAACGGCGTTTTTCAGTTAGAACCTCGAGGAGAGCGTGACTTTTTTAAAAAGGGTTTTAAAAATTCTGTCACAAAAGAAAAAGAAAATTCACATTCACTACAAAAACTTTATAAAAGGCACGGGGGGATAAATCCCTGGAGAAGTCACTGCTCTAATTCCGTCATTACCTCTCATCAGCCCGAGAAGGCAGGACTTAACGTAAGGAATGATTCATTAACGGCAGCACCTGGAGCATCTTTAGAAGCTTTCTTGGTGAGAAAGTGCAATAAATTGATGCTTCCACTTAGGCCCACTAGTAAGGACAATCCTCACCCCGAATATAATTTTCCCTGAGATGGAAACCAATTTCTTGCCCTTAAAATATGTGTACCAAGAATCTGGTGATGAGAGAATCATGAACAAGTAGACAGAACATCAGGATAAAAACCCACTGTCCTCTTCCTTATAAACGTTCATTCTAGAAGAGCTACTATGGCGGGGGGTAGGCAGGGAGGAGAAGTGAAGCAGGAGACAGAGAGAAAGAGACATGAACATCCAGTTATAAAACAATTAAGTTCCCAGGATGAAAAGTACAGCACGGAAGACAGAGTCAATAACACTGTAATGTCATATGGTGACAGGTGGCTACTACACTTCTCGGGGTGAGCAAAGCACAACATACAGAATTGTCAAATCACTGTTATACATCTGAAAAGAACATAACATTGTGTGTCAACTGTAATTCACTAAAAATTTTAAAAAGTTGTTTTTTAGAAAGTTTTTTAAAAGAGGAGCGTTACAAGGAACAGAGTCCGATCAAACCATTCTGTAGCCCTTGGTGCCACGTGGGCAGAGCAAAACAAAAGAAGTGATGCTTCTGACATGGTTTAATGTTTGGCTGAGAACATGGATGGACATTGGCTTGAGCCCTCATTTCCCTGGTTGCCTCCTCCAGAGCCCCACACTCACCCATCCAGACTTCCCCGAACTGCCCAGCACCGAGCCTTTTCACCAACTTGATGGAATCCCGTGGGATCTCCCAGGCATCTTTGTCCCATGGCTTTTGTGGTTTGGGGCTAATGCATGCCTTTTCCAATCTTCTGCATAAGCCATCCGACTGCTCTAATGTGAAAGAGGGGAAATAAAAGTTACAAAATGTCCTACTTTGTAATTTACCAGTATCTATGAAGAAATTTTGGCTACTAGTGGGATCATTTCCAGCTCAATGTAGTCTGTGAACCTAAAATTCTATGGGGGTATCTTTTGTATAATCGTGATTTTGGAAATTCTTACCTGAAAGACAATTCTGAACATACTTGATTTTATCCATCAGTACTGTTTGCAAACCTACAATGTGTATCCCTTGAGAGTAGGTGGCAGAAGTAAACAGTACCAGCAGCTACCCACCACAACCGACTTCAATCACACAGGGAATGAACCTAAAGGCCACCCATGGGTTTGGCTTCATAGGGCAAACTGAGAAGCGCTGGAGACAGAGGACCATGGACTCGTCACCTCTAAATATTTTCCTGTCATTGTTATTTCTGTTTTCTTTTACCCAGACTATGGATTACTTTTACACACATATACACACACACATATATATATAAAGACACAGATCTGCAAATCTGCATTCTGATTCCAAATATTTAAAGATGTGTTGTAAAAATATGCACTACATGAAAAGAATATTCATTTTTCTCTTCTCAGTTTTGGAACATTAACTGTCAAACAGCACGGATTGGGTGGGAAGAACTGGGATAATTATTCACTAAGATCCATTCTGACTTCACATGCATATGTAATTATAGATTAATTTAGAATCAATTACAGAATATAATCCTCCAACTTCATCCAAAAGAAATGTAAGGTAGAAGAATTTTAATATAAAAAAGTGTTTGAACCCTGCATTTCATAATAAATCTGTTTTGTCTTGTCCGACCTTTAGTTTTTACTTACTTTGGTAATGTTTAATCATGTCACTGATACAAGGGAAAGTGATTCGTGGAGAAATGTAATACCCTCCATTGTCCAGACTTCTAATTTTGTAGTGCTTAATAACATCACCATGCACAGGGTCATAATCTCTGACAGAAAGAGAGTAGCTTCCTGTGGGGGAAAGCACAAGGAAAGATTATGCTTATATTTTACAAGTAAGATCTGCCTTATAAACACCATGGTACACAATTTGCAATAAAATATGCAAAATGTAAAATAAGTATGTATGTAGTGCATAATTTAAGTCCTATAAGAAGTCTACTTGACAAATGAAGCTACCATTTTGTTGCTATGAAGCTAACCAAGACACCGTTTTCCTTCTTTGTGCTAGTTTTTTTTTTTTTTTTATTATTTCACTGAATTGAAAAGTCATTTTGATTTTCTTTCTCTTAAAATTTCAAGATTTACTCTCAATCATAATGTAAGAAGCTCCGCAACAAACTTAAAGCATGGTGAGAAATGGCCATAATTATGTCTGCTATGGTACTTTTCATAGCAACACTATTGAGTTTATTTGTTATCAAGCCATTAAAGCTTTCACTACCAGAATATAATGTATCTTTTTCTTAAAAAAAGATATATTATGCTAGTTTCTAAGAATGAATTTCTAAATAGTCATTTAGAAGGGGACTTAAACCACTTCTTACCTTTTAAGGTTTCGCTTTCTCTGATCAGAAAAGCTCCAGGACCGTTTCCTGGTGCCAGCAGCTGCCTTTCTGCATCCTTCCTGGTTATGTCCTTGAAAAACCACCTGAGAAGACATTGTTATATTTCATGGATGTTATGCTCCAGGGAAGGAAAAAGGTACAAATGCATAAGAAAGCCCAGGCAGCAAGCAAAACCATCCAAGATGGCAACGGGTAAGGACTCACTCTTCTGTTTCCAGGGTGTTGACTTTGGCGACATAGTTGCTGGGGATGAACCCTTCTCTCTTTGTTGAAAGGGATTTAGCTTTCCACCATTCTCCGTGCCTGGAAGAGAAACAGACATCAAAAAGCGTTTGTATCCAGGGGCACCTGGCTGGCTCTGTTGGTAAAGCATGGGACTCTTGTCTTTGGGCTTGTGGGTAGATTACTTTTTTTTTTTTTAAGTTTTTAAAGAAATAAGTGTGTGTATCCGATGAGTCAAGAACTGCAATAGCAATTGTCTGAAGGTGTCTGTTTTGGGGGGTGAGGGAATATGGGAAGATCCCTGGAACCCCAGAATCCAGCAGAAAAATTCACTCCTTTTGCTGAAATAAAACTATGTTTAGAGACTAAGGCAAAGGGAAACAGCTTCACAACTGAGTCCCTGTGCTCAGCGCTGCACACACAAGAGTTGGTAAAAATGGTTCCTATCTTGCAGAAGCCACATGTTTGTAATTTCCCTCAGGATCTCTAAGAAATGCTGTGGGATCCTTATAGACACGGGGTGCAAGGGAACAACGAAGCATAGCTCTCATATTATAAACTCCTTTGTTGAAACATCTAATATCAATAGAGAGATGCTGTGAAGAAAAGAAATGGAAAACCAAAAATAATCCCAAGCAGGTAGGCTCATTCCCACGTTCTTGCCCTCAACATGGAGCCGAGGAGGAGGCTGGGGCTGAGGCAGGAGGCAGGAATGGAAGGTCCCCATGAGCCTCAACTATGATGTTCAAATTCCCACACACAGTCGGGCTTCTCGTTTGCAAGACGTGAAGGACAGCCACACGGACACAGAGCTGCTGCCTACTGTACGTCTATGCTGTGTTCACATACATGCACACACACCACATTGTCACATCAACCTCATGACACGGCCGCTGCTGCTCCCATTTCCTAAGTGAAAAAATGAAAGCACAGAGCAGATGTGGCTTATCAAGGTCACACAGCTATCAAGAGGCAGGGCCAGGATTAGGCCGGAGTTCACACTCACCAGTAAGCATCAACTCCTCTTAACCACTTAGTACCTTGTACTTACTAAGGAGTCTCCCTCCTCCAACCCTGGCGGGTGGGGCCAGGGTGACAACGAATGCAAGATTAGGGGGAAATCCTTGGGAAATCCTTGTTCTCAGTTCCAAGTCCCTGTGGTCTGAGCCACAGGTCTGTGAGTCAGTAAGGCAGGGGGAAGGGTGGACCAAGGACATGACGACATCTAAGTGTCTTGCAGAAGGACTACAACTGCTGAGTAGGGGCTTTTCCAAAATGACGGCTGCTTCAGCACAGTGCCCTTACAAATCAAACTAAGTCAGACCCATATACCCAGTCTGAATTTGAGCAATATAACTAGATAAACATGGCATTAAAATAACATGCAAATTCCCACAGACACAAACTTCTTAAGCTGGCACAGATGGATAAGGAAAGAAACCAGTGTCTTTATTCAAAGGGAAAACTGAAGAATGTAAGAGAAGATTCCTGTGGCCCCAATCCTTGCACTCCCAAAGTGCTGCTAGCAGCAAGGAGGCTTCGAGGCTGCTTGTTGCTGCTATGCTGCTGGGAGCAGAAGGAAGGGGCCAGGACTCAGGAGCCTGAGTAAAGGGCCAGCAGGCACAGGGTGTGTGGTCATACTTACTCCTCCAGGACCTTCATCTTCTCTCCCTTCTTGAAAGACAAGTCGTCTGGATGGATGCCATCATAGGGGTACAAGGCTATCACGATGTCTCCTTGCTCCTCCGGATCTAAGGAAGGACAAAAGGGAAGACCTTCAAGAATCCATCAATGGAAACGTTTTAACAAGTCTTTACCCGGTACAAAAGATGCATGATGACGTGTGTTTCCTGCCTAGTGGGGCTCACAGCCCACATGGTCTACAGTAAACAACGTATTAACCACACTGGATACAGTTTGTGTTATCCCCAGGCATATAGACCTACAACTATAACTAATTCCCGCCCTGTATTTCAGAAATGATATAGCCATGTTCAGAGCAGCATTATTTTCAAGAGCTGAAAGGAAAAGTCCAAATGTTCAGTGACAAATGAGGATAAGCAAAATACGGTGTGTCCACACAACAGGACTAATTCAACAGGATGAACCCTGAAGACATTATGAGGAGTGAAATACACCAGACACGAAAAGACAAACACTTTATGATGCCACTTTTCGAGGTACCTGAAGTGGCCAAACGCATTGAGACGGAAAGTGGAATGGTGGCTGGCAGGGGCTGCGGGGGGTAGGGGGACGGGGAGTCCGTGTTAAACTCGGACAGAGTTTCAGCTCAGGGAGATGAAGAAGTTGGAGATGGGTGGGGATGCTGGCTGTCCAGTAACGGGAATGTACTTAACTACTCAACTGGACACGTAAAAATAGTTACAATGATAAATTTTATATCCCATGTATTTTTTGGCAATGAAAGTATAAATAAAAACACCCAGGCTGACTCCCTTACAGCATCTGTAACAGTAAAGAAAGGAAAACGACCATGTTGCTATGGAAACATACCTTTAGTCTGAAACCTCTGTCCTGGTAAAAGCTGAGATTCTGGAACCTACGAGAGAATATTGGTCAGGAAAAGGATTTTGACGATTAGCTTTTCTTCCTCACAGTCATGTTGTGTGTTATGTCATTTTTCTCACAGTAGCAAATGAGGTTTAGAACGGCTAATTGAGGAAGCCGGAAAGAAGAGAAGAACAGAGCAAACATTTTGCGGAGCTGCGCCCCATCCCACACAGCTCAGCGGAATGGCTCCCCCTTCTAAAAAGCAGTCATTTGTCGGGGGTAGCAGGAAGTGAGCAGGTGAAGGCTGGAGTCTCAGCATGGAAACCCAGAGCGAAAGATGGAAATGGCTTGAGCTGGCTTGGTAGGACTTTGGCCAGAACTGCTGATCTCTGGGTTTCCCAGACTTGTTCAGAAAATGAGTCAGGGCTCTGTCACTAGACACTGAGAATAGGTCCTAACGGATCCAGGCTTCCTAAGGCTGACCCTGCTCCTGTCACGGGACAGATGGCATCCCGTTACTTCAGCTTTGAGGTGGATTAGCAGGAAGGGTCTGTGGGACAAAAGGCCACCTCAATGACCTTTCAAATCAAATTCCTTTTTCTCTCAGTGACCATGGGGAGGATGATAAGACCTCGTGGGCCCTTTTTCAGGAAAGTACTGTCCAAGGCCTATATCCACAAATCATGCAACTTTTGCCTTTGATTCAGTGGCCCAAAGGAATGGACCAAACCAGTTTGCACTGAAATTTAAATTTTTTTTTTAATTTAAATTTCGGGTGAAAGCCCATAAAATCTCCAATTATGAGGCTGGGCCAGTGGGGGAAGGAACATTATTCTGTGTCCTGCTATCTGAAAATCGGGGGTCCGTGTTATCCTTAAATACTTACTTTAAGAAGTCCTACACTGATTTTTTAATCATGGGGATTTGCATAATTAGGATTGCATGATCAATTATAAATGATTTAGAGGAAATAATCAGAAGATGAGAAACTAATTAAATCACTTTGAAAGCAGCAAGCTGATTGTCAAATATCAAAGAGTCCTTAATTTACAAATGTTTTAATAGACTTTCTAGAAGACCAACACACATATAGGCCAACTCATCTGCCATTTAACTCTTTCCTTAAAATGTCTTTTCCTCGGAGCTTTGCTGAATTTCATCAATCCCACCTCACCAGCTCATCACAGTTCCGCTGTCGCGGAGCCAGGGCGTCCAATTTTGGCACATCTGGCCACACCTGGGACTGTTATCTATGGCCATGGGATAAGGCAACCCTCCGGGCGCAGGAAACAAGGGCAGCCAGAGAAGGCACAGACTAACAGACAGAATCCAGGAGGGACTGCCATATTGCAAACCTGTTTACTACTTCACCTTCCAACCCCATGTTTAACCTCCCTTATTCTGAGGAGGAGGAAAAATGGCACGTTTATGTGATTTGCCTTTGTTTTTCTGAGTCAAGGCATCTTCGTTGATCATTTCAAAAAGAGAACTTGTGTTCTAAGCAAGTAAAATACCTAGGACGTGATATCAGGAAAAGCCAGATTCTTTCCATGAGAGCTCTTCAAGTCTATAATGAGGAAACTATCTATGACTCCAATTCTTTCAATTGTTTTCTTTTCTATTAAGCATTTTTATGTAATAGAGTCCTATACTTACACTGGTTTATATAATGTTATTAAAGACTATATTTATATGTATATCACTAAATTATTAAAGCAATCGTCTTATACCTTTTGGTTTTTTCTATATAACATTAATTTATCTATCTAGAAACATCATATACATTAATTAACAGCAATAATATATTCACTTTTCATCTCCACTGTTTGAGAATGCCAACAGTAACTTCTCAATTTCAGCAATGGCATGAGACTTTGACATACATGTGAGTATACGTGTGTGTGTGTGTGTATACATATATATATGTATATATGTTGATGGGAAGGATAAAAGATCGGAAGTAAATTACATTTAATGTAGCAACTATCCAAAGCTCTGGTCCTCTTCTCCATGAAATTAGATAGAGTATTAGGTCTTCCTTGGCCAAGCAGTGCTCAATTGAATTGAATAGCACATCACTCATACGAAATTTCTGGTACAGATATTTGTCCAAGGTTAGGGGGCAGAATTAGCTGTGTACTTTTTTAATCATTTAATTCTCTATAATAAGTCATGACAACTTCAGAATGTACTGTTTGGAGTTAACTGAAGAATGACAAAATATGGGATAAAATATGATACACTACAAGGGGCGTATCAGCATTTATTTTAGCTTCTGACTCAAATCCAAAATTTCCTTTGCCTCCAGACCACTGCGCTAATCTCACTACCTATCCTAAGTCACAGAAGTTCAAATAGACAGATCAATTTATCTTCATATATATATATATATATATATATATATATATATATATATATAAAAAAACTGGGTCTTTGCACCAGTGATATGAAAGATTATTTTCTTTACACATGAGAAGGTGATCAAAGGCCATTAATTGTACAAGTGGTCTGGTAAAATCTCTAAAATGCTTACAAACTCTTTAAAAGATTAAATTATAAAGCAAATCAAAAATTATTTGAGGCCCAAGTAATGGATGTAATTTTTTTGCATGCACATGTTACAGATTTGGTGTTTAAATTAAGCAGCCATGCGTTGATCTTGCTGTGGGAATTCTCCCCTGAGACTATCTACTTACTGGCCTTTGCTGTTTATTGGACGTTGGATCTCTCACATAAATAGTTCGGTCAGTATTACGTACTGGTTGAGTCTTCAAATCTATTCCATCGTCATTCAGATTGTCTTTCCTTTTTGATTTTATACATCCCATATTTCCTGTGGGAATATAAAGGCAATGACATTGTTTTACCATTTTAGAAATGGCTTCAAGGGACCAAAATATCTCCATTCATGAAGAATAAAAATAATACATTTTTATTTTTTATTATAGATAGCTTAACAAACTCAAATGTGAATACAGTTCACATACCCATTTGCTTATACATTCATTCATTTATTCATTCAACAACTATTAATGGAGCACCAATTTTAGGTCAGAAGACATCATTCATGCCCTAAAGATGCTCCTATTCTCGTGACAGAAATTCGAGAATTAAAATTATAGTAGAAACAATGACAGAGGATGCACAGGACCTAGAAAAGAGTACCTAACTCAGGCAAGTGGAAAAAGAGGTAGTGAGGAGGAAACATCCCCAAGAAAATCTCTATAAGTCACAATGGGAGGGATGTCAGTCACAGTCCTGTGGCAGAGGCAGTAAAGGGATTCCAGGAAGAAGGAACTTCATATGCAAAATACTGATCCAGAGATAACAAGGCCATTCAGGGAACTAGTTCCTCACTGGCCTCTGGGGAACTGGTTCATCTCACTCCTTTGGGGAACAGGTTCGAACTGATCCCTTCAGGGAACTAGGTCTATGATGAGAAACCCTGGAGGCCAGGAGCAGGTCGGGAAGGCCAGGAGCTGGGATGGACACAGAAACACACCTTGGGTGCCAGGCTGGGGAGCTGTTTTTCTTACTTCTTCATTTCACGAGGACACAATGGACAGGATCAAGTGAGGGGGCTGAGGCGTCAAAGGCAAGCATGATTAAGAGCTAGATGGTGCAGAACCTGCCTCCAAATGAATGTGGCTTGGGGCCTCGGGAAATGGTAGTGGCCCTCCACCAAGACTGGAAATAAACGAGGAGATGCCGATGTGGGAGAGGCGATGCCTAGAGGAACATCAGCGGATCAGCTCCCGTGGGCTTCCCAGTAAGGTATGTGACTGTGGAAACCAGGAGAGATGGTGGAGCTGGAGGCACAAATGAAGGCATCAGCACACTGTGACTGTGCCTACTAACCCAGAGGAAGAACGTGACAGCCGGGGCTGGCGCCTGACCAGGGCAGAACAACATTAACCGTGCTTCCGAACGTTAAACTCCTTTATTTGTTTCTCTGGTTAATACTAGGATGTATAGAGCACTGCACCAGGCACTCTGGGGACTAAAGAGATGAATTTAAAAACTAAAATCAGGTTATGAATCTTGCCTTACATTATAGTCTCATGGTTAAATCTGTACATTAAAAACAAAAAAAAATCTGTTTGAGCTCCGTTAGAACATCTCGCAAGGCAGTGGTTCTAAAAGCTGAAGGAACACCAGGATCACCAAACTCAACAGAACAGATTCCCTGGATGCATTCCAGTTAATTCCTTGGGGCCCAATCATGTCCCCTCCCCCGGGAGGGGCGTAATCTGTGGAATTCCGAAGCACTGCCACTGGGGGACCACTGCTTAGAACTTTAGAGGAGGGAGAGATGACTCGGAGTTTGGGGAGGCGGTAGTGGGAGTCAGGAAATAACTCCCGGAGGAGGAATTGTTCTAGGAAACCTCAAGATCTCCAAACTGTCAAACGGTCAAACTGTCAACCACAGGCCACAGCCGGATTCTGCACCTTGTCCTGCGGGATTCCAGTGGGCCTGCACCCTTCAACTTGTTTATCATCACATCACGGAGATACACCGCCTCTAAAGGACAGTCACACCTCTTTCCGAAACTAGTAAGCTGCAGTTCCCAAAATAAAGGGGAAGCAAGTGCTTCTTTGATTCAAAACAGCCTTTTTTTTTTTTTTTTAAAATAAACTAAAGTTTCTGCAATGGAGAAGGGCTTTAAGTTGATCTGTAAATAATAAGCGAGATGGGTTATAGAGCTGATCTGTAACTAAACAGACAAGCTCTTTTTCACTAGTCTCAACCCCCACCCACTTCCCAAAAAGCTGTTTCACTGATCATTCAATAAGATGGTGCTGTTCAAGAAGGGAAAATGGAACTGGCTGCTGAGCACACAGCTGGCTCCAAGAGGAAGCCCTGGAGGGTCCACCTGACCGCCACTGCCCTTTGCTCTTCCCCTCACACTGATGCACCCCCACTCTGAGGACTCACTCTCTTGTCGCCTGGCCAGCTGCCCACTGCAGAGCACACTCCGGATCTCTCCTTGTCTCCATCTCTCTGTCTCTCTCTCTGTCTCTGTCTCTTCCTGTCTCTCTCTCTCTCTCTTTCCCTCTCAGTGTCTCTGTCTCTGCATCTCTGTCCCTCACTCCCACCCTCATCTGGATACAATGTGATTTGCCCAGACTAGTCTTCACTAAGGATCCTACTGAAAAGATCACCCCTCTGCCCATGCCGCAGGCTTTTCACTCTTCTTTTTTAAATTGTGACCGACATCCCATAACATTTTGGCTAATTCCCGGTCAGTCCCTACCAGAATTGAGGCAGATGGGGAGACCCCCAGCCTGTTTCTTCCGGGCAGTATTCCCAGCAACTGCAGAGCACCTGCGGAGAGCAGGTGCTCAGGGGACATGCGGGGCGGGAATGAAGGGATGGACCCGCTCTGGCCGCTGCCCTCAGCCTTCCCACATGCTTATCCTGAGATCCCCTTGCAAAACGCGGACAAGAAAAAGGAAAGGCGGTGAAACCCACCTCAGTTGTTTTAAAAGGACAGAAACCTCTAGAACTAACTTCTAGTTTATAGGAAACACAGAGGTCAGAGGAACAAAATCATCAGCCAAGTCCATAGTCTGTAACTAGCCTGGATACTCTGAAAAGGGGGTTGGGGGGCTAGGACAGAACTATTCAAAATTAAGAGATTAAAGAAACACAATGGGCGAACATTGAATGAATCCTGGATGGGGGGGGGGCAGATTGGGATAATTGGGGACATCTGAATATATTTGAGCATGGTGTTAGGGAATTGCTAGGTTTCATAGGTGATATGATGATAGCACTGTGGTTGTGCAGAAGAATGTCCGTATTTTAGGAGATGCCTACAGTTGTGTGCAGGGATGGAGTCTCATGGTGTCTGCAAGTTACAACACTTTGGCCAAAGATGAAAAAGACAAGGGAGTGGGGAGACAAAAGTGGCATAACATTAAAAAAATCAGTGAATCCAAAAAAAAAAAAAAAAAAATCAGTGAATCTAGGTGAGGATGTTCTTTCATCTCCCCCCACCCCGCCACCGGGGCTTTGTTATTTTCAAAATTAAATGTTGGAGTTGGGGGAAAATAAAGAAATATTATACTACTTTTTTTTCATAAAATTGTTCAAAATGTTAGAAACCCCTGCTGTGTGTGTGTGTGTGTGTGTGTGTGTGTGTGCACATGCGCAGGTACACAGGGTCATAGGGGATGAGGTAGGAAAAGTACTCTGAGGGCTATTATTTCTAGATCATGCCAAGGAGTTCAGACTTGATTTCAGTAGGAAGCCATGGAGAGTTTGTTACCCAGGGAAATGATACAATGAGATCCCTCCTTCCCAGAGAGAACTCTGTAAGAGCCAGAGGGGAGAAGAGAGCTGGATGGGGACATCTACGACCCAGACCTCTGAGAGAATGAGACAAAGAGACAGTGGTGACTGTCCAAGGGCAGGGTCCCTGGGAAGAAGACAAAGGATAGAAATAGAAAGCAGGTAGATGTGTGAGGGGTGGAGAGAGTCCATGGATTATCATTTCTTTATGCTTATTTCATATTTCCCCTTCCCCACCACCATGGATCTCTGAGAACGAATGCATGGGCCATAGATGGAAATAATTACAACACTGCTCCACGTGGAGAACTCCACACGGAGAATCCGTCCTTGGTCACTCAGGCTGAGCCACCCTCTGCTGACTGCCCACCCAGCAGTGAGCTCTGGGTTGGGACCCTACAGTTGTTCACAATACAGCAAGAAAGCTCACAGAGCTCCTTGCTGTGACACAGGGATGAACTCAGACCAGGTTTACCAATGCCTTCTACTCTGGGAAGGTACCAGAAAGAAAATGCACCCCCAACAAAAAAACAAGAAAGTGGTTATACCTTTGCAAATGATAGAGCTACAATGTACAATGACTCGCCACTTAGTATTTTTTAATTAGACATTAATCATTTTCTAAGCACTTCATTTATGGCCTGAAGAAACCCTCTGACTCAGGTATTACTAACCCCACTCTACAGAGGAGTACACGGAGGCCTACAGAGGTCATATGACCAGTTCCCATAGCACTGGGGAATGCTGGCACCAGGACTCACACACAGCTTTAGCTCAAAGTCCATGCTCCACCCTCCATTTTGCCATAGGATGGCTATTTTGAAACTTGTGCTTTATCTGTGTACTAACACTGCTCAATGAAGGGGTTATTTTTGTGGCTTGCTTCTTTCTCAGAAGGACTTGAAATGCTTTCACCAAAAAAGGACAATAATGAGTTTTTCAAAAATGAAAACAGAAAAAACTGAACCCAGGAAAAGAAGGGAATGGAGATGGGGTAACATGGCGGGCACCAGATTTGCTAGAATAGGTTTCCTGTCAGGAACAGCTAGAGTGCAGGGTGGGTGACGGTGCTTTCAGGAAGGGAAGAGGAAGCGGACCCGAGCTTGTCAGAGGAGGGCGAGGCCCCGGCACAAATGCTTAAGGTTTCTTTTATGACGGGCTTTATTTAAATCAAGTCCTTCAGATGTAAATATCTTCAAGTCCTATGGCAATATCTTCAATTTTTTTTAGCAGTAAATGAAGGCACATTTCTTATGTGGAGATCTTCATTTAATAATGATAATAACAGGGGGGTTGACATGCAAATACAGTCCTGGGATATTCATTTCATGAGCTCCACTATACCGTCTGGAGAGACACAAACAGCTGGGCAACCATTCGCTCACAAAGGGACTTCCACCCACACATCCAGGAAATGGGAGGCGGGTAACTTTTCTTTCCCAAAAATGTCTGTTGGTCACTGGAACAAATATCCACTGGGAGGCTTATCCTCACAGAAGGGACTTAGAATACCAAAATCCTTAATTTAAAAAAAAAAAAAAGATTTTGGAGAAAAGACTAAGTATGAGTCTTCATTCATCACCCGCGCTGCCTGTGGTCAGGTCCAATAATGCCTTACAGTTACCCACGTGCTCAAAAAAGAAGAACAGTCCACTCCGAATTCTACTTCCGGGGATCGGTTTGTTCTTTTTTTTACCCCTCCAGCTTTATGGAGCTAAAACTGACACATGACTTTGTGTAAGTTTAAGGTACATGACATAGTGATTTCATAAACTGTGTATTGTGAAGTGCTGGCCACAGTCAAGTTAGCTAACATATTCATCACTTGATGCGATTGTCAGGTTTAGTTTATTTTTTTTACGGTAAGGAGTTTAAAAAAGGTTTTGTTCTTGAGATACACTTGAATAGGGCACAAGGATGTTCACATGAATGTTACTTGTATTACACAGAGAGACAATCTAGACATCCATAAATAGGGGAGAGTTCATTAGATGGGTCAAACTGACTTATTCTATTCTGAGACCAGGGTGAATTAAAAAGAGATTTATATAATTTGGGCATTCTTGACCATTAATCATTATGGATTGGAAAAATGCACATATACATAGTTACACACACATATCCACATGAAAGCAATCCACATATCCACAGAAAAAGAAAGGATTCCCACCACCCTGGTGGTTAGGTTCTAAAGTCCAGTTAAAGCCACAAGATCCTATACAGAAGTTCTCTCTTAAAAACTGCTAAGGAAGACACTCCAATTTATAACGTATTTTGGAGTAAGGACTATAGACCTCAAATTCTGGGTCCATCAATCATTAACTGTATGATCTTTGGCAAACTGCCAAACCTCTCCCTCTCTCAATATCCTTCTGAACAATGGAGATGACTTTGGCTCGCTGCATTGTTATGATGATTAAATGAATTAAATTAGCTGATATTTGCAAAGTGCTTAAAAGGATGCTTTAAACAGCACACAGTAAGAGCTATATACATGTTTGTTAAACACATAAATAAACGAGGTCTAAGTACTAGTTTTCCCTGCAACATTGCAAGAGAAACACTCCCGTTGTTGAGAAGCACACATATAACCCCCTCCCACCCCAAAGAGGGAACAGTAGGAGCACATCTTCCATCCCGCCCTCAGGGGGGCACCCAGGCCACTTGGACCCTCTAAAGGGAGGTTTTCTTCCACCTCCCCCCCAACCCCCACCCTTCCTCCTCACTTCTGGGCGGGCACTTGCTACTCTGTTGTATACTTTGGTATTGCAGAATGACCTGAATGTAAATGTATGCATTACTCTGTAACTGAAATGGGGGGTGGGAAGCTGTGCAGTGAGAAAGGTTCCTGAGTATTAGGAACCTTTAGTTCCTAATACTAAATGTATGTAATTAGTATTACATACATTTTGGGTAATACTTTGTTTGTCATAGATTTCCTAAGCTTGAAAAGTATTACATCCCACCGTATGCCACCTCCCCCTATGAAAGCTGAATCCGTGTGTTGACACACGATCATTCCACACACATGACATACAATGATTCCACACAATCATAGATCTTAAAATTTAAAAACAAAGTTACTAGAATTTAACCTCTCAGAACCTCTATTTCTAGCCTTTACAAAATGCTACAAAGAAACTGTGTTGGTATCATATTTGGTTCTTCTTATGACTTGTAAATTTTCTCTCTTTATTTCAGCAGCCACCAAAAAGAAACTAGAAACTTTTGGGGGGTATTGAATTTCACCACCACTTCCCAAACTGAGGGCTTCAATTTGCATTGAGTTTTCCGGCAATAAGCCAATTACTCATCCAAAGACTCACTGGGAGCTCTGAAATCTTTCTCTTGTTAGCGACTTTTTGCCTGACCTTGCAATATCAAGTGGTCATTCTGGAGTTACTGGAAATATCTGTGCTGGTAGGGAAAAAAGAGAAGAACATGTAATTACTTACTTTGTCCCTGGCATTGCCCAGATGAGGAAAGCAAGCCCTGATGTGAACCTGTGCCAGGCTATCAAAGGTTTTAGGTAAAAGTGAAACTTGATCCATCGGCGGCTGCTTCTTCTTCTTCTTCCTCCTCCTCCTCCTCCTCTTCTTCTTCTTCTTTTTAAGATTTTATTTATTTATTTGTCAGAGAGCGCACAAGCAGGAGGAGCAGCAGGCAGAGGGAAAAGCAGACTCCCTGCTGAGCGAGGAGCCCTATGCATGCTCCATCCCAGGACCCTGGGAAGGCGGAGGCTTAACCAACTGAGCCATCCAAGCATTCCCAAAGCTGCATTTCTTTACCTACCCAAAGCTTTGCAACCTCTCCATGGAGTGAGTTTTATCTTGGAATTAGGGAGCTTAGAAAAACAGGAGCAAGGGAAAGGAAGTCCCAAGGACGTAGAGATGGGTGGTAACAATCCCAAACAAAGGTGATCTTGAGCTTCCAAAGTAGGCTGAGTTTGGTTCAAGGGTCCTTCAGAGGAATGTATCCCTAAAACAAAGTCCACACCTCACGCTTGCATTCCAAGACCAGCTAGTTAACTTAAGAGCCTCACTTTGCCTGCCCAAGTAGAAGTCTTATCGACACCCATTGATTGTTTTCTTCCTTTCTTTACTTTCAAGAAGGAGACCGCAGAGAAGCAAAGTCTAGTACGGAAGAGTTGCAATGTTTCTTCAAATAACCTATCAGAGAGGAAAGGGGTCTGAGAAGCCTCAGAAGCAGCCTCAAGACAGCAGAGAAGGAGAAAACTCCAGAACTAAACTCCACAATCAATTCCATTGGTTCCTGCCTTAAATGACTTTCTTTTCTTTTGCCCAATTTCCTAAAAAAAAATTTTTTTTAAAAGATAAAACTGAAAAGGGTATAGCCAGGCTCTCTACTTAGACAACTAAGATTCCTCTCCTATGTATGTCATGGTAATCATTTTCAAACGTTCTCAGTCTTCTTCTTCTGTGAAATCTCCCAGAAAGCCATTGTTGACATGGTTAGTAAGCTGATAACCCAGGTCCACCTGAGTCCAGACCCTGGCTTTGACCAGCCTCCAACATGATGTCCCTAAGGTTTAAATACCATATGTAACAGGAACAGTATCTTTGGGCAATTAAGTCAATGTCATTTTGGTATCTGGTAATCCTAGCTCCGGGTGTTCCTCTGGGTTCCATATTAAGAGCAAATCCTTGACAACTCAGATCCGGGGGCTCCTCTATGATGCGATATCCTCTCTAGTCTGAGAGGAAGGTTGGGTGCCCCTAGAAGGGAGGGAGGTGTGCTTTACAAGTACTTCTTGAGTTAGAAAATGTGACCAAGAGGAGCCCGAAGGAGCATTAGAAACAGCATGAATGGGACAGAATGTGTGTCCAAGGGTGCCACCCCCAACAACGCTGAATAGGAAGTGCCAGTTGGGAAAGTGAGGGTGGCCTGAAGAACATTTATTTACTAGTTTTAGGTCCACACACCTAGACCCAGCCTGCAGGAGGCTATAGAGAAATCTCAAAGAGCCGCTGCCTCCCACCTCAACTGGAGAGAAGCACGCAGAGCGGCTGTCTCCAGGCTCCCCTCACTCAGCCTGTTCGAGGTATACGGGGCCTCTGGAACTTTTCAAGTGTCCCGATGTGATCCGTTGGCTTTGGGGGCACTGTTAGGGTGACACTCCCCACAATCAGCAGTGCCCAGTCATATGTCAGCAGACATACAAAGAATATGGAGAGAATCTGTGGCTTTTTCTCTGCAAACAGCACAACGGAAACCTTTTATCTACTTAGGTCCCATCTCAGACGGGAGCAGAAGACACGTGAAGGAAGAAGCTCCTAGGTTAAAGAAGCAGTGGCATGATGGAAAAAAGATTAAACGGGAAAAAATTCAAACCCTGTTGGCAAACTTAAGGCTGTTTCCCCACCTGCCACTATTCAGAGGGATGAAGAGAGATAGTTAAAGAATGTGAAAGCTTGTTTCACCTTTGTTTTTACACAGCTGAACTGCAGTGTGTACATTCTGCAAGCACGCTCCACACGAGATGCGGAGGATTGTGGGATTAGAGAGTGGTGATGGTGTAACAACCGTGTGAGTATACTAAAACCCACTGAACTGTACACTTTGAAAGCATGAATTTATTAATTTTTAATAAAAAATTAATTCAAAAATACGATCCCCCCCCCCCCCCCGAGAGATGTAGTGCAGTAGGCTGGCTTCCTCCTCATTATATTTTGTTTTTTGTGATCTGATCTGATCAGATGAATCTGATACATTTTAATTTACCTTGTGTTTGCCAATGTCTTCACCTGGTTTGAAAGCATCTTTTTTTTTTCTCTATTATACGCTGTAGGACATATGCATAGCAGCAGGAAGACCTAGGTACTATGCACTTAGCTGTACCAGGAATGTGTAGCATAACTCATGCTAAGCCGATACTGAGATACTCTGAAATAATGATGCATAAAAAGAGCAAACTGACTGCATTTATCAGCACCCTAATAGGCCAGTACAGTTTTAGTCATGGATTTTATTACAGTGAGTCCGAAAAAGACATTTAAGAGGTAGGTGAGGGTTCAAATACCTGACAGTTTGGAATCTAGAGCACAGAAGTTGAAGGGTAATTTGACTCCTGCTTGGAAGAAGGCCATGGATAATGACAGATGCAGCAAATTAGGAACTGGGAAGCAGGGCTTCTAGGTCCAGCATGACAGTCCTATAATTATGGACAAAACCACTTTCTTTTCTCAGCTCTAATTTCCTCACCATAAAATGAAATGGTTGAGCTTGACATGAGAGAGTAAATGACACTACCTTTAATTTGACAATACGTATTAAAGTCCTTTAACATGTATGCACGTTTTAACATTTCACTTCTAGCACCACATTGTTTCTACAGAAATAACTGGTAAGTTACACAAAGCTCTGTAGCAAAGGGTATTTTTTGTGGGACTGCTTAAGTTTACAACTGTATATTAGTTGAAGTGGTTTAACAGCTTAAGGATATAACAATTCTTATCAAATGTAATTGTTTTAAAAGCTTTTGAAAGTTTCTATGAAGCCTTTTTTAAAAAATTTATTTATTTATTTGACAGAGAGAGAGAGATCACAAGTAGCAGAGAGGCAGGCAGAGGGAGGGGGGAATCAGGCTCCCCGCTGAGCAGAGAGCCAGATGCGGCTTGATCCCAGAACCGTGAGACCATGACCTGAGCCCAAGGCAGAGGCTTAACCCACTGAGCCACCCAGGTGTTCCATCTCTGATGCCTTTTAAGAATTTTTTTTTTTTTTTTTTTTTTTAAGGAGGAGAGGGGCAGAGGAAGAAGGAAAGAGAATGTTCAGCAGGCTTCATGCCCAGCACAGACCCTGACTCGGGGCTTAATCTCACAACCCTGAGATCATGACCTGAGCTGAAATCAAAAGTTGGATGCTTAACCGACTGAGCCACCCAGGCACCTCAAAATGTTCTATTTTTAAAAACAAGACTGTTGAATCTTCTTAGGACTATATTAACATTAGTTGATAGTAATAAGTAGCTTAATTATTAAAAATAACTCTAAGATAAATGGATAAACTAGATCATTTACTGGCTACTTGATTATAAGGAATTATTATCACTTTTATGTTTAATATATTGGTATTAAATTTATATTTAAAAAGAGCTTTTTCTTTTAGAGATTAAAATGAAAATATTTATAGACATAATTTTTCAAATTTTAACAAGTAGCTTAAGTGTCTTCTGAGATATGGTTGTTTCTTTAGATTCCTAGTTCATTCCTTACTTTACTCATCCTTACATTTTTAGGATTTTAAACTAATTTCTAAAAATTCATTAACCCTGGTGACATGTTTTTGTTACATCTGAGGTGCAAATCTCCTGCTTCTGTCCAGAAATTCCTCTATACATCCTCACTTTTCCTTCCTTATCTCAAGACAGTGTTATCCTTCTGTGTCAGACGGTTTTGCAAACAGTTTCTGGGTCAACACATCCTAATTTCTTTTTAGAAACGACAGCATTAGCATGTCATATGTGGTGGGAATGTTTTGGTCACTTGTAATTTCTTTTGAATGCTTCTAAATTTAAATTTAAGCTTAAATTAAAATTTTATTCTTTTAAGTACAGAAACAACAAGGTTGATATGCCATTTGAAAACTAGCAAGAGAAACATTAAAAAGTGAATATGCTTTTTTAAAAAATGGACATAATATTCGATAAGTTAAAAAAAACAAGTCTTCTGGTAAATTGGAAAATCTGATTAAATATATCAGACTGGCCTTTAGGCAACTGACTTTTGGAAAACTGACCTAGAAGATGATACATTTACACAAAAGAATACTATGTAGTTATTAAAATAATGTGTGTGTATATATAGGAGAGAGAGAAAGACAAAAAGATATTCACAGTACGGTGCACTTGGGTGGTGGGTGGTGCAGTTGGTGAAGAGCCTGACTCTGCTCAGGTCATTCTAGCCTTGCCTCGGATTCTGAGCTCAGCTTGGAGTCTGCTTAACACTCTCTCTCTCCCTGGGGCAGCTGGGTGGCTCAGTGGGTTAAAGCCTCTGCCTTTAGCTCAGGTCATGATCCCAGGGTCCTGGGATTAAGTCCCGCACTGGGATTGCTTGCCAGGGTACCTGCTGCCCCTCTCTCTCTGTCTGCCTCTCTGCCTATTTGTGATCTCTGTCTGTCAAATAAATAAAAATCTTAAAAAAAAAAACTCTTTCTGCCTCTCCCTTTCCTCTGTGCGCGCACTCTCTCTCTCTCTCTCTCAAATAAATGAATCTTTAAAAAAAAGATATTCACATATATACAGCATGACAGCATTTTTGTTGGGGGAAATTGAGCAGAAAAAAGTCTAGGAAGAAATACCCTAAAATATCACAATGTTCCCAATGATAGGACTGCAAGCATTTTTGGTTTCGCCTTTCTAAGTTTTAAATTTTACACACACACACACACACACACACACACACACAAATATGATTTTCCGAATATATATACATATATAAGAGTTTGAAGGACCTTAGGTCATGTATTCAGTTACCCTTATTCAAAAATTTTTAAAGCTGTTTCTGTTTTATATAAATTATATATATATAATTTTTATTATATATGCATTTTTATTATACATGTGTATTTTTATATTTTTATTATACATCTATAATATGTAATATATGTACATATATGAACTTGTACAAAAATGGAAAACATTTTTTAGAAATTTAAAACAAAATACACATAGGTCAATGGAACAGAGCAGAGAGCCCAGAAATAAACCCATGCTTATATGGTCAATTTATCTATGATAAAGAAGGCAAGAAAATACAATGAAGAAAATACAGTCTTTTCAACAAATGCTGTTGGGAAAACTGGACAACTATGTGCAGAAGAATAAAATTGGACCCCTTTCTTACACCATGCACAAAAATAAACCCAAAATGAATTATAGACCTAAATGTAAGACTTGAAACCTTACAAAACTTCCCTGAGAAAACTTAGGCAATAAACTCTTGGACATCAGAATTAGCATTATTTTTCTGTCTTTCCAAGGAAGTGAAACAAAAGCAAAAATAAACAATTGGGACTACACAAAGCTAAAAAGTTTTGGTACAGTGAAAGAAATCATCAACAAAATGAAAAGGCAACCTACTGAATGGGAGAAGTATTTGTAAATGATATATCCAGTGAGGGTTTAATACCCAAAATATATAAAGAATTCCTACAACTCAACACCAAAAAAATAAACAATTTGATTTAAAAATGGGCAGGGGACTAGACATTTTTCCAAAGAAGACATCCAGATGGCTAAAAACAGACACATGAAAAGATGCTCAACATCACTCATGATATCAGGGGAATAGAAATCAGAACCCGAACGAGATATCACCTTATGCCATTCAGAATGGCTAAAATAAAAAATGCAAGAAATAACAAGTGTTGGTGAAGATGTTGAGAAAAAGGAATGCTTGTGTACTATTGGTGGAATGTAAATTTGTGGAGCCACTGTGGAAAACAGTATGGAAATTCCTCAAATAATTTAAAATAGAAAAACCATATGATCCAACAATTCCTCTTCTGGATATTTACCCAAAGAAAATGAAAACACTAATTCAAAAAGATACATGCACCCCTCTGTTTTTACTGCTTCATTATTTACAACAGCCAAGATATGAAAGCAACTGAAATGTCCATCAGTGGATAAATGGATAAGGAAGTGGTGTGTATACACACACACACACACACACACACACAGGAATATTACCCAGCCATAAAAAAGAATGAGACCTTGCTATTCGCAACAGCATAGATGGACCTAGAAGGTATTATGTTAAGTGAAGTAAGTCAGACAGAAAGACGAATACCATATGATTTCACTTACATCTGGATTCTAAAATATAAAACAAATGAACAAACAGATACAGACTCATAAATTCAGAAAACTGGTGGTTAGCAGAGGAGGGGGGTTAGGGGATAGGCAAAATAAGTGAAGAAGGTTAAAAGGTACAAAATTCCAATTTGTACCAATGTGTCCAATTTGCATAAGCCACAGGGATGAAAAGTACAGCATAGGAAATAAACAACTGAACAAACAAGAGAATCTGAACCCATGGCCTAAGATCTTTCAAACTCTGAAAATCTGTGGGAATAAAGAATTTGGAGTCACTGTCTGGAGTGACTGGAGTCACAGTCTTTGCTAAGAATTCAAACAGAAATAAACTGTCAATCATGAAGATTTTTACTAGACATAAAGAAAACTGCTCAACGTCCAGGAGATGCACTTAAGTGGGCCCTGAAGAGACAGCAAGGGCTCTCTCAGGTGTCTCAAGAGGTGACAGCCACTCAGGCCCCCATGTGAATAGAAGAAGCGATTCTCTTCGACTTCTAGCAAAGTTGGGAGGTCTCGGAGAAGGGAGCTGGAGGCCATGCAAAGGTCTTGTGGCTGGAATGAGGTGAGGTGCAGAAAAGGAAGCTGGTTTGGCTGTAGGGAAGCAAGCAAGGGGCTGAGTGGTCAGAAATGCCTGGGTCCTGATCCTCTTATGACCAGTGCGTGGCTGATGGCAAATACACCAGAGACTGGAGACATTCCCCTGGATCAATGTGCAGTAAGAAGCCTCACTCGCAGGGCTCATCCCGATTTGCATAACTCTTAGTTGCGCAATTTCACACAAAGGAAGGCAACGGGGGATTGCTGAAACAATGGGGTTTTTGGTTTTGTTTCTCTTAACAATAAAAGGGAACACACTGAAAACAAGATGAGCTAATGGAAACTTATGTATCATAGAAACTTATGTATCAAACGTGTCATTTAAAGGACCAGAAGAGGAAATGAGAAGCAGAGTCTGAATTATGTATGTACAACCAACTAAGAAGCAGTATAAACATCGACTTTGTATCTAGCATCAGATTTCTGTGATCAAGAATTCTGCCACATATATTCAAAATTATATAAAATTACGTATTTATATTCCAGTTTCAGAGTTAAGGCAGCTTTATGTAGGCTACTATGCAGGCTATGTAGGCATTATGTAGGCATAATGCAGGCTACTGTGAAATCAGAAAAAAAGTGAAACTAAGCCCAAGACATCTGAAGGCAGCTGAATGCTACAGCACACCATTAAAAGTAAAAAAGTAAAAATGAGCCATTAAGTTTTGGTACACTGTAACTCCACAAAAATGTAGGTTTTCTAGAGGTTAATGCAAAGAAAACATGCCACGGATATAAATAAATTAGGTACTCTTCAATAGAATTTCTCAACCTCGGTACTACTGACATTTTGAGCCCAGAAAATTACTTGTCATGGGGTCTGTCCTGTACACTGTAGGGCAGTTCTCACATCCTTGGCCTCTACCCAAGAAGCTAGTAACACCCTTCTCCCCCGCCTCCTCACAACCGGCGAGAACCAAAAATGTCTCCAGACATTGCCAAATGTCCCCCAATGAAAGCTGCATGGACAGGAAATCAGATGTTTTAATTACTGGCAATGACCTTAAGTATATTTTCTGTTACAGATTGAGGTAGAACAAAATGCTTTGTTAGTCAACAGTGCAAGACAGGTTTAACAACCCATTATAAAACTTCAAGGGCATCCCCAGAAATCTTGTGCAGTTCACGTCTGTCACCTGGCCTATACACACAAAGACATACACACACCGATGTGGAGTTTGTTGGAAGTGACCCAGAAACTTTTTACAAGAAAATCACTGGCCTGATTCTGTACTTCAATGGAAACTAGTCTCATGAGATAAAGCTAGAACAATAAGAATGACCTATTCTACCTACCCCCTCTTATTAAAATGTATTTTATTTTCACTGAAGTTAACACAAAGCTTCCTTTAAAAGTTTACTGTGAACAGAATAGAGAGTCCAGATCTAGACCTACAGATAAATGGTCAACTGATCTTTAACAGAGGGGCACATACAATTCAATGGAGAAATGAATCTTTTCAGAAAATGGTGTTGAACAACTGGACATCTGCATGAAAAAGAAATTAACCTACACCCAGATCTTAAATCTTTTACAAAAATTAGCTCAACATGAATAACAGAACTAAATGTAAAATGCGAAAGCATCAGACTCCTTAGACGATAACACAGGAGAAAATCTAGATGACCTTGGATTTGGTGATGACTTTTAGATACAACACCCAAAGCACAATCCATGAAAAAAATGGTAAGTTGGATTTCTTTAAATTTAAAACTTCTGCTCTGTAAAAGACACTGGAGAAAATAAAAAAGCAAACTACAGACTGGGAGGAAATCTTCGCAAAATGCAAACAAAGAACTGGTAGCCAAAAGTTACAAAAACTCTTAAAACTCAATAATAAGAAAACAAAAAATCCAACTTAAAAACGTGCAAATGATCTGAATAGACACGAGTGAAGCAGACATAGTCAATAAGCATCTGAAAAGATGCTAAACACCACACATCATGAAGGAATTGCAAATTAAAACAATAATGATATGTACCAACACACACCTATTCAAATGGCAAAAATCCAAAACACTGACAACAACAAATGCTGTTGAAGATCTGAAGTAAAAGGAACTCTCACTCACAGCTGGGGGAATGTAAAATGGCATGACCATTTACAAAACTAAAAATTTTCTCTTAACATATGATTCAGTAATTGTACTTCTTTGCATTTACCCAAATGAATTGAAAACTTAAGTTCACACAAGAAATTGCACATGGATGTTTATAGCAACTTTATTCACAACTGCCAAGCAGGTGTGATGCAACTAGGAAGTTGCATCATTGTGGGAATGGATAAAGAAACGATGGTATGTCCATGCAGAAAATATTACTCATAAATTAAAAGAAATGGACCATCAAACTACAAAGAGACATGGAGAAACGGTAAATGCATAATGATACATGAAAGAAGCCAATCTGAAAAGGCTACGTATTGCAAGATTGCAGCTATATGACATTCTGAAAAAGGCAAAACAGCGCTGTTTGCTGGAAACAGGAAGATCAGTGCTCACCCAGAGTTAAGAGGGAGGAAGGAATAACTAGGTGGAGCACAGGGGATTTTTAAGGCAGTGAACTATGCCATACAGTGCTGTAATGATGGATACATGTCATTAGGTATTGGTCAAAACCCACAGAATGCACAACACAAAGAACGAACCTAATGAAAACTAGACTTTCATTAATAACAATGTATCAATATTGGCTCCTTATTTGTAATAAACGTACACACAAATGCAAGATGGTCATAATTTGGGGAAGCTGGGGAGTGGTGAGTGATACATGGGAAAGTCTCTGTACTTTCCATTCCATAAACCACTCTGTAAGCCTAAAACTGCCTGGAAAAAAGTAATCTATTAATTTGTTAAGTATATTGAAACAGAATAGGTACCATTTTGAGTCAGTATTTCAGAAAACAGATCCTCAATTTTGAAAAGATGATTGCCTTAAAATATGGAAGTCTAGTTGAGAAAATGTGCACATGTCCATATACTATGCTCCTTCCTAACACCCCAAATTTTTCAATTACCAAGGGCAGGCTGTTACCCGCTTAATAAGTATGGTATAAAATGCAATAGAATTTCATTAAATCTTCTCAGCTGAATTCCTAAACTCCTACATTAACTTGGGAAAATAACTGGTAAAAGATGGGAGCTCTGATAATGTTTAATAAAAAGCCGCGAATCCTAACAACATGCCTATGGCCAGTGATGGTAAATGAAAGGTGAAACTGAGTTAGGCTTACAAAAATGGCAAGGCAAAGTACATATGATAATGTATGTACATATGATATGAGTTTACCCATATACATTTGCACAGTGAACAGGATTTTATCAGCAATTAGTAATCCTGAAGAATCACTGTCAACTGATAGTTCAGTTAAGTCAAAAAAGTAAAAATGGGCCAGGTAGCAGGTACATAAACCATGTGGTCCATTTAAGGGACTATTACAGAGCCACTGAAATTGAGGACAAGAAAATGGTTGGATCTATCCAGGAAAACTGGATCGGGGACATTAGGAAGGTGGGGTAGAAGTCTGCTGTTTTTTGTTAAAGCTTTTTAGCTGTTTTGGTTTTCAAATTATGTGCAAGTATTACCTTGATAGTGATTTCAGAATTTTTTTAGGATAGCTAAAGAATTACGTACCTAAACTAAAAAAAAAAAAAAAATTGTTTATAATGTAACTTTTTTAAAAAGCAAGACTGGTGTTATATACATTACGATTTCATATGTAGAAAAAAGTTTGAAAGAATATTAAAATCAAATTAAAATTAGAACTAAAAACACTTTAACGCTTCTATGGTTGGTCAGTTTTTAATCTTCTCTTTCTGCATTGACACAATGTCTACAAAAAGCTAGTGTTGGGCTGCCTGAGTGGCGCAGTCAGTTAAGCATCAACTTTTGATTTCTGCTGAGGTCATGATCTCAGGGTTGTGGAATCGAGCCCCTCATAGGGCTCCGCGCTCAATGGGGAGCCTGCTTACTATTTTCTCTCTCCCTCTGCCCCTCTTCCACCCCCACTCATGTGTGCTCTCTCTCTAAAATAAATTAATAAATATCTTAATTTAAAAAAAAAAGCTACAGTGGGGACACCTGGGTGGCTCAGTAGGTTAAGCATCTACCCTCGGCCGCAGGTCATGATCCCAGGGTCCTGGGATGGAGTTCCGCATCTGGCTCCTTGCTCAGCAGGGAGTCTGCTTCTCCCTCTGTCTGCCACTCCCCTGGCTCTCTCTGACAAATAAAAAAAATCTTTAAAAAAAAAAAACACTCAGAGTTCTACTTTTATAAAAATAAAGCTGTAAAATTAAAAATCAAACATGGTGAGCCATTCATTTGTACTAGTTACCTCCACCCAGAGTGACCTCTGGGGCTTTCTCATTACCTGGGAGACAAGCAACACCCATAGGATGTTCTGTCCTGCTGCAATGCCTTGATGTCAGCCTGCCTCAGTTTCCTCAGATAGGAATGGACTGGTAATGGTATTCATCCCCATGGCATTGTGGTGGACTCTCAATGTTTTCAAGAGAGCTAAAGGTACTGGAAGCCCATCTTCCCTATGGCCTGGCACCCATGTGAACCTGTGGTCAATAAAGTATGATGGTTCAAAGCCAGGCTTTTATGAATCATGGTTAAAATAATTGATTCAAAGCCATGATTCTAAGCCAGAAAACCAGAGGTTACAAGGTCATGATTTTATTTACAAAAGATGTGAGGATGAAGAACTGGAAACAATTCCTTGGACTAAACTTGAAGACAAAGCAATGACTTATCAAGTGTGATGTAAGATACCAGGAATGGACTTGAGAGAGTGACTTTAAGCTCACGCCGGAGTCTGCAAGTGAAAAAGAGGAGATGAGGCCATGGCTGAGTCTAAAGTTACTTTCTTGGGCACTTGGGTGACTCAGTTGGTTAAGCGACTGCCTTCGGCTCAGGTCATGATCCTGGAGTCCCAGGATGGAGTCCCACATCGGGCTCCCTGCTCGGCAGGGAGTCTGCTTCTCCCACTGACCTCGCCTCTCATGCTCTCTCTCTCTCATTCTGTCTCTCTCTCTCTCTCTCTCAAATAAATAAATAAAATCTTAAAAACAATGAAGTTACTTTTTAAATTAAAATGGGTATGGTCAAGAAGTGTCATAAGGGTGGGGAAAAGATAAAGAGATGCTAGAGAACAGGTCTGTACCACAGTTTCCAAACTGTGTGCCAAAGCACCCAGGGTGCATTAGCAAACTCAAGGGGTGCCTGGGGATACTTTAAATTTTCAAGGGAAACATAATGACATCTGTTGGACACCAGGAGAGCTAACAGCTCAAGGTAGTTCACTTTCAACACTAGATTGTACTGTATTCCTTTCAACAATTTTGTATCTGTGTGAAACAGGGTTTTCAGTGGTTACTGTGATAAAAAGGAAGTATCACACGGAACAGAAATATGAAGATAAACATGGAACAGAAAGTAAGGGTGGTGGCGTCCAAATATATTTCCAAAACTTGAGAGACTGCACGACATAGGTATATACATCTTAAATGAGCACACACTTGTGTTCATTTAAGAATAACATAAAATAGTATTTTTTGCTTTCAGTGTGTGTACTGTTTTTTCAAATGGTACTAAGTTGTTACAACAAATATGTATTAAGTTCTTTAGACCCAACAACCCAACAAATGGAACTCTGGGGTGTTTCTTCTGCTCTAGGATGGCCATGTAAAAATTACCGTCAGTCAGGGTCAGTAATCTTTAAAATGTGAGCAGCGGCAGATGGCAGGTTAAGACAGACTAGGTGGGTGTCGTCGGGCTGAGCAGCGAGGCAGAAAGACAGCTGAGGGTGGGGAGGCTGGCCAGGTGCACCGGGGAGGAGAGGCAAGGTCTCCTGGCACTGGAACCCACCACCTTAACTTCATCTTGCCTACCCCGTTATAAGGAGAAGCCACTAACTCTTAGTTCGAATACACCAGAGGATGCCCCAATTAATCTCAAAATTTTCAAATCGTGGAGACAGCATGACAGATACTCTGTTGAATTTCCATTTTCCTTAATGAAATCTCCTTTTTCTGTGCATCCTACTCACCCAGGCTCAGAACCTCTGTCATCTTTGTGACCTCCATGTCACACTTTATGCAGCAGAAACAACTCCCCACCAAGCCCTGTCCCTTCTGCAATATACATTGTGCTTGGTTTCAAAGCTCAGGGAAAGGCGTGGATCAGAAAAACTGTGTATTGCGGTGGTTTTTCCTACATGAGTTTTCTTTCTCTACGAAAACCTACGTGATGTTAATTACTAACATCATAGCATTTTAGGGAAAACTCGTCTTGATCATTGCAGTCGCCTCCGGACTAGTCCCTACAGCATCAGTCCTTCCCCTGCTCCCTGCTCATCTTTGCAAATGACGTCATCCTTGAGTCCCTCTCTAGTCAGCGTTCCTCAGACCACCTTCTAACAGTTCACCATTTCAATGAGTTAGTACATATCTGCAGTTTTACAATGGCGATGTCCTATCAGTCATCCCCACCCTGCCCACTTCCCCATTTCCGTTTCTCTGCAGCATCATTACAAGAATTCAGATTACAAGATCTATTTTATCATCTGTCTGTCTCTCCTCTCGGGAGAGCAGGGATTTTTATTAATTCTGGACACTGGCATATTGCCAGAACAGAGAACAGGGCTGGGCACTTGGAAGTGTTCTATAAATGTTCATTTGTTGAATAGAGCACCCCACAGAACAAACACTCAACAAATGTTACATGTGGGTTTACAGTTACTGATGGTACACCATCACCTCTAATACTGCCATCAGCCCCACTGCCAACGCCATAAGATAAAATCTCAAATATTTAATTTGCCACACAGCCCCCCACAGCCTGGCAATGGTCCACCTTGCCAGCACTTGTGTTACTCCCAACGGAACGCTCCTGATGGACACAGGTATGTATTGGCCCCTGATGGACACAGGTATATATTGGCATGGCAGCCTGAGCCTGCCTTGATTGGCATCTTGGCTCTTACCCATACGCGCAAATCCTGTGTACCCTCCAGACCCTAACTCACAGCCCATCTTGCCTGATCCCCTCAGAACACATCCTTCTCTTCCTCTGACTGCTTCTCTCTATAATCAGTTTGGAACTTAGGCGCAAGCCCCAAGACATCTCTTATAGTACTATTTGATATTGTTACCTAACTCTTCAATTGCATGTCTGAGACTGTGTATAGAGCTCTCCTTGCTAGACTAGAAACTCCTCGAGGGCAGAAACTCCATATTCTGTCTTTCTGTAGACACCTTGCTTCCACCACCCAAACTCACACAGAACCACTACCCAGTTACTGAGTCATCAATAAAACACCATTTTCTGAATGAAAGCTGAACTTAGAAATCCCAATCAGAAGCAGTTCTCTAAGTAAGACTAATTACCGGTACTTTTTTAGTTTTTAACAGGTGATCAGTAAATGTTAGTCCCCAAAACCGTTCCAGTTTCAGACCTATCTAGACCGTGAAAACAACCAAAAAGCTCTCATTAACTGGGAGTCTGTGACCATTCAAAGAATTTGGACTGTAAATCTCTCCATTAAAAAAAGAATTTTTCTGAAGTGAGGTAGCAAAGGGCTTTGGGATGAGGAAACCTGGATCCAATCTGTTTCCTCTATTTATTAATAGCCATATAAACATCAGCAAATTACTCAATTTTTTTTTTAAAGATTTTACTTATTTATTTGACAGACAGATCACAAGTAGGCAGAGAGGCAGGCAGAGAGAGAGGGGGAAGCAGGCTCCTTGCTGAGCAGAGAGCCCGATGCGGGGCTTGATCCCAGGACCCTGGGATCATGACCTGGGCTGAAGGCAGAGGCTTTAACCCACTGAGCCTCCCAGGAGCCCCAAGTTACTCAATTTTTAAACTTTACTCATCTATAAAATGTAAATAATATTCCTCCTTCAAGGGTTGCTGTGAGGATTAAACGAAATAGCATCTGTTGAATGCTCCTCCCAAAACAAGTAAACAATGTGTTACTTCCCGTTTTCCCTCCCTGTCCCCTAAAACAAGGAGGGCCAGATTATAGTGACATTATCATACTTAAGCAAAGAATACGTCCTGCAACCTTTGGCACAAACAAAATTGTTAAATAAAAATTGCTAAGGAGTCTTCCTGAGTGTGGATTCCACTCACAACTAAAGCCACTCCAATTTCCACAGTACCCCAGATAACTTCTAATGAACCCCCTCATCTCCACCTCAATTCTTACCCTCCGTGTGCTTTACTGAAATCTAAGTGGCCCCGACTGCAGACCTTTCCCCAGCTCACACGGGGCTCCCCCCAATTAACCTGTTAAACCGCTTTACTGGACTGAACAGCACACACTGACATATTTGGCAGGAAAATGAGTTCTGTGTTTGCAGATATTTCTTTTTCACTTGGCCTTGGCTCTTCTTGGATTTTGTCACCAAGCAAGTAAGAAATGAAGAATCCGATTTTTCAGCTTCAAGATGTGTTAGACGAAAGGGCAGAAGAGGCAGGGGAGCCAGGAGGAGGCACTCAGCAGTCACTCAGCAGCACGCAGAGCTAGAAGGGCGCCTCTCACCAGTTTCTTTGCCTTGAGAACCACGTTCCAAACCTACCTCTGGGCCAAAGTGTATTCAGTTACTTATCCAAGCTGGCGCGCTCTCTCTCTCACTCACTCCCGGTTGCCTCTTGGATGCCTCCCCAACCAGCATCATGCTGAGCAGGAAAGGGACTCATGACAGGCAGATTAGGGTTTTCAAGCAGCCCCAGGAGGAGGAAGTTACTTGTTCCCACGGGCCTGGGTTTTTCTTTTTGTGGGTGTGTTTTCTCTTTCTGAAACCAGGAAGCTGAATTTGCCTAATGGTTAAACCCAAAAGGATTACAGATTCTTTCTTCAAGAACCCTCAGAAGCCTGTTGTCCATCCCTGAGTGTTAAAAGCAGTCCATTTCCAAATCACCCAGGCAGAGGCGAGGCTGGCTGTCTAGGCTCTCCAGTGAAGTCTCTTCTATTCTGTTATTTTTATGACAAGCACTGTATCAACAGACCATTCATATTCATGTTTCCCATTCTCCTCACCAAACACTACACAACATCTCAATTTCCTAAAAAAGATAAAATTCAAAATTTTATTTTAACCACCCCCCGACCCCCACGACTTATTTCTCTTCTCTGAACTAAACTTCTTTTAGGTTCAGGCTCGCCCTCACTCACATTCTTCCCATTTCCGTTAATGAGCCTTGAACGCCCAGCATGTTCTGCTTTTCTTGCAATAATTGAGATCCTCTTTCTCGCCCAGCATTTTTACTAAAGATGTGTTTTCTCTTGACAACGTATCCCAACAATCAACCGTCGTCCTGTCAGAGATGGGTCATGGTTGGCTGTTTGAACCTCCAGACGGGTGGAGGATCCTCACCACCGCCCCTGTGTCGTCCCACAGGGGAACGCAGGACAGAGGCCCTCAGGATCTCGGCACTCTCAGCGTAATGGTCACCTTTGTCCAAGAACTGTGGGTACAGGCTGAGCTTGGATCCCAAGCTACTGGTCGATCTTAGGACGTTCTTCAACCCCTCGGTCTCCATTCAGTCATTTGGAAAATGAGAATATTGCCACTGTAGTAAGGCCACTGTGAAGGACCACCTAGCAGGCACTCGGGAGGAGAGGGCTCTTGTCAATTTCATTCCTTTGTGGTTATATACAAGTAACTCCCTCACTATTCCTTAATGATCCTTAATTCTTTTAAGCATATTTTCAGCAGCAGTGGTTAGGGCAACAAAGACAGGTTAGAGCACTCTGTCTTTGGTCTAGAAATGCATTAAGGCCACGATTCTTATTAACCTTGTCTGCGCCTTAGAACACAATGTAGGGGCTTTAAAAAATAAGTGCCCAGATCAGGTATGTCAGAATCTTTGGGGATTAGGCCTGGGCATCAGTATCTGAAAATCTCCAAAGGCAGACATGTAAATGGAAGACTGGTAGGTGATGGTACATACAGTGAAGAAAAGACAGGGTCACAGGAGAGGGAGAGTTGGGAGGGTTGGTCAGCAAGGCCCGTGTGAGCAGACCACGCTCAAGGTGAGGCCAGCCTTGTGAAGTCTTACATCTGGATCAGAGGCAGAGGAGTGGCCAGGGAGCAGGGCTGAGGCAGCAGCAGCAGGAGATCCATGAGCTGGACTGTCCAGAGGCCACCCAGGTTCCTTCCCACTGCAGCTCTGTTTGCTCAGCGTTTCCTTCGGTTCGGGGCAATTCTGGACAATGTCTCTCAGCTTCCTTCCAATAATTCCCCATTTCTGCTTAAGCCAGCCAAAGGAGGTCTCCATGGAAACCCAACAAACTTCTACCAAGACAAAGGTTATTCAGTTTAAGTCACTCTTTTTTATGTAACCATCTCTGACAAACATGGAACTTCAAGATATTTGGGAGGAATCTCCTTAAAGTCTCGATCACTGAGCATCTCAAATATATTCCTTTTTTTTTTTTTTTTAAAGATTTTTATTTATTTATTTATTTGACAGAGAGAGAGAGATCACAAGTAGGCTGAGAGGCAGACAGAGAGAGAGGGAAGCAGGCTCCTGCTGAGCAGAGAGCCCGATGCAGAGCTCGATCCCAGGACCCTGAGATCATGACCTGAGCCGAAGGCAGTGGCTTAATCCACTGAGCCACCCAGGCGCCCCTCAAATATATTCCTTAACTGTTTCTGGACCTACACCATCTCCTCATTGGTAAAACACATGGGTCAAACAAAATAGCCATCTCTTCCAGCTCGAGTTTTACCCATCCATGAATCTGGTATCTTTTTTATTTGTTGAACATATTAGAAGAGAGACACTGGAGGCATAAATATTGTAAGACATGGCCATCTCCTAGGAGTCAAGTACATCTTCATATTAATGGAAGGTAATTACCCAGTGCGTGCATATTTAGGAAAGTCTTTGCCTTTCCTTCTGTCTTTAGTTCACATCATCAGCCCATTAACACCAGCTTCTCCTTTCTCACTCCCGCAACTTCACATGTTTGACAAAATGTTATTATTAGTGTCTCCGGCATATCAAACATTTAAAAGGGCAGTTTCAAAATAACAACTCTCCCTGACCTTAACCATCACCCCAAGTTAAATTTTTATTTTTTAATTTTCTCTGATAATTTGTAAGTCTTCTCTCTGATATAACTCACACACATGCCTGCACACACACCGCCTGAGGCCGCATTTAATCATTCTGCACAGTCTCCAGAAGGGTCACTATACCCACATTCCTAGGATAGAGCCAGAGAGAGGTCAGTCCGTGCTCTTCTCTCAGGGGTGGGGCATTGGGAAATTCAGCACATGATGAGGGATTTATATCTTCCTTCACATCTGGTGCTCAGGAATCATCATCAAAGACAGGATACCCATCCAGAACAATTGTTCCAGGGTAAGAGTCTACATCATTGCCCTGTGATGTAAATACAGGTCTCCACTGCTCTGTGATCTACATTTTGCCTACATCCTTCCACACTGGTCTTATGTTTGGAAATCAGGTCTTATGTTTGGAAATCTTATGTTTGGAAATCAAATTTACCCAAAGTAATCTGACGAAGTCTAGAAGAAATAGATTTAGCCTTAGAAGCACTATTTTTAAATGAAATAGGACTGTTTAATAGTATACATTGGAAACATAGCCTCATCAGCTGCAATTTATTGAAATTAAAAGCACATTAATGTTCAACACACCCAATATTTCTCTCCAACATTTTCCCTTTCTGCCCTCAAAAACCAAAATAAAATATTTATTTAAAACCAGTACTTTTTTAACCAATGATCGACTCAATAAAATCTTCTCTCAAGATTTAGCTAACAAATGGGACTATCACAGAAATAATTTACATAAAATAGAATTACCAAATTGATTTGCTCAAAGTGTTGTGTTTTCCTGAACCTAAAATACTGTCGACTTTTATATCATTATATTATGTACTGTTAAAGAAAACAAAATAGGGGGCACCTGAGTCGCTCAATTTGGTAAGCATCTGACTCTTGATTTCGGCTCAGGTCATGATGTCAGGGTTGTAGGATCGAGCCCCGTGTGAGGCTCCACACTTCCTGTAGACTCTGCTTGAGATTCTCTCTCTCCCTCGCCCTCTGCCCCTCCCCCTGCTTGTGTGGTCTCTCTCTCTCTCTCTCTCTCTCTCTCTCAAAATAAATAAAATCTTAAAAAAAAACAAAACAAAACAGAATGGCTGCCCTTCAAATTATTAAGATGTCTTTAATTTCAGAGGTATTAAAATGTAAAAATATGCTTGCCTTAAAGCTTGTGAGATATAGTAAGTACGTGCTTACTGAATATCCACTTATTTTAGAAATCATAATCCACATTCTGCTTTACCCTTACCTTTTTCTGGTAGTGCTGCTTCACATTCTTTTTAAATACAGAGAATTTAATTATTATTAAAGAAATTTTAATAAATTTAAGCGAGAAGGTCTCTTTTTCCCATTTAAGGGTGAAATGAGTAGTATTTCAAAAGCCTGCTGCCTGGTTCATGCAGGGTAATGGTATTATCATCATCTCTAATCCATGAGGAACTTGTTTTCCCATGTAAACATTGCTGCTGACCACACCTGAGAAAAGTTAACATCTACGTAATGCTTGCTAGGTACCTGGTACTGCATCAAGCACTTTACGTGGATTGTTTGACTCAATCCTTAGAACAATCCTGTGGATACTATTATTCATCCCATTTAACAGATGAGAAAGTTGCGGCTCAGAGAGGTAAAGAGACTTTTTCAAGGTGACCGAAACAGTAAGCAATGGAGCCAGAGTTGAGACGTGAGCTGTTAGGTAAGCACCATCTGCTCTCCAGGGTGTACTGCAAAAAAACTCCAAGAGTCCTCACTTCAGACTACAGAAGTGAGGGCCACTGGGTGCCACCATCCGCCCCAGGATGGCTGCACACTGTGAATGTGGTGTGCCTTGGCCTCTGGGTGCTGCCAGGTAAAGGGTGTTTTAGGGGCTGGAGGGAGCTGTTGGAGCAGAGACCCAGGGCCCCAGGCCTGTGACTGGCAGAAGTCTGCAGGAGAAAGAAGGAGAAATTAGAGAAAACACCCGTGAAGTTGAGGGCAGAAATGGGAAGACACCATCCCCCATTTGAGAAATGTTACCAGGCGCCACTTGGTGCTTTATAGAGGAAAACAGTATCAAAATTCTTGAGCTAAAGAAGATCTCTGAAAGGTCAGTCGAGACCAGCAAGCTCAGGACCTCCTGGGAATGGGCAAAAAATGCAAATACTCTGGCCCAACTGGGACCTTTGGAATCAGAGTCTCTGGGTGGAGCCGCGATCTGGTTTGGGAAGCCCGGGTGGCTCAGTCATTAATCTGCCTTCGGCTCGGCTCAGGATCACAGGGCCCAGAGATCGAGCCCCTCATTGAGCCCCATATCAGGCTCCCTGCTCAGTGGGGAGCATGCTTCTCCCTCTCCCACTCCCCTTGCTTGTGCTCCCTCTCTTGCTCTCTGTCAAATAAATAAATGCAATCTAAAAAAAAAAAAAAGGCCTGAGGACATCTGGAATCACAGAGAGAACGTTCACAGAAGATCCAGCAAAGAGCATAAGAGTTATAGCACCCAATTCTAGAATGCCGGAGACTACACAGCCCCAACACAGCGTGACAGAAATTAAATAAAACAGAGACAGAAGGACAGCTAATAGATAGTGCTTTAAGACAAGGTATGGCCTCAGCCATCAACCTGCGGTTAGCCTAAGTATCATAAAGTATAATTTTTTCATCTAATTAACAAACCCATTAGTACTCTCCCACTCTAATTGGACTTTATTAAATTATCCTAATTCAAAGCAGGTGAAATCTCAGGCATACAAGCAGATGGCGGAGAGCCCATGTTAAGTTTAACTGGCCCAGATCCCACTGGAAACAAATCCATTAGCATTGTTCACCTTTTCTGCATTTGTTTGAAACTTGGCTTCGCTGTTACAAACAAAATGAACAGGGATGGGGGAGTTCACAGAACAGCAACTTCCTGGATCCTTCTTGTTTTACCAAGTAGGTCAGTCTACCGGATTTCGTTCTGAACAGTGTATCCTTGTGTCTGGAACGGGAGACTGAGGCTGACGGAAAGGAGGTACAAGGAACACAACTGCCATGATGATTCCACTGCCTGGATAGCCACCCAAAGTCCTGGCAACCTCAGGGAAAGGTCCCAGAGCTCAGGCTACTGCTGGGAGTGCATGCAGATGGCTGGAAGGGCCGCGGTCTCCCCAGGGCCGGCTGGGGACAGGGGATGGGGCCTGATCCACCCATGCAGTCAGTCCCTCCCTTAACTCCAAGGGAACGGAGCGCATCTTCCATCAGGGAATCAGAACGTTCCCGCCTTTGCCTTTTCACTCTCATCTTAAGAAAACACTTGTACCCAAAAGTTTGGGGTCATCTCAGCATACTTCACGTTAAATACATAAAACGCTCGTGGAGGCAGCAGGGTTGCCTGTGAGCACACACAGGGTTCCCCCAATCCCGTTAGAATGAGTGCCCGAATCCTGCTGGCTTACTTCAGGACCCCCTCTGACCTCACAGAACTGTACTAGAAACTCTCCGACGTGGCTTTCCTTCCTCCTGCGTTCCCGTTCCTGTTCTCCCCAGTGTCCCCTACACACACGCACACGCACACACTCCGTCACCACCACCTTCCATTCCCCACACTACACGCTCCTGGGCTGCCCCAAGCATCTTTCCAAAAACAACTACAATTCTTTCCCTCCCTCTGCCTGCTCGTTCCGCAGAGCCTGGCAAGAAGCTCCTTCCACAGTGACCTACTTTCCTGGTTTTACAGGCCACTCTTCCCCTTCCCATCGATCCTACACACCAGCCACCTCCAGGACCCTGCAGCCTTTCAACCCTTGTCCACCTCCTCTTCCTCCTCCATGCCTGGGCACCTGCCCCCCCCTGCAATACCCTCCTCTACAAGCAGCCTCCTTCTTGCTACCATGCACCCGTCTCAAGCACACGTCCTGCGGGAAACACTGACCTCAACCTTTAGGCCGAAGGGCACCTCCGTCCTTCCCTCTCCCCAGCCGTCTCGGGCCCAGCCCTCACTTCACTGTTCAGTCCACCGGAGTGTCCTCAGTGCCCAAGATGCTGTCAAGTCCATGAGAAGACACGGATAAACTTGGCTGAACCCTGTAACTAATGAAATCATTTGAGTCCAATTATTTCTCCTCCAGCCTCTCCAAAGGCTTCCCCACTCATACCTCTACCCTAGCTGGGATCCAACTGTGACACCGTAATCCCCTCATGCAAGCCAGTGCATTCCAGACCTGCCTGTTCACAGGAATGACCGTCACGTTGGTGAGAAAGATTCTTGGGCCCTGCACTCGACAGACCATGGGAGTAGCATCCGTATGGGAGCTGAGGGCATAGGTAGCAAACAATACAGGTAATTCTTACAGTGATTTGACTTAGGTGATACTGAGTCCCCTACAAAATGTGAGATTCTTTGGAAATAGAATGACATAGTAAACTTCATTAACTCTTTGTACTTTAATGTAAATTTTTGGTAAAATTCCTACCTAAATGATTTAAATAGAAGGGGTAGAGGGGAAAAAAAGAGAGACAGAGAGAGAAAAGAATGGGTAGGGAAAACAGAAAAAGTCATGGAATACATCGAATTTTGGTTTATAACATTCTCTGGGGGTGTCTGGGTGGCTCAGTCGGTTAAGTCTCTGCTTTCAGCTCAGGTGATGATCCTGGGGTCCTGGCATGGGACTAGGCTTTGGACTCCCTGCTCAGCAGGGAGTCTGCTTGAGGCTCCCACTCTGCTCAAATAAATAAAGAAAAAATCTTAAAAAACAAACAAACAAACAAAAAAAACATTCTCTGGATCCGAAGCCATCTTACATCCAAATCCTCTCTAATCAAAATGCTTATATGCTAAAGTGCTATTATACTATAAAAAAAAAAGTCAAGGGATGCCTGGGTGGCTCAGTGGATTAGGCCTCTGCCTTCGGCTCAGGTCATGGTCCCAGGTCCTGGGATCGAGCCCCGCAAAGAAAAAAATAATAATTGTAATAATAAAGTCAAGGTGAATGAACTTTTTACAATGGCCACCTTAAAGGAAATTATAATATTTATAGTCCATTTTTTCAAAAGATATTTTTTATCAGGAAATTCATTTTTGCAGCTGTGCTTATTAACTCTTGCTTTTTACTCCAAATGAAAGAATTTCTTATTTGAGCTACAGTTTCAGAAAGCACTTAAGTGCAACCATGGTCGGGTCTAGTTGTAATGCTGGATTTTGTAAATGTTGTAACTCAGACACTTTGAGCCTGGTTTATCTTCTCTTTCACCGCCCACATAACCTCTTTGTTGCAAAAATCATTTTCCTTCATTAAGCCTATCAAGGTATCCATAAAGGTACATGACAAAAGAGGCACACAGAAATCTGTTACACAATGAAACAGAAATATACTTTAGGCTCCTATGAAGTGCACTGACTTTTCCCATTTTGGGGTTCATTTAGAAAGTGGCTTGTGCCCGTCATGCTATTCTCTGAATAGAAATAGATGGGGAAAGGGAAGAGAAAATGCTGGAGGAGATGAGGACGGACGGGGAACAAATCACAATGACATTCAGCTCACTCAGAATCAGGCTTCCGTGTCTCCACTTCCTGTTTGCTATACCCTTAAATAAGACATGTCCTCATCACACACACACAAGACCACTCCCACCATCTCCATCTCAGTGAAGGGCACCCTCAGCTCTTGAGGATGAAAACCAAGTCACCCTGATTCTTCTTTTTCTCAGTCCCCAAACCCAACTCAGCGGCAAGGTTTTGTCATCGACAAGCATAAACTGTCCCCAGTCTGACCCTCCTCAGCTCCAAGGGCACGGGTGCCCCAACCACCAGATAAAACACAAGACACCCAGTGACATCGGAATTTCACAGATACGGTAATTCATTTTTGCGCGGGACACACTTACACTAAAAAATGATTCATCGTTTACCTGATAAGTAAATTGAATCTGGCATCCTGTATTTTTCTTTGCTCAATCACCCAGCCTTGTCTGCCCCTGTATTCCCAACATAGCCAAATTTTTACAGTTTAAAACCCTCCCACAGCTTTCTTCAGAATTTAGAATAAAAACTAAGTTCTTTACCAAAGTCTTGAAGGCCTGTGATCAGAGAAGGTGGGAGTACTTGGAGAGGGCCCTCTGCTTGCCTCTCCAAAGTCTCCCACCCCCTGGCTTCAGCCATAGGAGATGTCCTTCTTCCCTGCAGACACTCAAGTTCATCCCCACCTCAGGACCTTTGCACTTGCCATCCCCTTTCTCTAAAATCCTCTTCCTCTCCTTGTCTTCCACATCATGCAGATCACAACCCAAAAGAGATCCTCCCCCCCACCAACCTAGCTAAACTAGTGCCCTTCTCAACATGCTCTCTGTCACATTACCCAGTCTTACTTTCCTCAGAGCCCCTTCATCCAGCTTGAAAGCATTTATTAGCATACTGTCTTTCCATCCTATTGGCAATGTATATATCATTAGAGCAGAACCCTATGTCTTTTGTTCACTGTCTCCAGATCACCTAGAACTGAACCTGGCATTTAACAATCTCTCTTTATGTATTTGCTGATGAATAAATAAATGAGTTGAATAAACGAGATGAAATAAATGAGGTGAATAAATAAATGAAACAAATTTCCTTAAATTCCAAATGGTCTTCACTTTCACATGTTCAACGTCTATGGTAAAATGGTGGCATCCCTGAATGACCTTTCCTGCACCAAATGCAGACTTTCTCCTAACAGCCAGCAAATACGCCTTTCCAACGATTGCACGGTGGTGCTGCCCACCGGTCCAAGTTCAGAGTCATCAGGAGCAGTGTCTTACTCAGTACACGATGATAGTGGAGGGTTTCATTATATTTTAAATCTGTAATTCAAAAAATTTAGGATTAAGCCAAAAGACCCAAGTGTTGATATGAATGCTATAAAAAGCAGAGATGCCATAAGCCTAATTCAAAGGTAACAAGATGAAAATCACAAGATAGGTTGAAAACAAGGACCCTTTGAGCCCTAAGCAAATCACTTTTTTAAAATCTAAGCTGATAGCCTTATTGTGAAGAAAATGCATAAAATTGGAGATCCAGGATAAAATGCTTAATCTATATTGAAAATTATATCCAAACAGGAATGCACAATTAGAAATGGTACAAATTGTTCAGCTGCCTGGAGATGGAAGCCCTTATCACGTTTAACCCTATTTTTGGCTTTTAGTCTCAGAAGAGGGAGAAGGGGCTGCCAGTAGACCATCTGTGGCACAGCCCAAGAGAACCATGGCCGTGGCCTTAAACAGCAGCGTATGGTTACCCTCCACGAGTTTATGCTCCTCCTTATTCCTGGGAAATCATGGAGTTTCTAAAGAAGAAAAACCTTAGGTTTTAGTTTCAACTCTTCTGAGCTGTTAGGAGGATAAAATATTTTCAGTGGTCGCTCAGGCTCTTTTGTGTTGTTTAGATAGATGATTTGGAGGCAGGACAGGAAACCACAGGGCCCAGGAGAAAGGGAAGTTCCTAAGTCATGGTGTTGGGTGTGGGAGTCCAGAAGCAGAGTCCGGCAAGAAGGAAGAAAAGAGATAAAACACGCATGTTAAACAGAATCAAGCAGTTCCAGGAAGTCCTACTAAATATTCCCCATTTCAAAATTCTAAGTTCTCACAGTTTCTTTAACCATTTTACAGAGGGAGTTGTGAAAAATACAGACTCATATTTTCTTTAAGACGAGCGTGGAGAGGGCACCTGTGTGGCTCAGTCGGTTAAGCATCTGCCTTTGGCTCGGGTCAGGATCTCAGGCGCTGGGATCAAAGCCCTGAGTTGGGCTCCCTGCTCAGCGGGGAACCCGTTTCTCCCTCTGCCTGCCACTCCACCTGCTTGTGCTCTCTCTCTCTCTCTCTCTCTGCCTGTCAAATAAGTAAATAAAATCTTAAAAAGAAGAAGAAGAGCATGGAAGTGTACCAAGCCAAAATCTGACATTGGGACCATTTGGCGTTCAGCACACTTTCACGAAAACCTCACTTACATGGATGCTGGGGAAAAGAGGATGAGCAAGACACTCTCCACCCTCGGGAATTCAGGGACCAGCAGGAGAAACAGGCAAATCAATGCTAATGCTGGTAAAATATGACAGATACCACAGCAGACATACGCTCAACATGCTTCGGGGCTACAGACAAAAGTAGCGTCAGGGTTGGCTTCACCCATGCACCAGGTTAATACCTCAGTTAGAGCTTAACTGGACCTAACCACATGACGTTATCTTCAGTTTGCTTTTCTTATTGAAGCAAAATGTATTCATATCATGTTCTGGAGGTGAACGGTGGTGACGGCTGCCCAAGAGTATGAATGTACTTAATGCCACAGCACACTTAAAAATGGATACGATGCTAAATGTTGCATTATGTATATTCTACCACAATTGTAAAAAATCAAGAAAAATAAATTCTGATGATCCACCCAAACAAGTATGTATATCTAATGAAATGCACAGTTCTTCAGTGCTATCTGAGATGGATATCGGTGTATGTCCACATCCACCTACCCAGCTTCCAAAACAAGATACAAAACATTCCTGTCGCCTCAGACAGTCCCCTCTGTCCTTTCCCAAGTCACACTCTCCCTGGGAGCACTTCTCTTGAACTTCACGCAAATGCAATCATCCAGGATGTGCATTTCTTTTCCTTAACATGTTTGTGAGCCTCCCCCAGTTCTCGCATGTGTCGGTATCTCTTTTTTTTTGGTCTCGTCGTACTCCATGTTATGAGTCTGCGATCCAAATGTACTGAACCACTCTTCTGATGATGGGTATTCAAGACATTTCTAGGGTTTTGGGTTCTTTTAGACATATTATGAAAAAGGGTGCTACATACATCTTTGCACATGTCATTTTGCAGATGTATGTTTTCATTCCTCCTGCATAAATACCTAGGCGTGGAGATGCTGGATTGTGAGGCAGATGGATGTTGAATTTTATATGAAGCTGCCAAAGGGTGTCTGGCAGGAGCTGTCCCATTTTTTACTCTTGTGTCCCTACATCCTTGCTAGCATTTTGGGATGATCTTTTTTTTTTTTTTTAATGGACACTGATGGCTCACTGAACCACCATGAATGCTGCAGAAAGAGGAAAGTAACCCCTCTTGGACAGGGTTACTGGTTTCCCAGAGGGCTGTTCCTTCTCTCTCAGGCAGGAGCTTTCTTACCACAGCTCAGCTGGAGATTAAATAGGATTTATTTCATTCCTTACTTTTTCAACAAAGCGCTTTCATATACTCTTTCAGAATGAATCCTGAGGGGTGCCTGGGTGGCTCAGTTGGTAGGGTGTCTGCCTTCAGCTCAGGTCATGATCCCGGGGTCCTGGGACTGAGTCCCACATCAGGCCTCCTGCTCATCACAGAGTCTGTTTCTCTCTCTACCCCTCCCCCCACCATGCTCACTCTCTCTCTCTCTCTCTCTCTCTCTCTCAAATAAATAAATAAAATCTTAAAACAAAAACAGAAACGAATCTTGATCATGAATTCTAACATCTGACAAAAGGGTAGCTCTGAGATGGTGTAAGGTGCCCTGGGTTCACAGGGCAGACCTTGTCATCCCATGCCTCTGACTAAACAGGTTCCCTATTTCTGAGCCCAACAGTCAACCTGTTGCATGTTGAAAGAGAAGAAAAAAAAAATCCTACTGAATGATGATTTCTGATGGAACTATGCTATTGTAGTTTCCTACACATACTCCCTTCTCACTCATGGGTCACTTTGACAGAAGTCAAGACCAGTGAACAACCTTCAGGACTGCTGGAGCCATGTCCTGAAGGAAAAGGGAGTGAGCCCCTTGCATATGGGAGACACTCCATGCCTGAATGTGAGGTCCCTGAGTGACGGAAGCTCTGTGGACCCCATACACCTTAAAACACAGCCAAGCCAAAGCTGTTTTGGTGAATGAGACTGTCCCAGCAGGTGGTATGTCCCTGTACCATTCCAGATGCTTCTAAGTGTGTGGGGGAGATAGTGGAACAAGCACTCTGAACCCCGGAAACTGTCCACCCTCCTAATTCGTGCCCACTGCAGTTACTTTCTGCGAAGGGGGAACTCCTAGCTAGGCAGCTTCCCTGGGCATGTCTCCACACTGCAGGACATAAGTCATTCGTCTGGAAAATGACCAGGTATTAACAGTTCCACCCTAATTCATTGATCTGAATGTTTTCTTACAATAGCCCAAAAAATCCATGATGGCCAGATCTAGTGAAATGGTTGTCAACCTTGATACGTAAGCAGAATCTTGAGGAGAACTCTCAAAAGGACAGAACCTGGATTTCCCACTATTCCCATCTAATTGGAGGTCCAGCTTGGCATGGGAAGGTTTAAATGCCTTCCCACTGATTCCCATGAGCAGCCAGGATTGAGAACTAACTACAAAACCCCCACACTACAACCTCACCTGCTTTTTTTTTTTTTTAAATCTTATTTATTTGACAGAGAGAGAGAGATCACAGGTAGGCAGAGAGAGAGGGGGAAGCAGGCTCCCTACTGAGCAGAGAGCCCCAGGCAGGGCTCGATCCCAGGACCCTGAGATCATGACTTGAGCCGAAGGCAGAGGCTTAACCCACTGAGCCACCCAGGCACCCCCTCACCTGCTTTTGAAAAGAAAGGCACTATCCAATTTTGTTAGGAAACTTTAGCAAATCCTGAACTCCATGCCAGGACTGAAATCACAGCAATGGGAATGCCATGGATGATTGAATTTCAGTTGCCCTGCCGGTTAACTACAACAATAACGATCCCAAATGGCATTACAATTCCCTGCCCTTATTCAGGAACGGGGATTAGGATTTATCTACTGCCAGTCTGACCCCATACCTGAACGCAAAACAGAAAACAGTGCTCAGGAAAGAAAGTAAAGCTCTAATTTATCTACAGAGTCCATAATTATGATATATTTGCTAGTATGCTGGAGAGTTGTCTTCTAATCATATTTTTGCTGCTGTGAACTTTATCTCTGTTCTTATAAACCTGACAGCCAACAGTAAGTTTACACTATAGCCATTAAAAAAAAATTACAAAGGATTAGCTTTGGGGTACATTTTAGGAAAAACAGAATTCTTTTTTTTTTTTTTTTTTTAATTTATTTGACAGACAGAGATCAGAAGTAGGCAGAGAGAGAGAGAGGAGGAAGCAGGCTCTCCGCGGAGCAGACAGCCCGATGCGGGGCTCGATCCCAGGACCCTGAGATCATGACCTGAGCCGAAGGCAGAGGCTTTAACCCATTGAGCCACCCAGGCGCCCCGAAAATCAGAATTCTTATACTTATCTCAGATTTATCTATTATAAAACTATTGCTATCATTTTCCTTTATGTCAAGAGTCATTCAACCTCGTTGTTCATAATCAGTCAGAGAACAAATGCTTTTATGACTGATAAAACAAAGCCACTTCATGTTTGAGACCTCAAAATCTGCATAAAGGATAAAACACTCTACATTCTACATTAGCAAACAGTGGGCTAACCATAAATAGGTAGAAATCACTTTTAAACGGGAGGGTCTCAATAAACTCCAATGTCCTTACATTAAAACTATCAACACAGAAATAAAAAGAAGCTTCCACAGAAATAATTTCTCCCCTGACCTTAAAAATAAAATGTAGAACAGTAGAAAATTTCCAACCTGTTCATTTCCTGAAGCACTGGCTGTCAAAACCAGAAGGAATCCAGTACATCACTGTTCTCTTATTAAAGTATACTTCATCTTTTTCAACTTTGTCCCACAAGTCTTGCGCGCAGAAGCCTTACCATTTTCACTCTTCGTCACGAGGTCACTTAGTTCTTTCGACAGCTTGAAAGAAATATCTCAAAGTAGGGCTCTACTCTTCTCTTTGCTCCAATGTGAAGACACCTTCCCATTCATATCAATACAAGACACTTTTTAAATGACGATATGTAATCAGTGACTCATCTGGCTTTTCTAACCCCAGATTCCCCGCTGTCCTGGAATGAATCCGTCATTGCCCTGGGGAAGTATATTAACCCAAATCACAGTCCTCAGCCTGTTTTGGCTTTGGCTGTTCTCATCTGTTGTCTTGGTTGAGTCAGGAACCCAGATAAGGACTCAGCACCAGCTATTAGGCTGGGAGCTCCCTCCTTGCTGCCTCCAACTAAGGTTCAGGATGGCGCAGTGGTTTTATGGCCCAAAGGTTCCCGAAGGTTCTCGAAGGTCCAGCAGGGATTCTGAACCATCAGTCGACGAAATTTATTTAAATGTACGCCCTGTGTTTCTTCTGTATTGGCATGAAAAATGTTGGCACAAGACCTTCACCCCACAGAAAACAAGCATAGCACAGCGCCTTTACTCAACATCAAGCCTGAAGCTGCTATATTTAGAGACTGTTAGTCCAGGGAAATCACCAGAAGTGTTTCCGGTTAGCCACAGGGTGTACCAAGAAAGAATCCTGCACGAGTTCAAGAATGAGCACAAGCGCTGGCCTTGAGAGTTAAGAGCTCTGCTTCTGTTAAAGTCAATGTCAAAGCACTTCTACTTAGACCGACTTCCTCAAGACAAATCTGGGGTTTACTCAAAGAACCAGCTGACACCCCAGCAGTGAAAGAAAGCAAAAAGAGTCTAATATGTTTTCCTTTTTTAAAGGAAAAGGAAGTCTTATCGATTTTTTAAAAATTCCTTTCAGAGAGCCACCATTCAGAAATGGAAAAAGTTAGGTAGGGGACAGTCCACCATGATGTGCCCAAGTGATGAGCAAATGTACTGGCCCTATAGTTCCCACAGCCTCCCAGGGAATAAAGCAGCTTGACTCAGGCATCGAGACCCATGGCATAAATGCCACAAAGAAAAGCGAAGGGGAACGAGCTGGAGATGGCCGTACAACTCCCCTGTCTGAAGTTCTCTATTACCCCACCCATTGCCACTCGTCGTCTATTAACCACAGTCTTAACCTTCCTAACCGTGAGGATTTGCAGCAGCATTTCAAGGTATAGAGTTAGCAAGTAAGTGTGTGATACTGAAGAGTTACTGCTTAATGGCAAGAAAAATGCAAGCTACGGAAGTAATTAGCAAAAGAAAAATGTGAGCTAAGTACTGAAGAAAAGCCTTAATCCAATCATGGTTCAACAAATTATTTGCTTTGCTTTGGTGGAAGAGGGAAATTATACCTTCCCAGCAAGGGGTGGCAACTCTAATAGATCTGACTGAGTCGCCAGCTGAAGTTAATGTGGATAAATTCCACCGGCTTAATCTTGATGGAGGTTTTTTTTTTCTTAATTTTTTATTGTATTTGACAGAGATCACAAGTAGGCAGAGAGGCAGGCAGAGAGAAGGGAAAGCAGGCCCCCTGCTGAGAAGAGAGCCCGATGGATGCAGCGGCTTGATCCCAGGACCCTGAGACCATGACCTGAGCTGAAGGCAGAGGCTTAACCCACTGAGCCACCCAGGCGCCCCTTGATGGAGCTTTAAACTTCTAATGTGATGTTCATATAAAGTTTCAGTGCAATTCCAACACAATTTTTGCTCTTCGTCATTTCAAGCGGTGGCCATAGTAAAAGCCACACCAGACTGGCAGAACTGGGGGCGGGGGCTCTCTCTTGCTCTGGCTGGTTTCTAGTATCCAGGCTTCTGTCTTCTGCAAGATCAAATAGTTAGACATTAGATTCAGCCGCAGCGCTGAGCTTGACAGCCAGACTTTCTGGGTTCAAGTTCCAGCTACAGCCAGCAGAGCCATGTGATGCTGTGGTTAATTAATCTTTATTTGTCTGCAAAAACGGGAAGATAACTATACCGATTTCAAAAGGTTTGTTGTGAGGATTAAAAGAAGAAGAACTTAGCAAGTGTTAATGACGCACTGTGTGTGCTCAAAAAATGTCTGCTGTGTCATTTTTATTATTAATCTCTCAGAAGCAACCATGTTCCTCTATTTTCATTTAAGTAAATGTATAAAGTCCACTTGATAAGCTAAAGTGAACATTACCTTCTACATGTTATAGTCACGATTTTAAAAAAAAATGATAACCTTTCAGGCGTGGCGGGGTGGCTCAGTGAAGCATCTGCCTTCGGCTCAAACAAGGATCCCAGGGCTGTCAGCTCCCTGCTAAGCAGGGAGTCTGCTTCTCCCTCTTTCTCTCTGAACTAAATAAATAAAATCTTTAAAAAATAAATAAATGAAAATAAACTTTCAAAGTTAAATACAGGTATCTCATTTTATTACACTTTGCTTTTTCCAACAACATTTACTGATTCCATGCCCCTATGTCACACTTTGGTAATTCTCACAATATTTTAAACTTTTTCATTATGATTATACCTGTTAGGGCAATCTGTGAGCAGTGATTATAACTCACTGAAAGCTCAGATGATGGTTAGCATTTTTTAACAATAAGTATTCTTTCACTAAGGTATGTACATTCTTTTTAGACATATGCTATTGCATACCTAAAAGACCACAGTATAGTGTGAACAGAACTTTTTTATGCACTGGGAAACCAAAAAATTCATTTGACTCTCTTGATTGCAATTTGCGCCTTGCTGCGGTGGTTGGGAACTGAACTTGGAGTAGCTCTGAGGTATGCCTGCGAAACATACCAACTTGGGAGTCAAGCTGGATCAGGTTCTATTTACTTAGGAGCTTAGCTAAAGGAGCTAACAAAGATAATTTGTTATCTCTGAGCCTTGGTTTCCTTATCAATAACAAGAATATCAATAACACACCCTGTAAGGAATCAGTCACCTAAAAGAGGACACATTGTCAATAAAATTGCTATTTCCATTATATTTTCTGTGAAAGGCAAATACTGTTTGATACAAAAGTAAAACAAGTCATAACTGTGCTGGCATAATTATAAAACTCTTGGAATTAAGAACCCTTCTGCACCAAAACTAATCATTTCCAGCTCCTTTTCCTCCCTGATTCTGAAAGGTCAGTCTTTTGTCTAAAAAAAATGATTGCAAATTGGATCCTGTGTCTCATCATTAGCTCTTGTTCAGTAAGATGGTCTGGATTTGAAGACCTAAAGACCAGAAAGTTCCTTTTGCTCCCTAAAGACACTAAGCAATGCATGGAAAACTTTAAGTCATCCTGGTATGGGTTTCTCCTTTGTCCATCGTTCATCCAAACATTCTTTCCCTTTTGGCAACACACTGTGCTTCTAAGCCTCAACAAACATTTCAAAACGCAGTGTTGGCTCAAGTCCAAGCATGCATCTAAGTTCAGACTGCCACGGCCTTTGCAAAATCTTTTCAGTAATTTACATAGAGTTGCAAGGAATAAGCTCCCTGAAGACTCTGATGGCCAAAAATGATTACTTTATCAAAAGAAAAGCAATATTAAATATTGTTACAACTCTATTATGTTTTGAGTATATCCACATAAATGATCACAGCTAAACTTCCAAAGACCATCTATAATTAATCGTCACAGAACAGATGGCCACATGGAGATGACCAGAAGTCAAGTGCCTTGCCCAAGATTATACCTCCCACAGTGAGAATTTATACCTGCAAATGTAGAGCCAGGTCATGTGACCAGGTCCTCTGTCCACTGTCCCTACACGACATTACCTCTCACTAAGAAGCATTGGCTCAAATGATCATATTTCACTTGATGCTTCTGAGAGTCTGTGAGAAGCAACTGTCACGGCCATTCTCCAGGTGGGGAAGCTGGGGCTTCCAGATACCATCTCCCCACAAAGTAAACCTGGTAGTTAAAAGCATCATCATCACCCTCGGGCAGCAGGGACGGCTGGACAGCAGAAATGCGGCAGGGCAAAATGCCCAGTTTACCCTCAGAATTTAAAGCTCAGCTTTCCAGGATTCCCTCCCAAATGATTTATGTTCCAGTGTTAATAACACTGCCCTTTACAATCTTAGAGTCTTCTCTTGGAGAGGAACTTTATTTATTTTAGGTTGAAGATCTAAAAGGGAAAAAACTACTTTGAGTATCTTTCTTGATAAAAGACAGAATAAAGGTTCTCACCCAGCTAACAATATTGAGCTTTACAGAAACTGCATTATGAATTACACAGAAATTCTGCAATGTTAAATTAATAAAACTGTAAACAGTTCAGTCTGGGAAACATCAAAAGCCATGCACAAAATATCATTAAAAACAGTTGCCTGGAATCTATATGAAAAGAAAGTGGATGAGTGGTGGCTGCCCAGGGCAAGGGAAGTTCAAGGAGATTAGGGGAAATGGCAGTGACTGTTCATGGGTACAGTATTTCTCTAAGGTGTTATCAAAATATTCTTCAATTGACTGTGGTAATGGTAACTCACTTCTGTGAATGAATTAAAACTCCCTGAATTGCATACCTTAAATGGGTAAATTATATGGTACGTGAATTATATCTCAATAAGGCCATACTGTAAAAAAGGTCACAGACATTAGGATTCTATTTCTATTACATTCTGAAAAAGGCAAAACAGTGACAGAGAGCAGATCAACAGTTGTCAGACGCCGGGGGCTGATAGAACATTCTGCAACCTTATTAAGATGGTGGTTGAATGAATCTATATACATTTATTTAAAATCAGAACTGTACAGCAAAATTTTAAAAGTCAACTTAAAAAAACACACAAAAAAAAACCTTAGTTGTTTCTTTTTTTTAAGATTTTATTTATTTATTTGACAGAGAGAGGTCACAAATAGATGGAGAGGCAGGCAGAGAGAGAGAGAGAGAGGGAAGCTAGCTCCCTGCTGAGCAGAGAGCCCGATGCGGGACTCCATCCCAGGACCCTGAGATCACGACCTGAGCTGAAGGCAGTGGCCTAACCCACTGAGCCACCCAGGCACCCAAAACTTAATTGTCTCTTAAAAGCAAATCTACTTTCATTTAAATTTGTTACTCTTAAAAAAATGTTTATTGATCTTAAAAGTTACTCTGATGGCTTAGAGTGCTGTATCTCTCTACCAAAGGGATTTTTTAAATATTTTGGAGCACATATTAAATAGTACACTTTTTATTACATGGGGAGAAAGCCAAAGTAGTAAGGTGGGGTGGGGGGTTTACCAGCCCTTCTACTGTTAGAACTGGAGGGTCCCATGCAGTCAAGACCCTCCTGAATGCCACAGGTGAACTCAGAGGTCTGCTTAGCATCTGAGAAGATTGTTCCTGATCTCAAAGTGTTTCTAATTCAGCAAGATGTCAAACATCATGTAATCTATTATTAGAAGGAGAAAAAGTATCTTTTAAGATACAATAGAGAAGACCATTTTCCTTAGCCTAAAATCTGGATTTTTATTTATATGGCATGATAGAAGTCACATGAATCAAGGCCAATGTACTAACCCTTGTCCCTCATCTCCTTGTCGGGAAGGTCAAGGTTGCTCCAAGGTCAATGAGAAGGTTTGCATGGAGGGAGAGCCTGCATGGAACCCCCTCTCCGGCCAGGGCACAGGGGTCCCTGGAACTACTCACACCAGTGATTTCACTGGGGTCCTGCAACCAGGGCATTTAAATCGAGATGAGGGAGCCTAAGGATGAATCCCAACCAAATTTGGCAAGGTTTTTATTCCCTCTGTTTCTTTACCCATAAAACTAGCTCTCTCTTTTTTTTTTTTTTAACTGCTTTACTTCCCATGCTTAAGGACAGCCTAATAATAAAGGAAATGTTTTCCCTTTGCCTTTTGCCTGAAAAGAAGGAAAAATGAAAGAAAGAGAGAAAGAAAGAGAGAGAGAGAGAGAAAGAAAGAAAGAAGGAAGGAAAGAAAAGGCCAGGGGTAGTAAAGTTGAGCCCCAAACAACAGCCACAAGTGTGTGGTGAGTTAGATTTAGCCCAGGCCTATCAGGTCTATTACCCCATTTCATCTCTGCAACAATGGGCTGGAGTAGGAGACAAAAGTATCATTACTGACTTGGGAGTGGAAAAGGGCTTCAGCTCCGGCCTTGAGCCAAGAGCAGGACATCCGTGGATTAGAACCCAAGTCCTGATTCCTGAATCTATGAAACCATGACATCACCCTGTTCCTCAGACACTCCAAAGTTCATGCCACGGCCACCCCATTCCTCGCAAGTGACCATGCTTCCACTGGTGCACACCCCTAGTTCTTCAGTTGGGTAAGTAAGGAATACCACGAAGTTGCTTCTCCACTTTTTTTGTCCTCAAGTGAAGAACACACGTCTCACCCGAAAATGGTCCTGCTGTGGTCAGACTCCTGCGCCTAGCTCTGCCCTTCCTCCGTTTCCAGGCTCAGTCTGTCTTCAACTCTTCTGTAGTGCCCGCAGCTGCCAGGAGATGTTCGTGGTGAGAGCACTGAGGGGCCATGCTCAGACGCTGTGGCCAAAGGCTGTGGGCTGCAGGCAGTCAATCCTTGGGCTCCTCCTGCCCTCCCAGCATGTGGTTCCCCCAGACCTTGACCCAGACCACAGCCTGTGACCTTCTCACAGGAAGACCTCACTTCAGTACTGCACGTGTTCTTCCTTTTTCACATGAGCTAGAAACTTGTACTCCTTAGTCTAGTTTTTAAAATATTTGTACTTCTTGAGTCTATATGGCACGATTCTGCCACTTAGAGCAAAACGGATGTGACCATGGGTCATATGCTTACATATCATGACTGCTGAATGTCCAAGAACTGTTTTCTGAATGATGAATAAACGAAGCATTCCTTCATGGGTTAATATATTCCACAGGTCAAATCTTGGCTCTCTCTCCCCTCCAACAAAAATAAATGTCAAAACTACGTGAGCCAGAACAGTCAGTAATAAGGGTACTGTGCACCTTCATGTCAGAAAAAGAAGTCCTATTTTCCTTAGGAATAGCATCACGGAATTCCCAAAACTACTAGTTCTTTCCAATGTCTGTGCACAGGTGGGTTTTGTGGCACACAGCACGATGTTTGATTACATGAAAGCCACTGGAAACTACGTTTATCACATCCACATTTACATCTTTGTATTTATAAATTCTCTTAGCTGGGCAGGGACGGGCAGAAAAGCAAGCTGTACGTGGCTAGGGCTGCCTCATTTTACTAACTAATGGTTGAATAAAAAGGTCTTTAAATGAGGCTCTGATCAAACTCCCCTGTGAGAATTTTTGCAGCTGAATAGCCAGGGTCTGAAACAGGACAAGGACTTGCTCTCTGACTGAACTGCAGTCATTCCACACACGGGGGAGAGAGGCCAGTGCCTGCCAAACCCACAGCTTGAAAATCTGTTTATCTGCCAAACCAAATGGCTTTGTACCGCTTTTCAGTTGCTTACACCTTATTGTTAAAAAGCCGACACTGGAAACTAAATTAAAACTAGGAGCGGGACGAGAGATGCCTTTGAGGGAAACAAGTATGCTTTGGGGGTGCCACAGGGAGACGCTGGGATGGGCACCGATCTGCTTTTTGAGCTGGGGTGTGGGGTTGGTTACACAAGGGTTGGCTTTAAGCTGCTTTGCTACATGTACGTTAATCTCCAATTAAAAGAAAAAGACCACTCCTGCCTGGGGAAAGCTTTTTAAAAAGCTCCCCTTTGAACCTAGGAGAAAAAATTCCATCAGTAATAGTCCTCCCTATCAGTATCGGTGAGTACGTGGCCAGAAAAAAAACAGCATGATCAAATCAGAAAGCACCTTTTAAAGCCATCTAGTCCAGCCTGTTCTAAAAGGTCCTGCAGGGGACCCAATGAGGGTCCTGGGTGGCTCAGTCGGGTAACGGTCTACCTTCAGTTCAGGCCATGATCCCAGAGTTTCAGGATCAAGCCCTGTGTTGGGCTCCCCGCTCTGCAGAGAGTCTGCTTCTCCCTCAGACCCTTTCTTTCCCCTCTTCTGCTCTCTCTCTCTCAAATAAGTAAATAAAAGATATTTTAAAAAAAAATTTTTTTTAATTGTGATAAAATACACACATTGACATCTTAACAGTTCTTAAGTGTTCAATTCAGCAGCATTAAGCTCATTCCTCTTGTGTTACTATCACCACCATCCACTTCCAGAACTCTTTTCATCTTGCAAAACTAAAACTCTAAAGCTGTTAAACATATACTCCTGTGTCCTCCTCCCCCAGCCCCTGATAACCACCATTCTACTTTCTGTCTCTATGAATCTGACTTCTCCAGGAGGACCTCAGGTGAGCGAAATCATACAATACAGTTGGTCCCTGACCTATGATTTTTATTTTTTACTCTACAATGGTGCAAAAATAATATGCATTCAGTAGAAACTGCACCTGGAATCGTGAACTGGGATCATTTCACAGGCTAGCAACAAGCAGTATGTTATTCAATACATTACATGAGATATTCAACACCTTATTATGAAAGAGACTTTCATTAGATGATATCGGCCAATGTTAAGTGTTCTGAGTACATTTCAGGCAGGTGAGGCTCAGCTCTGAAGTTCAGCAGGTTAGTGCATATGAAATGCATGGGTTTATTTGGATGTAACTCCAACTTAAGTCAGAGAAATCTGTCTTTGTCCTTTTGTGACTGGCTCTTACCCTCTCTTACCCTCCTATTCTATTCTCGCAAGGTTCATCCACCATTTAGCACATGTCAGAATGTTCTTTTTAAGGCTGAATAATATTCCAGTGTATGTACATCCCACATTTTGTTTGTCCACGCATCTGCTGATGGACACTTGGGTTGCTTCCACCCCTCAGCTCTTGAGAATAATGCTGCTATGAACACAGGTGTACAAATAATCCTTTGAGACACTGCTTTCAATTTTGGGGATGTATATACCAAAATAGAATTGCTGGAACATATGGTAATTCTACGTTTAATTTTTTGAGGAACTGCCGCCATGTTTTCCACAGTGGCTGCACCAACCCACATTCCCACTAGCAGTGCTCAAGAGTTCCAGTTTTTCCACATCCTCACCGACACTTGCTATCTTCTGGTTTCTGTTTTTGTTGTTCTGATAGCAGCTATGTAATTTCTTTTGATACTAACGATTTCACAGCAACCACTGACTCTGTGCTTCACGTGTAACTAGTTCTGAATCCATTGCATCTTGGAATCCTCACAATCGGCGGTGGGGGTGTGTGTGTGTGTGTGTGCCTGGGGCTAGCAAGGCCAGCAGCTTGTCAGCAGTCCCACAGCTAGGAAGGGACAGAACTGGAATTTGAGCCCAAAGGTGATAATTCCACATCCTGTGTTCTATCCACCTCATATGCTGCCTTCTTTCTTCCCAAAGGTATTGGTTTCTGGGCACTGATTAAGATGCCCAGGGACCTCCTGAGCAAGGTTCCTGTCCTGCCTTATGGCATATTAATTTGTCAGCCTTGTGATCGGTGAACCAGCCAGAGAGAAAAGAGTACAATAAACTCTTAAGGATAGGAATCTCACACATCCAATGTTTGTTTTCCCCAGAGCACCCACTAAAATGTTCAACACACAATACTCAATAAATAGACATTTGAAAAATAAATTGTAGTTACGGAAACCCAGTAATTACTAGTAATCCCACGCCAGTCTGTGTGACTAGAGAAAAAAAGAATACAGAGTGAACAACCACATACTGTGCACATTACAAATTAGTAATCAAGATAACTTATAGTATTTTTCTTCCAATTTCTTGACTCTCGAGTGAGGTTTATTTTGTTTCTTTATTCCCCATTTATCTCTCACTTCTCTTCTCTTCCCCCCTTCCACTCCTTGTCTATTTATATCTTGGGACCATCTATGGAACATTACTTTGCTTTATTGATTTTGTCCATACCAAAGTACACCCATTTATGAAACAACCAGAGTAGGAGCCTCTGACCAGTTAGGGCCACCCTATCAATGGGGATGGAGAAAACTTCTGCTGAGCCTTCCACAGAGAAGATGGATCCTGAAACAATCTGGGTTCTGTTAGCAAGAGAGGTAGTGATGGCGCTCTGGTGGACAGGCAATCGATAATGTCCTTCCATATCCCAAAGTGACAGCCACAGCTTCAAATGTATCAAAACAGTGCTAGAAGGCAGAACTAGAAGCAGAAGGCAGAAATTATGGAGATGAAAAATTATAGCATGATAGAGAGAGCTTTCTAATACCTACAGCTGTCCACAAATGAAATGGGCCACTTTGAGCACCTTATCCTGGTCCTGGTGCTTCTCATTATGTGGCTTCCACCACCTGCATTAGGGATAAACCTGGGAAAAAACTAACATTTGAGACCTTAGGTTCAAGGGAAAGTGACTACCTGCTAAGGGTTATCTTAAGACACACCACCAGAATCTCCTCCTTCTACAAGATTCTATGATTCAACTATCAAATACCAAGGCAGAGAGGTGGCGTCAAGAGCCCAAGGGTTGACACGTGACACTGGATGGGTCATGTCATTTGTTTAATTGTATAGTCCTATCTTTGCTGAAGACTTATAACCATAGCAACAAAGTAACATTTGAGGGTCATTCACTAAAGTGTTCAGAAATTTTTTTTCTACTAGACTTTAGAAAGATTATCCACATGTAAACAAATTTAAGGAAAATTACAATTCTAATTTAGTGGTTATATTAATTCATTTGGTAATATATTCATAATAATTCATTTAAAACTTTAAAAAATAACTGAACTCCATAAAGTAAAAGATACACAGGCAGGAGATTTAATTTGTTAGAGTTTCTTTTTTATATACATTTTAATCTATTAAGTTTGGAACAATTCAAAAAGCCAATGTGGCCCATTATCCAGAGAGACAACAACCAGGCTTTTGTTTAGAAAGACAAAAACCAACTCTTAACAGTGCTCATTTGATTATACTGATGACCATGAACTCCGTATTAAAATTTCATTTGAAGCCAGGGACTGTGTCTATAATACTATATGTCTGTCACTCTCTCATGAAGCCTCTCATTATTTAAGGATGCAGTCCCTTTTATTCTGTACCTACTGTGTACCAGAAACAGCATTAGGAGATTAGAACTCTGCCAATCACCACCACAGACTTGGGTATTATAAATGGTGAGCTTAAGTAACTTACCTAAAGTCATAAGCAGGGAAACCAAGACAGGCACTCAGATCTGTTTAACTTGGAAGCCCATTTTCTTTTTACCATTTTATATTATTTCCCATCAAATTAATCATCCCTCAAAGGCACTGAATACAACAGATGATCAGTCTGACATATCTGATTATGCAAGGTAGTTAGTTGCTGGCATCTTTGCCATTTGATCAGATACTGCCATTCCTAGTTAGGGTAATTCTTCTGATAAACTAATTTATATATCATAAACATGATCCCAATACCAAGCTGCTGCTTTACAACATATTCTCCTTTTAAATATCACAGAAACTTAGACCTTAAATTAACTGCTTACTTCTTCAACAGTGCTACCATTACCAAGAGTATGTTGGGTAAGATGACCATTTAGGACAGGGACCAAATACCTACGTGTTTGTGACTAATAGCTTACGCCTTCCAATGTCATGTAAAACAACAATAAATGTTACTTTTCAACCCCAAATTAATCTCTGTGGAAGCGCCTGTTAGCTCCTGGGCAAATCATCCACCTAATTCAGAGCAGTCAACAAGTGCTTATTATCTCTTCATCATTTGGCAGCACCATATGCAGCCAAGAGTCTAGGCAGTAAGTTGATTGTGATGGAAACAAAACTGGCTTCTCACCAAAAGGCTCCAATAAGTCTCCCTTTTACACAATAAAATCCAACATTTCGTATTCTGGCCAATGATTTTCCACGCCAACTGCCACCTTACTAGAACAAGTTCTTGGGCCTTGGAATGACTCCTGCACAAGTTACTCAAGAAATAAATTCCATACTAAATACAACTAAACATAAGAAGTGGACATTCCCTTAAGAAAATGTTGTATCTGGGGCACCTGGGTGGCTCAGTGGGTTAGGCGTCTGCCATCACCTCAGGTGGTGATGTAGAGATGGAACCCCACCTCTCCCTCTCCCTCTGCCCCATTATGTGCACACACTTTCTTTGTTTCAAATAAATAAATAAATGAAATCTTTTTAAAAAGTAAGAAAGAAAAAGAAAATATTACATCTATTTACAACATTCATAATGCATAAATTCCTCCAGGGGCAGGTCTGCTTACAATTATATGCACACAAGAGCCATAACGGCCACTTTTGCCCCAGTGTTTTCTGATTGCTCTTCCCTTTCCCTTGCACTCACACTGGCTTCGTGTCATCACTCGTTATACTGCTATTTTCAAATCATGTAAGTGATTCTCTTTCAAAAAAAATAAAGATGTGGGCACCTGGGTAGTTCACTCAGTTAAGTGGCTGCCTTCAGCTCAGGTCATGGTCCCAGGATGCTGGGGTCTTGGGGCCAAGCCTTGCATCAGGCTCCCTTTTCCCTCTTTCTGTTCCTGCTCCCACTCATGCTCTCGCTCTCTCTCTATCTGAAATACATACATACATACATAAAATATTTTTAAAAATAAATAAAAATTTTAGAAAAATTTAAAAAATTTAAAAATAAAAAGATGTACAAAGGCAAAAAAAAAAACCCAGCATTCACCGATAACGCAGAAATAATCCCTATTAAAACTTTAGTATAATTACTGATATACATAGCTTACAGATTAGTGTCCCACCAATGCATATTTTATTTCAAAAATAGTATCATAGTTACCTTACCTACACATATGTGTTAAACCTTTTATTTTTTTTTAATTTGTCAATTTATTTATTTTTATTTTTTAAATTTTAATTCTAGTAGAGCTAACATACAATGTTATATTAGTTTCTGGTGTACAATATAGTGATTCAACTTTTTAAAAACACTTTTCATTTTAGTAATGTAATTTAATACTATGTTTAAAGATATATTCAAGGTGTTCCATTGTTATGGATGTATCTGAATTTGTATTTGCTTAATAAGTCTCCTAACGGACTGGAGCTTGTGGAATTCTGGGCTCCTCCATGGGTTTATTTATTTATTTTTCAAAGATTTTATTTATTTATTAGAGACAGGCAGAGAGAGAGGGGAAGCAGGCTCCCTGCTGCACAGAGGGCCCACAGGATGCAGGGCTCCATCCCAGAACCCCGAGATCATGACCAGAGAGGAAGGCAGAGGCTTAACCCACTGAGACACCCAGGTGCCCCTCCCCCATTGGTTTTAAACTCTAATAGACTCTTCCATGCTGCTGGTCTCAAAGGGACTGCTCTGGGTAATACTACCCAATGAGCTAGAAGGAGGCATTCTTTACCAAATTGTGTTTCTTTCTTTGTCTTTTCTTCTTTGCATTCGGGCACAAGATAAAACCTATTTTTTGATGTGGGGTGTGGTCAAAGAAGCATGAAAGTCACTGTTCTAGCCCCAAAAACTAGAGGATAGACCTTAAATAATTTTAAAAATAGATCTGAACCATTATAACTAGATTAAGAAACTATTTTATTGCCTGAATATTAAAAGATTTCAAAACACCCACTAAGATTTTCACAAAGGTTTCCACCATGATGAATATCAAAAGGTACATCTTTCTGATGTTGAAAATCAAGCATGGCCACCATGGGTTTCACCTCAGAAGGCTCTCCAGCGATGACTACATTCATTCTTTTCCTTCCTCCCCCTCTCTCAGGGGCAAGCTGAAAATGAACAGAGTAGAAGATGGTAGAAAAAACGCTGAGGAAAAAGCTGCGTTCTATGGTATGGAAGGTGGGGCTGCAGGCAAATGACTGGGTCTGGGGCCTTTGAAGCAGGAGGAAGTATCACTTCCTTGCCGGCCCCCTCCCTCGGGCCTCCTGTCAGGCTGCTGGCTACAGTTCTGCTCTCCGTGACACAGCTTCCCCTTGGAAAGCAGAAGTGGTCCTCCCTCTCCAGAGGGTCTCTCTCAGATGAGCTTCTCTGTTCCCCTCACCCCCGTGGGGGTTAACATTTACAGGAAGAGCAGAGGCACCCTGAAGGCCCAAAAGCCAAGAAGAGGTCATTGCATCAATTGGATGCAGATCACCTCACCAGTGCTGAAAAGTGGGCCCAAGGAAGTCGTGACAGCTCCCCACCAGATGTTGTACCAACAGATAGAGGAAGGAGGGCTGGAGCGACATGTAGGCAAAGACCTTTCAATCAGCATGGCTAGGGATCAAGAATGAGTTCAGATGTTCACGGAAGGGTGGGAGTGTGGGCAGACACTGCATTATTTGACTTGCCTGAGGTGTGAACTGTCAAAAGGAGAGAAGACAGATTTAAAAGACCCTCTGAGCTGCAGGAATAGCTCAGACCTCTGCCCAGTGTTCTATAAGCCAATGGGGGTAGAGCCTAGAACATTAAGAAACACCCTCTCAGGTGGATTCTGTAAAGGTATCCTCCTTATTCATATAATTTTACTGGACATCATTTATATAAGTCAGCATCACAAGAAATGAACAGTTACAACAACACAAACAAACTAATAATCTCTTCCCAAAAATGCTCAGCTCCTCTTGTGTCAATTCGTGGTTTGGGGACCTTGAAAGGAGACAGGCAGAGAGCTGAGGAGAGGGGCCAGAGAAGGGAGACTGGGAATATGTGACGGTTAACAAAGACAGTCAAATAATAAAACTCTGAAAGAATTCTATATAAATGAAAATGCCATCCCCATGGCAAACAGAACTTTCAAGAAATAGTTTTGTGACAGATAAGGAACGTTGATAGTACTAAGAGAAAGTGAAGCACAGAACAAGGCTGAGGGAAAAGTCCAAGAATAAAGAACAAAGGCTATATTCTCTGGCCCTGCAACTTGTCAGCATGGACGTACCTTTTTAACACATCATCCCAAGTCATTATTCGAACTTGCTCTTCTAAATTACAAGACAGCCCTTCCAGCTGACTTAAGCCAAAGATATCCAAAAGAAGGTCCAAGTCTTAAAATGGGGCTGTTCCAAAAGTTCTAATTCCTCAACTGGCAGATTCCCATACATTGTCTACACTTGGGCTTCTCCCCTAAATGGGAACTTACTCAAAATAAATTTCAGAAATGATGATAGAGTCAACTCAACATTTCACAATTTAAGTATCAGGAAACTGGACAGCTGTAAGAAATCTTTCAATAGTTCTGACTGGAAAAAAAAAAAAAAAAGGAACTTCCTCTTGTATGTCCTTCTCTTCATCACCAGTCTTTAGAGATGGTACGCAGTGTGTGTCCATTGTAAAAGTGTGGGCTTTGAGGGGCGCCTGGCCCATAGCAGGTGCTCAGTAAAGGAATGCATACTTTAATGAGCATCTTATGGATCCTGTCTCCCCTACTTTATATTTTCACTGCAAATGATGCTCTCACTGTTCTAACCACCACACAAGGAGGCCTGCATGGTTCAGGGAAGGAACTTCTAGTCGCGGCTGCAGATAACCCTTTGGTAAAGTGTTACCTGGGTGTTTCTTTTTGAACCAATAAGCCCTGATAGCCAAGACAGTCACTAGAGCTGTTTGGGCAACAGCCCATATAGCTGTCACCTTGGCTACTCCCTCCCCAAGCAGGAAGCAGTGCTGAAAGGCACAGAAACTCACCTCCTGAGGATGCCTTTAATGCCCAGCTTGACGGTACAATTACCAAGTCATAGAAGAAAATTACCTTGTGGTTCCCTGTTTAAAAATGTTTATTAAGTGATAATTTCTTTTATGTAATTGAATACCTATTACAGAAGCAAAGGCAGAAAAGTGGGGAACACTCTAAAGTTAGAGCCAGAAAACATACCTACTCTGCCCAGTGGTGCCACTTAACCAGGTCTGTAACCTTGGACATGACACCAAACCTCTTTTTTTTTGTACCTGTCCCTGCCTACCCTGGGATCCATGGGAGGTTCAAATGAAATCAGAGCTCAGTAAGCTTTTGAGACTGGAATCAGCAATTCTCAGGAATCGCTTCCAATAAGCAAAAGGTGTGAGCACAGTCACTGCCGGGTAGAGCCCAAGAGTGATCTGAGGCCACCTCTGTCATCAATGAGTCATTGGTCAGTGTCCCAACTAATGACTGTAGTGACCTTTCAATGTTAATACTATCCATCCCTGAGGACATGGAGGTCACTGGGATCAGCAGTGTGAGTGAGATGTAACAACTTTTCATACTGTAGACATGTACACATTGTATTCTTATTTATACCGATTTACATTTGTATGGGTTTATGGGCAATATCCTTTAAGGTTGTTAAATTATATCTCTGTGTATTCATTTGAACCAACTGACATCTCAGACGTTTTGGTGATTTATTTTTTAATACAAATAGAATGGAACTAAGGGGGTTTTGAGAGTCATAGCTTCACAAAACTGTGGACCACTTTTCTAAAAAAAAAAAAAAAAAATCAACAATAACACCCTGGTGTTTGGCGGTGAGGAGATATTGCAAAGTCTTCATAATCTTGGCAACATCTACGACTCTAAAATAAAGTAGGTCTTTTTGATTAGATGAACTACTTTTACAAGTTACACCTCACCACTCCAAGTCAAACCCTTGGCCCCAGGAAAACAGCAGAATAAATTGTCCTGTGTAGAGATTCCCACTTAGAACACTGACACTGGGTTAACTAGACAGTCAAAAATCCCTGTTTTAGAAACCAGGAGAGAGACCAGAGGGCTTCAAATGCCTAAGGAACCAGCCTTGTTCCTTGGCCTTGCGCAGAGCCAAACTCAGAGCCAACCTTCATTCCCTCTTCCAAGTAAGCCTGACTGCATGATAGGCATTGGGGTTAGCTAGCGTTTTGGACAAGACAGAGCTGTTTTCAGAGAGCTTTCACTGCAGTGGTGAAAACAGACTAGACACACACGGACAAATCAGAATATAACTCTGGTTACTGCTGTGAAGGAAATGTTGGCTGCATAAATGACCCAAGTCATTAACCCAACTTACTCTGTATCACAGCTCTAGTCAATGATGGGAGAGACCCAAATTTAGGTTTTCCAGCTCCCGTTCTCTCTTTCCTTACATGGGCTGACCTCTACCCTTCACTCAGGAAGAGGGTTTTACCCTACTCTGCATCCAAAGAGGCCTGGTCACCAAAAGTCCCTTGGGATCAAATTAAATTTCTTCAAGCCTCAAGACACTTATCTCCTCACCTCAAAAGGGAAATCCAGGACTAACTAAATCCCACCGTTTCCCAGCAAAGTTCGCTTCCTCAGGAAGGACTTCTGGGGACTTAGGAAATTCCTATACTCCTTCAGTGCCTGTTCTCCTTAGCTTTCACCTATACAGGGACAAATAGGTCTGCCCTCCTAAACGCTACAGGCAGCATGCCCAGCCAACAAATCAGAAAAAAAGCCAAACATCCTTAAGAGCTAGTGCTCAGGGTGAGTGAGATTCCCAGACGTAGCTTCGCAGACAGCAAATCTCTGGTGTATTTATTAAGCAGCTTTACTAGGAAGGTCAGATGGCTGAATCAGACACAAAGTTCCAGCTTTAAAATCAACAAACTGCAAAGAACCAGAGAACCCTGCTTTAATGGATAGAATTATTTGCAATGTATTAATAACAGCGCCATTTATGGAAAGCCTGTGTATGCGCTTGGGGCTTTACATGCAGTAAATAGCTCCGAAGGTAAACATGTTCTCCCAGAGATGAAAAAACCCACAAAGGTAATTTCAATAATAGGCCCAAGTTGACGTACAGCTAGGAAACTGCAAGGCCCAGACTCAACTGGAGTTTCTGGCAAAGAAGCTGGGTGGGTTTGGGATAATTCAAACACACACACATACAAACACTCAAGGAAATACAACCAGACGACCACGTCAGCTATTAGCAGGAACGTTACAAACGCACGGCTTGGAGAAGATGCAGCACTGGGCTGAGATAACGCCGGAAAGCGGGAACTGACGCTTACACCCTTCCCCCAGGGCGAAGGAAAGGCAACCCCTGAATTCTTAAAATAACTCTCGCTTCCTCTCGGCGGGCAAAGGCACGGGACTGCCGGTCTGCAGGCCGGGAGGCGCCGGGCTCAGCGGGAGGGTGCGCACCAGCCTTTGCCGCAGCCCCTCGACGTCACGCTCCCGCCCGGGGCTCCCGAGGAGTGGAACTGCCCGCGGGCCTGGCAGACAGCCCAAGCCGAGTCCCATCCCTCACCTCGGGGAGCCCGGGGCCCAGCGGGGAGACCGGATTGTGCAACCCGAGGAGTCCCTGCCAGGATCCCCGCCGCGCGCCCGCTCTGCGCGGAGATGGGCTTCCCCGAGGCGCACCGATAGTGGCCAGAACTGGGACCGCAACCCCTCTGGTCGGCGCCCACACCTCCCACCGCCCCCGTGTGCGCCGCTGCGGGAAGGACACCTGCGGAGCTGCCCGCCCCCGCGTCCCCGGCTCTCCAGGGCCCGGCCACCCACAGGCTGGAGGCACCTGGGTGCCCTCACCGCCCGGGTCCGCGCCCGTGCCGCCAGGAGGCGGCGCGCGCCGGCGGCCACCCCAACCCCCGGCCCAGGGCCGCCCGGGCACACGGGACTCCGGCCAGTGGCACCGCCGCCGCTCCCGCCCGCCCCGCCCCGGCGCCGGAGCCCACCCCAGGGCTCGCCCTTGGGACTCACCAGCTCCGGGTGAAAGTTGCGGGGCGGCGGCGGCGGCGCTCCACGGTGACTCGAGTTCAGAGCCGGGGGCGCGACGGGGCGGCCCCGCGGGGCCCGTGCAGGGCAGGCTGCGGGCTCGGGGCCCTGGGTGGCGCGGCCGCCGCGCCTGCCGCGGGCTGGAGGCTGCAGCGCGTCGGGCCCGGCGGCGCCACGGCAGGGGATCGAGCGGCGGACTGGCCGGAGCGGCGGGAGAGGAACTGGCTGTCGCAGGGCTCGGCCGAGAGGTCCCAGCTACTTCCTGGTGCTCGGATTTGCATACTGCGCCGGGAGGGCGGGGAAGTGACCGTTTGGCCCCTGCCCAAGGTTTGGGTCTTTGGTGTGGCCGTCGCGCGAGCTTTGATGGCAGAGAAACTTAGCCTCTCATCGTGGTGCTCGAGAATGTGGAGCCGCTGGGGCCCAGCATCCTCCTGTTTCCTCCTGTTACGGGGACAGAAGGATCTTCCAAGGAGATCTCTGGAGCCTGGACGTGGTAGCCTGGCGAGAAAACCTCTCGCGTCTCCTTTGCTTCTTTAACATCCTACTCCGTATTGTCAGGAAGCGAGGTGGCCCTGGCAGCAGAGGGGGCGCGCTCTGATCCTCCACATCTGGAGTTCTCAAATAAGAGGGATGAGTTGTGCCGAGTGGGTGTTCAGGGTCTCACTGAGTTCTTAGTAATCAGTAAAGAATAAGCTGCTTAAGGTTGTGCCCGGGGATGTTTCGTGTGTAGAGTTGGGGCGGAGGGTGACTATGGAGTTGAATGGCCTGTCAAATTACTCAAGTCCTCAAAACTTCGATGTCCTTCCAGGACAATGCAGATGAGGGTGCCTACCTTGGAGGGCCACTGGGAGGATGAAATGCCTTGTGTAAAGGGTTCTCACTGTGCCTAGAACACAGTGATGGTAGCTGTTACCCGTTCATTCCTGCGCTCTCTCCCTCCCGGCATGAAGCACAGTGCTGGGCACACAGCAAGCGCATAATCAATGTTTGTGGAAAGAATGATTGCATCGTCAAGCCCATGTTCTACTCGGTAAATGCCACATAGAAATTCAAAATTATAATATTAGTCCCAGTCACAGCGGATGACCAATTGTTCTAAGCGAGAGTCACTCGTATCCCAACATTACACTGCAGTGTAGAATTTACAGGGAAATAAACAGTGCCCTGTAGGAGATTTCCTCTTTGTATTAATAACAGCAAACACATAGGGCCTATCAGGTGCCAGACATTTCGCTAAGCCCTTTAGATTGATTACCTTTCATTAATATGTTCTTTCTTTAAATTATTATTCTTTTAAATTAAAGTATAGGGGCGCCTGGGTGGCCAAGTCGGTTAAGTGTCTGCCTTCAGCTGGGGTCTTGATCCCAGGGTCCTGGGATTGAGCCCCTCCTAAGGCTTCCTGCTCAGCGGGGAATCTGCTTCTTCCTCTCCCCTCTGCCCCTCCCCCCTGCTTGTGCACCACGCACCCGCAGGCATGCTCTCTCTGTCTCAAATTATTGAATAAATAATCCTAAAAATTTTTTTAAATTAAAAATCAAACTGTAGTTGACACACAATGTTACATTTATGGTAATTCAACAAGTCTATACGTTAATGCTATGCTCACCACTAGTGTAGTTACAATCTGCTATCATATAGCACTATTGCAATATCATTGACTATATTCCCTATGCTGTACTTTTCACTCCCATGACTTATTCATTCCATAACTGAAAGCCTGTTAGTTCCCACTCCCCTTCACCTCTTTTGCCCAACACCACCCCCATCTCCTCTGGCAGCCATCAGTTTGTCCTCTGTATTTAGGGGTCTGTTTCTGCTTTGTTTGTTCATTTGTTTTATCTTTTAGATTCCACATATAAGTGAAATCATATGGTATTTGTCTTTCTCAGTCTGACTTATTTCACTTAGCACAATGCCCTATAGATCCATCCATGTTGTCACAAATGACAAGATCTTATCCTATTTTTATGGCTGAATGATGTTCTATTGTGTGTGTGCACACACAAACTATTTTTAATTTTTTGAGGACCCTCCATACTGTTTTCCACAGTGGGTGCATCAGTTTACATTCCCACCAACAGTGTATGAAGGTTCCTTTTTCTCCACATCCTCCCCAACATCTGTTATTTCTTGCTTTTTTGATTTTAGCCATTCTTACAGGTGTGAGGTGCTCTCATTGGGGTTTTAATTTTATTTCCCCGAAGATTAGTGATGTTGAGCATCTTTTCATGTGTCTGCTGGCCATCTGGATGTCTTCTTTGGAAAAATACCTGTTCAGGTTTCCTGTACATTTTTTTTTAATTTTACTTTTTCAGTGTTCCAAGATTCATTGTTTATGTACGACACCTAGTGCTCCAGTGCCCTCCTTAATACCCACCACCAGGCTCACCCCTACCCATTTTTTAATCGGATCATTTGGGGTGTTTTTTTGTTTTGTTTTGGGGTTTTTGGTGTTGAGTTGTATAAGTTTTTTATAGATTTTGAATCAGGTATATCATCTGCAAATATCCTTTTCTCTTCAAGAGGTTGCCTTTTCATCATGATGATGGCTTCCTTTGCTGTGCAGAGGCTTTTTATTTTGATGAAGTCCCAATAGTTTATTTTTGCTTTTGTTTCCCTTGCTTCAGGAGACATATCTAGAAAAACAGCTCTAGCTGATGTCCAAGAGTTTACTGCCTATGTTTTCTCCTAGGAGTTTTATGGGTTCAGGTCTTACATTTAGGTCTTTAATCCATTTTGAGTTCATTTTTGTGTATGATGTAAGAAAGTGGACTAGTTTCATTCTTTTGCACGTAGCTGTTTCTTTTTCCCAGCACAATTTATTGAAGAGACTGTCTTTTCCCACAATGAATATTCTTACCCTCTTTACTGTAGATTAATTGACCATGTAAGTGTGGGTTATTAACAACATTCTTAGGAGGCTGGTTCCCCCCGAGGCTAGGGCCATGGTCACGTAGCCACCATAACAGAATCCTCTACAGCAGTAGTTGATTACTGGTAACAGATAGCGAAGGTTTGCAAAGTATTGCCTCAGGCAACAAGAGGAGGTAGGATGGTTTATACCTGTGATGTTCACTAGTATGTAGCTGCTTAGTTTGCTGCAAAAGAGGAGGGAGTGGGTTATGTGTTGGAAAGTATTGAATGTGTGAATGAAATCTGTTACGGATCCTATGGAGTAACGCACTACCTGAGACCCCGTTTCTTGGATCTTTCTTCAGGATGACCTCTCAAATATATCGGCCCTAAATTAAAATAGCTACTATTACCAATGAGTCCTTGAGATCCTGACAAAAGACATGTGATTGGGACACAAAATGTTTGGTGCTGGTTCATCCATCTGGAGTGTCCTGTCAGTGGTTTTGGGAAAATATCTGACAGAACAAGGAACAAAGCATCATCAGGCAGAGCGGGGCTTACACTCAGCATTATCACTTCTAACTCCTTACATCAAGGTTCCTGTTCCTAGGTTCCTGTCATTATTCTTATTTGGGGTGGGGGAAGAAATCAATATCTATTCCCACTTCTTAGGCTGCATTCATATATCCTGAAAATTTCCCCACCTACTCTCCATATGTGTCTCTCTTAAGTCCCATGAAAGTTCTAGGGGCTCCTGGGTGGTTCAGATGGTCAGGCGTCTGCCTTCAGCTCAGGTCATGATCTCAGGATCCTGGGATCGAGTCCTACATCGGGTTCCCTGCTCAGCGGGAGTCTGCTCCTTCTCCCTCTGGTATTCTCCCTGCTTGTGCTCTCTTGCTCTCTCTGTCAAATAAATAAAATATAAAATTTTTTAAAAGTCCCATGAAAATTCCATGTCTTAGAAAAGCTTTATTTAAAGACCTCATTGGTATCTTTCTTTTCTAGACATCTAGAGCACCTGTAGTGTGCAACATTCTCTGTAAACTAGACATAGGTCCTTTCCAACATGTTTTGCCTTTGTTTCACATGGTAACTTTCTCTCCTCAACTGCTAGTAAATAGCAAACCACTCTTTGGAAGTCGTTGCTTCTTGTCTTTATCTTTCTCCCACCACACTTCTCAAAAGTTCTATTCGCTCAGACAGTAAAGCATGCGACTGTTGTTCTCGGAATTGTGAGTTCAAGCCTCACATTGGGTGTAAAGATTACTTAAAAATAAAATCTTGAAACAGAAAAGTTCTGATTGGGTGCTTTAAAATACTTCATTAGTATTGGTTGGTTCAGTGACTGATGGACTGAGTTGTCTCAAGGGTATTCTCAGATGGGAATTGAACACACAAATGATCAGAGGAAGGTTATAAATCAACAAAGATCGCTCTTGGCAGGGAAAGCAGACTTTTGAAGAAAGTGAGGGATATGAATGAGCAGGACAAGAGGAAGAAGTAGTGGAAATGGCACCAAGTATGGATAGGCAATCCTCGTTCTCTTGAATTCCATATCTGCAAATTCACCTACTCATGAAAACTTAAGCATAACCCCAAAATCAATACTCACAGTGCTCTCACAGCCAGGCATGGACATGAGCACAGCAGTGAGAATCTTCATCTCCTCATGCACACGTACCCCGCAGAGGTCAAAGAAGGCGATGCTCTGCCTTTTTGTTTAAGCTCTTGTACCATAAACCCATATCCTCTGAGGATTTGTTTAGTGCCAGGTTTTTTGCATTTTTGTGCTTTGTGTTGATTTCACTGTTTAAAATGTCTCCTGAGGGTAGTGCCGAAATGCTGTCTAGTGCTCTGAGCACAAGAAAGCTGGGATGTACCTTATGGATGAAAGGCATGTGTTAGATAAGCTTTATTCAGGCGTGAGTTATGGTGCTGTTGGCCATGAGTTCAATGTCAGTGCGTCAACAGTATACATTAAATAAAGTGTCTTTAAACAGAACCACACAAAACGAGATCACTTATCCATAAATTGATGAACATGCGATGGCCAGAGGCTCTCAGCAACTGAACCTGTCTTCCTCCTAGGAACAGTGGTTCAATATTAGCTAATTCACTGTGTGTGGCAACTTTACAGACTGTGATGACCACAAATAATGAGAATCGATTGTGCATAAGACCATCCAAAATCCTCTGAGAGGAAAATGAAATGTCTGACTTCAAGGAAATGTTCCTCCAACACAATCTTCATCTTTCTGTGCCGGATCGTGGTACTTTAGGGCTGATGAGGAAAGACAATCTCAGCCCATACCCTCATGCCATCCTACCCATCCTGCCATCTGACCTGCCGCTCGTCCCACTGCCATGGCGTGGACTGTCCCAATGCCCCTTTTGCTTTTCTGGGAGCTGCCCTCCAGGAGCTCAGACTCCTCCCAACAACTCAGGGAGTCTTACCGATTTTCTCCACAAGCCCCCTGCCTGGTTGGCTTTGCAGGGAGGAACAGAGTGGAGGCTAAGACTCTTCATCTGACTCTCGCAAAGACGGCCACAGACTTGAGGCCCACGTTGCAATCATACAGAGCAGTGGTCCCTCACCCTGGTGGCACATGAGAATCACCTACCCAGGCCCTACTCAGATAATGGAATCAAAGTCCCGGGACGGAGTGAGAGGGACTCCGTCATCAGAGCTCCCCAGCTTGTGCTGATGAGCAGCAAAGATGAGGAACCACTGGGAAGGAGCCCAGTCAACACCCTCGGAGAATACGGGCTACTTGTATATGCCCCAAAAATGGTTTCTACCTACCAGCAGCGTTCCTAATAAAATACATCAGAAGGCCTTTCATCTAATGTGGACGAAGGCACTAATTAGTCTAAGGGACTAATGAATCAAAAAAACTGTTTAAAGGGAGGGAAATTAAAAAAAAAAAAGTGATGTAAATGTGCCTTAGATATTTGACTTGAACTTCAACCTAAAATTGCATTCACATTCCTTCCCTCACTGCCCATCTCTCAGGTGATGCCAGGAGATTGCCCCTGAGTATGAATCCCCAGCTTGGCCTTCTGTGTCATCTTTCTTCCCTAAACCACACCCATGAACCCTCCTCTCTGATTTACAGTTACAGCTTTGTGGAAGCAGAGGAAGGGTTCCCAAAGCCATCTCTCCCACAGTCTCTGACCAGAGCCTCTTCACCCTCACCTAAATAATTCCTAAATCAGCAGAATTATTATTTTTACCATTTTACCTGTAACTCTTTCCAAATATTCAGCTTAGCTCACATAGAAACAACTCTTTCACTCATTTTTCTAAGTTTCAATTTAATTAAACTGTCTATTTATCATATCAGGCATCCACCGACCTAAAAACAGCTGGACAGGTTGCAGGCCGGAGAGGGTTCACTTTGCTGGAGGGATCCTGCAGGTGTTTACAGAGGCAAGCTTGAGTGCTGACTCATCCAGAGTTCGCTGGGAAGAGGGTGATTTCCAGGCATTTCTGTCACAACTACCAGTGAAGAACCTGACAGGTTGGGCTGTTTTATGTTAACGCTTACCTACCACTCCTCACAACAACTGGGCTTTCTTTTCTGTGTTTGATAGATAAGAAGAGAGCCTCAAAAAAGGAAGATGACCCACCCAACTTCACCTTGAAGTGGTACACACTGGATTTAAACTCCATTCTCTCCACCTGACATCATAGCTCAAGCTCCAACACTTGGCTTACAATGCCTTCTGGAAAGTCCCAGCTTCTCAGCCTGGAATACCACAGAAGCAATGCAACGTGCCTGAGCCGAATCCTTATCAATCCTTGGACTTTCTAAAGGAATAACCAAACTACCTGAACGAGCAGTTATTTTAAAAACTGAGTTAAATAATAATGGCAAGCATACCAATAACCTAATTGAGGTTAGAATCTTGTCAAATTTATAATAAAATTATCTGTCACTTGATGAAACACAAGATTGTGATACATGACAATTAGACCACAATAGTAAACTATGTGTACAAAAAAGTCTTGTGTGGTCAGATTGGGGGTCTGGGGGTTTACTGGGGAATGTCCAGAAGGTAAGAGGGAGAATTGCCTGTGACTTCATTTCTGTTTTCTCTTGGAGGAAGGAGACTCCAGTGCCATATCCCCTCCTTCCAGACCTTTGATCTTTAGGAAGGGCGCCTAGCCCCTCAAACCAAGCTGGTCTCCCAATCTGGGATATGCCCTGTCCCCAGTTCTAATTCTAGAGAGCCCAAACTTCCTTTCTAGGTGCTCTTATGGTATCTAGGTACTCGTGTATTTAGCTTTTCATAACCTCAGACTTAAAGAAAAGTTCCAAAATGAGCACAAAGAATCACAATCTGTCCTTCAGTCAGATTCTCCAAATGATTTGTGCTCTTTATCAATCGGTAAGTTTTTCTGAACTGTTGTTTGAGAGTAAGTTACAGACCTGATGCCCTTTTACTCCTAAATCCTTTGGTGGGTATTTCCTAAAAACATTATCTTATCATGAAACTAACATTGATATGACACTATTAATTAATCTGCAGCCATTCATATCTCAGCAATTGTCCCACAAATACACTTCATAGCAAAAGAACATTCCAGATCACGCTTTGTTTTGGACTTATGTGGTATTTCCTCATAATTAGGTTCAGGCTATGCATATCTGGCAGAAGCATCCCTCAAAGGAAGGGCTGCTCATTCTTGCCAGTGCAGCTATCAGGAGTCACAGAGGGCTCATTTCTGTCCCTGCCAGTGAGGTGAAGTTTGGTCACTTAATTAAGGTGGTATCTGCCTAGTTTTTCTACTCTAAAGTCACTATTTTTCCCTTTATAATGAGTCAGTATCGTGTAGGGAAATATCTTGATAATTGTATAAGTTTCCCGTTTTTCATCAAACTTTACCCACTAGCTTAGCATCACACATTGATGATTCTTGCCTGAGTCAATAACTGCTGTGATGGCTGCCAAATGATGGAACTTACGACTTTCGAACAGAAAGAACTTTCTGGAATTGGATTGTGTCTGTCAAAGGAGTTAGAGAGCTTTGAAAAATAAGTAGCAAGTATCAAACAAAAAAGCATAAAAACCACTTAATTTTCAGAGCAGCCTCATGAGGCAGTTTGTTTATTTATTTATTTATTGTAATCTCTACACTTGGTGTGGGGCTTGAACTCACAACCCTGAGATCAAGAGTCACATGCTCTACCAACTGAGCCAACCAAGGTACCCCATGATGTAGCTGAATCAGAAAGTTCTTAGGATGTTTTGAGCATTAAGCCTGACAGTTTGGATGAAGGTGGTGGTGGGAGGACTGATGGTGAGGGGTCACATGGTGCCCGGGACATCATGCAGGAAGAGGTGGGCTTTGAGGGAAGAAGAGTCTAGAAGCAGGGCTGGAGCCTGGGGAGGTGCTGGGTAGGAAAGAGCTGCAGAAAGAGACTCCCTCTCCCCCACCTCCTGACCCAGGGCAAGTGTGGCCTGTCGCTTTGGAAGTCCAGGGGAGCAACATAGAGATACCAAGCTTGAAAGCTTGGTTGTATAACTTAATTTCCTCTGGAAGATCCAGCTCTCCTAATCACCTTTAATGTTAGAGCAACAAACAAGCCATTAACAAAGGGGGCAGAGGTTGGGGTGCTGGTCTCAAAGGGCGAGCAGAGGCCAGCAAGCCCCCTGTCAGAAACTGGGCAGCATCCGGCTCAAGTGGGTTGAGCCGTGGGTGCAGACAAGGTGTAGCAGTCAGTGTTCAGCTGCGGTGCTTTGAGGCCCTCCCAACTGTTTCTACACCATCTTCTTTTAAGTTCTTCTCCTCATCCAGAAAGCACAGGCTACCTGAGTTGGGTTGGGTACCACCATGACGTACGTGTGTCTGAAAGAGGGCTTGCCTAGTAGGCTGGATTCCAGCCTCAGAGCTGTGGGTGTAGGCTTTGGTCCAGGTTTAGGACCTGAATTTTCCTCCTTCCTGGATACACGGCTCTGCCCATTCCATCCTTTCTCCCTTTGTCTCTTCTCTATGTCTCAGAGGTTCACTTCTGTTCTTGTAGTGGGCTCCACCATGCTCCGCATCTGAAAACCGGCCACCCTCATAGCAACAACTTCACCCAGGGCCTCCCCGCTGCCCCAAAACCTCCATTTGTAACAGAATTGCTTGTATACATCAAAATGGGTGAGTAAAACAGTAAGCTTTTAAAAAAATCAATCCTGTGTTACCAGAAAAAAAAAAAAAAAAAGAAGCGACGTTAGCACAAATGCTTCTTAATAAAAAGGGAATTAATAAAGAAAAAGAAAAATAATAAAAACCCTTTCAGGTTTCAAAAGATTTTCATAAAATATTGTTTATGTGTAAATTACCGCAAAGCAGAATTTCTCGAACTGTTCATCAAATATTAATAGGTGTTACATGTAGAAAGTTGTCATGATTAAATTATTTGGGGGATCTTGAGATGAACCCAGCCTCACAGGCTCCAAGTAGCACAGTGATGTCACTGTGGGTCTTTAGGAAGGGGCCCAAGAGTGCCTGTGTCCCAACTCATGGGCGTAGGGGATGCGTGTGCCGAGAAATGCACTTGGGACCAGCTGTCAGAGAGAATACAGCTGCTCCTGATCATCAAGAGCCCTCACTGTCGCCTGGTGCGAGCAGCGCACTGTGTCTGAGGCAGGACCCTGGGACTATGCTGCTGTCTTGCCCACAATCATAGACATGACAGTGAACTAGTTTAAATCGTGAGCATGAATGACATGCCTGTGGATGTTTGCACTCCTTTCTCAGTATGAAAACAAACCCAGCCTTCTTCCCAGAACTCTATGTCACTCTGTGTTGACAGAATTGTCCCTCAGAAACTTTGATGATGTGCTGGTCCCCTGGGGTCTAGCTATTGCTATCACCTGTCATTCATCCTCCTACCATTTCAGTACCCCCTCCCCATATTTCTGTTCACCAAGTACTCGTCACAGACCAGAAAGAAGACATATGCTGAATACAATTCCTCCCAAAGGGCTGTCGTGTGAAGACATAGGCAAATGAAGATGAAGATGTTTGTGTCAAGTTGAACACGATTTCATATTCTGGTGACATTCTTTATCTGCATTGACCAATGTTAATGTCGTTTTTATGGAAATTATGGTCACTGGTGACCGCCTTGGATGTTGTCTCTCTGTCTGTGCTGCCTTTGAATGAATTTAGTTCCAAAGGCTACTTCTGTTCTTCGCCCTGAGTCCTCCCAGCTGAGTCCTCCCAGTTCTCTGGAGAGAGGCTGCCTGGTAACATGATTTGGTTATCATGAGAAGGGATGATATTCCACTGCTGTGAGAAGGGAAGTATTTCAGAGGACTAAGATTCTAACTATGTGGAAAGAGGTGTTGGTGTGCTTTATTTTTTATTTGTTTGGGGTTTTTTTAGAAATGATTTTATTAATTTATTTGACAGAGAGAGAGAGAGCAAGAGCATGAGTGGGGTGGGGGCAGAGGGAGAGGCAGAAGCAGGCTCCCCACTGAGCAGGGAGATCAACGTGGAGCTTGATTCCAAGACCCTGAGATCATGGCCTAAGCTGAAGACAGACACTTAACCAACTGAGCCACCCAGGCACCCCTTTTGGTGTGCTTTAATTTAAACCCCATTGACTTGTCTTCACAGAACAGCACAGACCAACAAGCTAGTGATAGCTGAAGTGTTATGGGGGACCTCCATGGCCTCACTGTGGTCATTATTCAACTGCACCTGCACCTTATTCAAATGTCCACAAAATGCAGAGGATTCCTGCAGGTCCCTCAGGAAAATCTCAACCATCCTCTAAAGGTAGAGTTCATTCCAGGGTGGGTTTATGATTTTCTCTGACACTGGGTGTGACTTTTTGTTGATCTAAATAGTTTATGTGTGTCTGTTCCTCTCAAGTCCTGTTTATTTTTATTTGCTATTGTTAAGCTCTGAGAATACCATTATCCTAAAAATATACTGTCCTATGAAATATAATATTTGGTTCTTACTTAAGAATTCTTCAGATCTGATTGTAGATAAGATTCAAAGTCATAAGAGAAAAAAATCACATTAATTCAGGACTTAAGAGTATATGTATTTGTCTTACTACCCAATGGGAGAGTTTTGATTAAAAGATATAATTTTGAGCCTGAATTGCTCATTTACATGACCCAAGGATATCAAAAGAAGTCCTTTGTGATTACTGGGTAGACTATACTTAATTTGATTTGGTTTGCACATCTATAAAGTGAGTCATATCTAGCTCATCTAGGTCCTGTGAAGGCTGGCAAATGACTCGATTTTCCTAGTCTCTGCATAAAGCGATGGTACGAGGGGAAGAGGTGGGAAGGAGGTACAGAAGCCCAGCTAAGACTTGAAGTGCACGAGATACTGAGGACATTTTTATGTGGCTTTGTTCACACGGACATACAGCTTTATGTCCTCCTTTTCACGTGTTGCCTTTTCCCTCCATCTTTACCTGGCCAATTTGTAACCATCTTTCAAGGACCAGTCCAAATGCCACCTCCTCAAAAATTCCCTAAAGCTTCTTTAGATTCATTGCATCTCTTCAGACCTTAGAATCCTATGGGAAGTCACCTCTAGCTCTGTTGACACTTGTCACTTTATGCCTTTCTTCTAATATTGTTATTTATCTACATGGAGCTCCTACACCAGAGCTCCTTCCTACAGAAGGCGAGCTCCTGATGGAGGGTCCAGGTCTGTTTCTTGTTTTTTGATTTTGTGTGCTGTTATCCTTAGCACTGAGCACAGCGCATGGAAGTAGCAGGTCTTGAGAGCGAGTTTGCCAAATGAAGAGTTAATATGGCAGGAGAGGCTACTGCTGCTCTGTTGGAACCCAGAGAAGCAGTATTTTACTTTGGCTCATTGGTAACAGCTGCTAGTAGTTGTTGTTCTGGGTTGAATCATGTCCTCCAAAAGATGTTGAAGTCCTTATCTCCAGTGCCCATGGGTGTGACATTATTTGGAAACAGGATCTTTGTAGATAATCAAGTTAAGAGAGGTCCCTAGGGTGGGCCCCAATTCAATATGACTGTCCTTATAAGAAAAAAAAAAAAAAGGAAAATGTGAATAGATAGCCATGCCTACACACAGGGAGAATGCTGCATAAAGATGAAGCCAAGGATTGCCAGATGTTGCCAGGAAGCCAGCAGAAGCTAGGAAGGAGGCACCGTGCAGGCTCTTCCTCACAGCCTCAGAAGGAATCAAGCCTGTCTACACCTTGATCTTGGACTTCTGGCCTCCAGAACTGTGAGCCAGCATATTTCTACTGTTTAAGCCACTAGTCTGTAGGCCTTTGTTACAGCAGCCCTAGCAAAGTATCTAGTTCTTCGGTCCCTACTCTGCTTCAGGAGCTGGGCAAGTCACTCAGAGATATCACATATGTAGTTTTCACAGCAATCTTTGAGACCCATCTTGTTTCCTCTGTCTTCCACATGATGAAAACGATGCCACAGAGGAGTTACAAGCCATTTTCACGTGGATCATTCACTCACACCTTGTGGATAACAGAAGCACAATTTGGCTCTAGGTTTAATTAGCCAAGTCTATGGCCTTTCCACCGCACCCTACTACTTCTTCCTTTTGCCTTCTTTCCTTGATTCTTCTGTAGATTTAATGTCAAGGTTTGACCATCTGGTAGCAATGGGGATCTACACAGCACTCGCTGCACTTAGCTAAGGCACACATATTTAGGACCTCTGTGTTCACAGTGTGGGAACTGCAGACATATTCAGGCTCAGCCCTAATATTTGTGGGACCATTTGTGAGAGGTCCAAATAATACATGTCTAATATATATATATAATCTCTATAAATTCAGTGCTGGATAAAATATGATCTATCCTCTTACCTTGAAAAGTAAACCTTTGTATTAGATACTTCAGAGAATCAGAATCAATATCATATAGTATGAGAGCAGAAGAGAGAAATTTATTTTAGGGAAATCAGCTCGTGCAGTTATGGAAGATAGAAGTCCCAAATCTCCAGTTGCAGCTCAAGTTCAAAGGCAATGTAGGAGCAGAATTCCTCCTTTCTCAGGGGACCACAGTCTTTGCCATTAAGGACTTCAACTGCTTGGAAAAGGCCCACCCATGGCAGAAAGGGTAATCTACTTTACTCAAAATCCACTAATTGAAATTGTCACCACATCTTAAAAATGCCCTCACAGCAACATTTACACTGGTGTGTGACCAGATATCTGGGTACATGGCCTAGCCAAGATGACACATGAGAACCTTCAAAAGGACTTATGACATTAGAATTCTCAGACCCCTAGAAGGAGTGCATCAGAATGTGGCAGTACCAGGGCTGGCTGAAGCCCCTTCCTGTGCACTGCCACCCACCCTGCTCCTCTCCCCTCTGGTCCTCACTCTGGGCAGTCTTCATGTAGCAGTGTGGTCTTTCTAACCCACATATCCACATGGATCTGCATCTCCGCAGACAATGGTCTCGGCCACCTCTCCACATAGGGCAGTGTGTGCTGCCATGCTCTGTTCCCTGGGGGTGGAGATCTGAGCAGGGACTCTGTGGTTTGTGGTACTTGGAACATGGGTTGGGAGGAGGCACAAGCTCCAGGAAGGCATGAACTCACAGACTCCTCTTTGGAGGGACAAGGTGTGCTGGGGCAGGGCCTCTACCACGTAGAGGCAGGCCAGGCTCTTCTTGCCTGACTCCAAGAAATAGGCAGAGCCATGCATTCAAGGTTTCTTCTACTGGGTGTGAGGACCTGTGATTCAGAGAGCTTCCATGATATGCCTTAGGGATTCAACTCATCCAGTGCACGGCAGGCACTGCTACCTGCATATCCTAATTCCCAACTAGTATAACCTCCATTATTCCACTTAGCATTCCACTCTAGACACTGGGCTTAGTTTCATCCCAAATGGATTGCTTGAAAGATCCCTATAAGCTGCCCTCAGGTATGTGTTATGAAACCATCTTATAGCTAAATGTTTATCAAGGGAAAGTCTTTCTTTTTAAAGATTTTATTTATTTATTTGAGAGAGAGAGCACAAGCCGGCAGAGGGGCAGAGGGTGAGGAAGAAACAGACTCTCCACCGAGCAGGGAACCTGATGTGGGACTTGATCCCGGAATCCTGAGATCATGACCTGAGTGAAAGGAAGACACTCAACTGACTGAGCCACCTAGGCACCCCAAGACACTTTCTAATATTCCTATGATCACTACTCTTGAATAAATATTGGGTTTGAGGGGCACCTGGGTGGCTCAGTGGGTTAAGCCTCTGCCTTCAGCTCTGGTCATGATCTCAGGGTCCTGGGATGGAGCCCGCGTTGGGCTCTCTGCTCAGCAGGGAGCCCACTTCCCCCTCTCTCTCTGCCTGCCTCTCTGCCTACTTGTTGATCTCTCTCTCTGTCAAATAAATAAATAAAATCTTAAAAAAAATTTGGGTTTGACCATACGAAACTGCCATTTTTACATATCCAAACATGGTTGAATATTGGCAATTTTACATGGTTCAACATGTTACAAAAGTATTAATATCTTTATTAATCCTTAATATCTTATTATCTTTAATATATTTATGACAAATATAGATTAGTGTTTCAGTAAACACCACAGAGATAAAACAAAAAACAAAAACAAAATCTTGATATGATCAAAGACTGGAATTACCACCTAAATTCTCTGGGAGCTTAGTGAATGCAAAAATGACTTTGAACCAATAGCAACGAGGTCAGGCAGACAGAAACACAACTTCTTCCTTAAATTATCCTCTCCTTATTCTGGTCTTTGTGGTTTTTGGAAGGTGGACAGATGGATTTTGGTTAAGTGCTTGGAATGCTTGAATTGGAAAGAAACGAGTAAGCTAACGGTTATGATAATATTGGGGTAAAAGAAACATAACAATAATATTTTACAAATTATTTTGGAACACATTGTTTCATTCAACTTAAAAACAGAGAGAGGCTAACCATAAGAGACTCTTAACTATATGGAACAAACTGAGGTTTGTTGTCGGGGGGTAGGTGGAGGGTTGGGCTAACTGGGTGATGGGCATTAAGGAGGGCATTTGATGTGGTGAGCACTGGGCGTTAAATGCAACTGATGAATCACTAAATTTTACCTCTGAAACTAATAATACACTATGTTAACTAACTTGAAATTTTAAAAAAGTCTTTCAAGTACAGAAGGTAGATGTGATTTCTACATCTGCTTTTCAACAACAGGGAATGTGAGTAACAATTATTGAGTTCAAGGCACATTGCATGTATTATATCATTTAGCCCTCAAAATCACTCTGGCTACTCTGACCCTTACTCTACAAATGAAGGAAGTGTGACACAGAAAGATTAAAGAGTCTTGCTCCAAGTCATGTAACTCATGAATGGGAGACTGGGACTCAACTCGTGTCTTCTGAACAGAACAGGGGGCATTCCATTGCTTTCCATGATCCACTCGTCTTTAATGACAACCTACCTTACCTGTTTCCAGCTTCAAATGCAGATGGACATGAACATCCCAAGTCGTGTTCAACAGGTATATCCAGGAGGTTCCTGAGCTTCTTTCAGTTGAGGATGGTGTCTTCCAAACCTTTCTGTCCCCGTGTCTGGTGCAATGCCAGACATGTGAAGCTGCTCAATGAATAGTTCTTAGATATGAGTTTTCCAGTATATTAAAAATTAATTTTATAAACAAAATAATGTTATGTTTTTGTGTATCAATAAAGCCCAAGTTCTCTGGGATTTAAGCTGGTGATAAAAATAACCTGTCTTTGAGTGCCTGGGTGACTTAGTCGGTTAAGTGCCTGTCTTTGGCTCACATCATGATCTGGGGTCTTGGGATAGAGTCCTGCATCAGGCTCCTTGCTCAGTGGGGAGTCTGCTTCTCCTTCTCCCTCTGCCCCCAACCCCCCTACTCCTGCACACTTTCTCTCATAAATAAGCTTAAAATTCTTTAAAAAATATAACCTTTTTTTGAAAGAAAGGACATTGCATAAGACTTGTAAGATTTCTGTTTCAGCTCTGGCTTCACCATTCATTAGCTATGAAACCTTGGTTTCCTCACTTAAACTAAGAGACTGGTCTGTATGGCATCTGGAGGAACTTCCAGGTTTCAGAGTCTATGCCTCTGATAGCAAGACGTGGTCAGAGGACTTCTCTTGCCTGTTCAGAGCATTTTCCCTGAGAAAATAATTCCGGGAGACCAACCTGCAGCAATTATGTGAGCAGCATAAAACCCCATTTTTGCCTAGGCCAATCAGAAGCAGCTTTTGGCTTCAATAAGGAAAATCATTTGAGGGGCATCTGCATGCAAAGGAGGTGGTAAGAAGATTACTCATATTAGGGAGATTAAATCTTCACTAACTATTATGAATTCGTATAAACTAGTGCACCTAGATGCTTCTGTTAAATGGAAACAAAGAAAACCTTATGGGATGACTGGAAAACTAAGGCTACATCTTCTCAAGTTCTTTTACATGTGAATGTTTTTGTGACCTGAACTTGAAAGTTTAGAATACTGCTCCAGTACACGGTTGATTAGGGCATATTCCCAAGAGAACAAAAATGACCCCAAGAGATCAGGCTTAATGTTTACTTATTCCTCTGTCAGTCTGCCTGGCTTTCAGCCCTGAGAAAAGGGGGCTGCAAAGAAACAGGCTCAGGAAATGATTGAGAACCAATCAAGCTAGAGCCATCAAATATGTTAGGCTAACAGACAGGTGGAGAGGTGGAATTCAAATTTTAGGACAATTTATTAAATGAGGTTGAAGAGACTGTAAGTGTATATCTGTGTACATATGTGTGTTCGGCCTGTATTATGACATATGTGCGGTATAAGATTGGAAACAGGAATAAGAAATACCCCACAAACCCCCATTCCCCACCCTGACCCCCAGGAAGAGGGTCCATTGGAAGTGGCCAGAAGGTATAGCAGGTCTTAAGTCTAAGACCTCATTGGCACAACTCTGTTGGAAGTGAGAAATTCAAGGATGTGATGAGATTTCTGAAAACTGGATTCTGTTTCCAGACGTTTTTTACTTACTTTTTTTCTTTTTAAGATTTTTATTTATTTGACAGAGAGAGGAGAGAAAGAGAGCACACGTGCATGCACAGAGGGAGAAGCAGGCTCCCCGCTGAGCAAGAAGCCTGATGAGGGACTTGATCCCAGGACCCTGGAATCATGACCTGAGCCAAAGGCAGATGCTTAACTGACTGAGCAACCCAGGCGCCCCGGTTTCCAGCTTTAGGATCAGTGTATACATCTTGAGCCCTTCGCATTGCACTAACCGGGGAATAGCAACCCAATTCCCATAAGTGAGGCTGAGTCCGTTAAATGAGCTAGCTATAGGATCAGTGATGGCGTGGATGTGCAAGCCATAGCTACCGTTCCATCTCACTAGGGTGATTGTTCTGCATTTGCCACACGCATCCTCTTAGGCAGCTCTGAGATGCCACCTATTTTTCACAAAGGCTTCCTTTGTGTAAAACTGTGATTTATCTCAGGGAATACCACCATTCTTACAGTCTGAAATCACCTATATACACTGACGACACTATTTATTTTCTCTCCTCAGTAGAAATCTGTCAAGCTTTTTGCTATTGTCCCCTTGAATGTTATAGTAAATAGAGAGCCAGGAGGGATCAGGAAAGGGAATCCGGTAGCTGCCTACCAACGGCCAGCCGTACGCAGGGGACTTCACGTGCTCATTTTTGTTTCATCTCAATGTAAGAAAGCTGGGAGTCAGGAAAGAGAAAATCCTTGCCCAGTATCAAACTTGTAAATTGGTGGTTCCTGGCCAGAACACAGGTGTTCTGACTCCAGAACTTGCTGGTCATTTGACCTGCCGTGATTGCTTTGCTTTCATTCTGTGATAAGCAGGACACATGCTGGATGTTGTTTTATTTACTTCTCAAAGCAATGATTTGCTGTTGGTATTGTTAATCCCTAGGTAGCTGATTGGGAAAGTAAGGCTCAGAGAAGCTAAGTAACTTGCCCACTATCCCACAGCCAGTCAGAAAGAATAATTATCATGTAGTACTTAAGTATAAATATGTTAATATTTGTAGTTAAATGTTGCATGAAGCTCAACTAATTGCACGTTTATCTTTTAGGTTAGATTGATGATTATCACTTTTTGATATGAAATAAAATACTTCAGATATTTGAGGACATTTGCAAAAACCAATTATAATTCAATTTGTTAATGTTTACTAAGGGTCATTCTTGCTAAAGAAACCCCAAAGTTTATTCTTTAAAGAAAACCTAAATAACAAACTTATTAATTTCTTAATTGTTCATCTTGTTTATACATATTAGCTGGATTTTGTTCTATTCTGGTGAAGCCTACACCATTTTCATTGGTGGCCCATGGTCTACTGTCTACTTGATCTGAGGAGTCTGTCAGCATTCTGTTGGGAAGAAATGTAAAATCATTTCAAAGTAGATGTGAGAACTCTGTAGAAAAAAGCACGTTACCAAACAAAATTATATCCCCTTTAGCCTTTTAGAGAAGTCTCTTATTTTTGAGTAAAAGTAAAAAAAAAAAAAAAAGTAGCCAATACCAAGCACATGGGAAGGTAAGAGTAGAAGTAAGGGTAGAAAAAGTACAAATGAATAAATGTCACCAGAAAGAGGATTTGTGCTCTAAAATAAATATCTACTTTGCAGAGATGTTATCAAACACAAAGTCCTTCCAGAGTATCTTTACAATTCTTTCTTTTTGTACATGATTGCAACTATCATTAGCACATATTTTAGTATTCGGTAAAATTTGGGTTGCCTTTGTGTTTCATGCAGAGCCAGAAAGAAAAATAAGGAAAGAAGAGAAAAGAAAAAAAGAAAAACTTAGAAGCATTGGAAAAACTGCATGGTGCCTCCAGGATGTCCTGTTAACATTTATCTGGTTAGACAGACCCATGACTCACTATAAAACTTGACACATCGGAAATGGTTTTATTGTGCAGAGTTCTTTTCTCCTCATAAATATTAATACATAGATTTGAGGATAACAAAGTATATTTGTCCTAATATAAAAGTACCTACTCTAATTCTTTTACAAATGAAAGAAATTGAACCCCACACATACAGTTGATGAGAACCCAGAATGTATAAAGAGCATGAAGTCAAGCCTGCTGTCTGAACTCTCGAAAGCTCTCATAGTTCTACCTCTGTGAACTCTGTGAACTACCACTCTGTGATAGTAAGTGGTCTGAGAAAGATATCTCTCGATGGAATCTCTGTGTTTCATCATTGCTTTGCAAAGCTAGGATAGCACTTGCTCTACTAAAGAATTTCTTAATCCTGGAGCCATACAAAAGTGACATATTGCAAAAACTCATCAGTAACTGAATAAGAAGAAAAACAGCCTCACATCATAAGGAATGGCAACACTTTCTCATTGGGATGAAGAAGAAAAAATTCCATATACTATTCGGCCATCGAAAAGAACGAAATCTTGTCATATCAACGATATGGATAGACTTAGAGAGAATTATGCTAAGGGAAACAACTCAGTCAGAGAAAGACAAAATACCACGTGATTTCACTTACATGTGAAATTTAAGAAACAAAATGGATGAACATTCCTGGAGGGGGACAAAGAGAGTGAGAGGGAAATAAATAACAGGAGACTTTTAACTGTAGAGAATAAACTGGGGGTATGCTGGACGGGAGGTGGGCAGGGAGATGGGCTAGTTGGGCCATGGGCATTAAGAAGGGTGCTTGTGATGATGAACACTGGATGTTATACGTAAATGATGAAACACTGACCTTTACTCCTGAAACCAAAATTGAACTATATGTCAACTAACTAGAGTTCAAATTAAAAAAATAAAATAAAATAAAATTAAGAAATTTTACATATTTTCTTTATTAATTTATTGGAGAGAAAGAAAGAGAATGGAAGGAAGAACAGAGGAAGAGAGACAAGCAGACTCCACGTTAAGCCTGGAGCCTGATGTGGGGCTCGATCTCACGATCCTGAGATCATGACCTGAGCAGAAATCAAGAGTGAGATGCTTAACCACCTGAGCCACCCAGGTATCCCAAAATAAAATTTTAAATTAAAAAATTCAGTTCCATAATCTTTTTAAAAAGAAAAACAAAATGAAGACACACAAAGGTGCTTCTTCTTCCTCTTTTTTAAAAAATGCAGTTATTTACACCATCTTACTTACGTGGCCTAAAATGTCTCCACCGCACATAAACTTCTTGACTACATTCCCTGAAGTGATCTTTCTCCTCTTAGTATATATTAATTGCCAAATAACGTTATGAAAATAATTTAACAAAGAGAAAATTTCCCTTAGTCCCATCATTGGAAATGTAAAATGATAACATGTAACCCTAGTTTCTTCCACTTTCATCTGTTTTCAGATAGTGGCCGAGCGCATGCATGTGTGTCAGGTGTGTATGTGCTTGCATGTACATGTGTGTCTATAGAGTATGTATTTAGGTGTATGTGTATGGGAATGCTATTTGTATGTGTATAAGGGTGTGTGTATGCAGGGGAAAGTGTGTGTACAGAGGAATGCATGTACATAGATGAGTGTGCAAGGTGTGAGTATGTGCAAAGACATTTGTGTGTATAGGTTGCCTGTTGTGCTCAGGGGTGTGTGGGTAAGGACGTGTATGTAAGAGTGTGTTGTAAGGATGTCTGTGTCTGTTTATGTAGGAGTACATACACATACACACACATACACAGATGTGTGTGTATGGTATGTTATATTGCATATGTATGTTTGCATGCAGGCATATACGTGTGTGTGTGTGTGTGTGTGTGTGTGTGTGTGTGTGGAGTGTCATATCTGGGGAAGAAATATTGAAATGTGGGTCCACCATGGGGAGGCATTGAGGGAAGTCTGGAAAATAAAGAAGATAGGATGGCTGAGGTCTGATTACGCTGTCTTGAATACCAAGGCAAGGAGTTGTGACTTCATTTAGTGGACAGTAGAGAGTCACTGACCAATGCTAGGAAGACAGGGAGGGGATGACATAAAGCAGCTTTGGGAATTACTGCAGTCCTGATGCTTCTTGTGGGTTAAGGGGCTGGAATTTGATGGCAGGGTTGGGAAGCTAGGGTGAAGGAAGGTGTGGACCCTGCTCATCGTATCTGAGTGCTCACAACATGGAGGGCAGGGGCAGGGGCTCTGTTATGTCTCAGCCAGAACTCAAGTTTGGGAACCTTTGAACTCACTAAACTTCAGTATCCTTTGTATCTTGGCTCATGGGAAATTCTCAATAGATGATCGCAAAAGAGAAGGAGAAGAGGTAGAAGAGGAAGAAGAAATTTCGGGAAATGCAAGGAATGCTTTATTTTGGTACCGAAAGGGGAACAGTTCTGTTTTCGACCTTTCAAACTCTTTCTGCTGTGTCTAATTCAGAGTCCATGGATGAATGGCTCCAGATCACAGGGCGGAAAACTTACAACATAGCTCAGATAGGAGTTACTGGAGAAGGGTAGGAGAACAGCGGGGAGTTACAGTGCACATTCACGCAGGAAGGTGCACATTGGCCATCCTGGGGGAGTGTGTCCCCCAAAATACTTCTTACAGCTGTGGCAGGGTAGATGTGACTCACAAGGGAATTAGTAGGAACTGGAAATGCATCTCCAGGGGGAAGAGCTGGATCTGAAGACTAGATGTCTGTTTAGTGTGTGAAATAGGATAAAAGAAAAGGGTGAAGGTTTGTTAATCTACCAAATCAATATAAAGATACAGGAGGGCTTATCTAAAGAAAATGAGTTGCAGTTCCCCTAATTTTTTACTGTCGTTCTTCCGCACTGATTACTTAATCCTTCATCCTATAGATCTACTGATAGAAATAATTAAACTTGCCCTGTATTTCTCTTTTTCTACTGCTTTTTTTCTAGATCCTTCTCTTGGGCTAAGAAGTACTGTTGCAGAGGATTTTGCACACATGATCTCTTTTACATTCCCACATTTGTTCGACATTGTTTTTGTCGAGCGTTTTCCATGTGTGAGGAGCCTTACAGATAGTGGCAATGATCCCATTTTACAGCAGAGGATACTGACTCTTAACATGATCATGAGTCTTGCCCCAAATGGTCCAGCTGGAAGGTGGGGGAGCCCAGCTCTGCTGCCTGAGCCCTAACACTGTACACTCATCCTCCCAGAGCTTGTTCAATGGAGCCTGACACTGAGAAGCTTTGTGAAAATCCCTTGTGAAAAACATCCATTACTGTTGGCCAGAGGAAGATCAGGTAACATACCAGTGATAGCCAGCATAAAATGCCTGTGGGTGTGGGGCCACTCTAGACAATCCCTCACTACCTTTATTTCCCACCCTCTGCGCCAAATGCTGCCTGATTAGAAAACTGAAACCCAAGTGGGAGGGAATATCCTCCGGTCTTTTTCAAACATTGTGCCACATGCAGGAAAAAAGATTGGGAAAGAAAAGGAACAAACAATGTGGTTAACCAGAAAATCAAGTTTTAAATTCATTGTAAGATGAAATTACTTTTTTCCCTAAAAATCACATTCTGGTTGACTTTGAGGTTGCTGGCGCATTTCAGATTAATGAATACTAATTTGTGAAAAAAGTAAGATGGAAATAAGTAGAGAAGAAATCTGTTTCTGCTCTAATCCAGTTTAGATGTTAAGAAAAAAGTAGATTTTTTAAAAAGATTTTATTTATTTATTTATTTATTTGACACAGAGAGAGAGAGAGAGAGAGACCACAAGTAGGCAGAACAGCAGAGGGAGAGAGAGAAACAGGCTCTCTGCTGAGCAGGGAATCTGTTGTGGGGCTCAATCACAGGATGCTGGGATCATGACCTGAATCAAAGGCAGCCGCTCAACTGAGCCACCCAGGCATCCCCCCAGAAGTGGATCTTTTGGCTAAATGTAGAACCAATGCTACTGTAAAACAAAGAATGGGATTTTTGAGAAATAAGAAGATCTCAATGTTGTTTTTGCTTAGCTTGAGAGTCAACCTTTAAAAAAAAGACTTTTTAACAAATTAGCAAAGTCTAAAAGGACTTTTTTTTCAGGGCATTACAAGTAAAATCAAAATTAAAAATTGAATATAACTGCGTGACAGATGTTATGAAGAATAGAGCCCCCACAGGCCTATGGGAAGAGCCTATAAGGAAAGGTCATTAACTGAGGGCAGATGTGGTCCATTGCAATTCAGACAGTCTTTCCACTAAAGAGGGGGACCTTTGATGTTTTTTATTATTTTTTAAAATCTTCGTTACTGTTTGTTTTGTTTAAGCTTGACTTCTCTAGATTTAGAACATACAGACTTTTGCCAAGTTGCACGCTGGTTTTTCCGGCAAATTAACTTTTATAGGGTAAATTGTATCCCTTCCCCTTCAAATTCATATGTTGAAGCCCAAACCGTTAGTACCTCAGAATGTGACTGTATTTGGGGATTGGGTCCTTAAAGAGGTATTTAAGTTAAAATAAAGTTATGGGGGTGGGCCTTCATCTGATTTATAAGAGGATTAGGACACAGACACGCACAGAGGGAAGACCATGTGAGGACACAGGAGAAGGCGGCCATCTTCGAGGTCTTGAGAGAAACCAACCCTGCCAACACCTTGATCTCAGACTTTAGCCTCCACAACTGTGAGAACATAAAATGCTGTTGTATAAACCATCCAGTCTGTGGTATTTTGTTATGGTAGCCCAAACAGATTAGTATACCAACCAACAAATATACAAACGAAAACCAGGAAAGAACCAAATTTTCAGGATCCCACACCTGTTGGCAGTATCCACCCTATCACATCCTTCGCCAAAGATAGAACCTCAGGTTAGAGAGATATGGAGAGAGAAACAATTTATAAACATAGTGTGTGTGTGTGTGTGTGTGTCTGTCTGTGTCTGTGTGTATGTGCACATAATGTACACGTGCATATAGACACCTCACAATGCTTCCTATTCTGCTCACCAAGAAGGCCTAGGAGCAGCAACACCCCCATAAAAATTAACACATCCAGTGCCAAGATTTTGACTTCTAAATACCATTATCCTCTAAAAAGATATAGGACTCCTCAGAGAGAAAGTCACCTCCTGGACTGGGGCAAGGGAAGTACAAGACAGGGCTGGAACATCATGTTGAGAGAGCAAGCCAGGAAGTACTGGAAACAATTATGGGGGCATGGCAAATGGATATTGAGGCCACTTTTTAAAAGCACACACTTGCTACATTTGGGTCAATCTGTATATAAAATGAATAATGAGAGTAACAAGTTATAATGGACTCGATGTATAAATTATAACTTATTGAATAAAATAGAAAGCAAGAGTTTGTGCAGATATGTAAATGGGAAGTTTGATGAGGAACAGGATATTTACATAGTTTCAGTGTTTTTTTTCTCCACAAAATACTGATTAATTATAAAGGGAAGAAGAGTAACTGTTTCATGGAAAAGCCTGGCAGACACCAGTTTCATCGAGTGACCAAAGTCATCGGGCAAGCTGAGGCTGTCGTGACCCTGCCGGGACACGCTGTGGACATGGCATTACTTCTGTGATATTTCACCAGAGATGCAGACTCTGAGTCTAGTCATGAGGACAAACAGCTGATAGGTCCAAATAAAATAACTGGCCTGTAATCTTCTAAAAGGTCAAAGTCATGAAAGCCAAGGAAACAATGAGGAACTGTTCTGGTCTAAATGATACTAAAGAGGCCTGATAACTAAATGTGATGTCTGATTCTGGTCTGGATCCTTTGGCTCTAAAGGACATGACTGGGATAACTGGCAAAACACCTCAAAAGGAGTCTGAAGATTAGATGGTAGTAATGTTATCGATGTTAAATTCAAAATTTTAAGTGTGGTTTGGGGGGCACCTGGGTGGCTCAATCAGTTAAGCATCTGCCTTTGGCTCAGGTCATGATCCCAGGGTCCTGGGATTGAGCTGGACATCAGGTTCCCCGGTCAGCGGGGAGTTCGCTTCTCCCTCTCCCTCTGCCACCCACCCCCCACTCATGCTCTCTTCCCCTCTCTCTCTCACTTGCTCTCTCTCTAATAAATAAATAAAATCTTTTTAAATAAAAAAGTAGTTTTGTAATTATATAGGAATTATACACAAAGTACTCACAGATGATTGTGGTTTAATAGGTTTTATTTTTATTATTTAAGTATGGTAACAGTAACAATCAGGAAATTACGGCCATTGAAAAGATAGTTTGTTACCATTTCCAGAAGGCCAGGCCACCACACCACATAGGCCCACATGAGAAGGACCCCCAGGGTGTATGGAGGCAGAGGGAGCAAAGGGGAAATGTCAGCAAAAGGTTTTAATGTGGTTTCCATGCGCAAAACAGGTAAGGCAGGGCAAGCAGTTGTGGGATTAGCTATTCTGAATTATTTTAGTGGGCTCCAGGGCATAGGAGAAGTCCTTGCTTGTCTAGTACCTGCCTTGGGGAGAACAGGGTAGGTGTTTAGTGGCCCAGAGTGCAGGAGTTGTGGGTGTGGAGTCTGGCTTGGTTGGTTTGCATTGAAAAGCATGCTGTAAGGCAAGTTGTTATCTTGAGGAAGGAGGCTACCCTGATAGGGTCAGTCCCTCCAAGATAAGCAAGACCCCAAGCTGTCAAAACATCAGAATACACAGGGCACCTGTGTGGCTCAGTGGGTTAAGCCTTTGCCTTCAGCTCAGGGCATGGTCTCAGGGTCCTAGGATCAAACCCTGTATTGGGCTCTCTGCTCAGCGGGGAGCCTGCTTCCCCCTCTTTCTCTGCCTGCCTCTCTGCCTACTTGTGATCTCTCTCTCTCTCTCTCTCTCTAAGAAATAAATAAAATCTTAAAAAAAACCACATCAGAATACAGAAGATAAGAGACATGGTTATTACAGATGGGACAACAGATCAGCAACTTAGTGTAAACCAATGGAAGAAAAATGTCTTCCTATGGTACCTGAAACATTTCTGTAAAGTTCCGATTATTTTGAAACTTAAAAAAGAGAGAGAGAGAAAGAAAATGATATGCCGATGTGTCCACCTCCTCTACTGTGAAGGGCAAAAGAAATGTTTTATTGACTTTGCATTCCCAAGGTGCCCAGAACAGTCTAGCAGTTAGCCAGTGTTCAACAAAAGAGTAGATGCATTAATGAATGAAACAAAAAGGTCTTGACACTTCCCTTTGTGTGTTCCCTCCTCTGATGCCTCACATTAAATAATCTGTCCTCTTCATTTAGGTGGAGGACAGTTTGAAGTTAAAAATTGTGCTTGCCTCCAAAATCAAAGTCTGCCACTTTCCTAAGATTCTCAAGCAAGGACAAGAACGCAAATGTAAAATCATCGCACCTTAACTTTGTTACTCCCTCCTTATTCTTTGCTCGGCATTTACTTAAACCCTTAAAAGTACAAATTCAGAATTACTCTTACAGGTGCTAACAACAGGGTTCCATTATTTTCTGTACAAGACAAGTGGTTGTATTTTCTCAAAGGGGAGTTAGGTCTTGGCAAACAGAAAATTTTAAATTAGAACTTTCTGGAAAATCTGTTCATTGTATTTACATGAGATGGAGACAATTTTCTGGCATAATTTATAGAACAGTCACTGTGGAAAAAGGGACATGAGGGACAGAGATGCTGTGACATGCCAACTTTGAGGCTGCGAGAAGGCAGAAGGGAAGGTGATTGGTGGAGGGTTAACCATCTTCCCTTTGCACTGACCTCCCCTCTGCTGGTCCTGAGGACGGCCATGGACTCAGAGAGAAGGGGGAGAAGGAGGAAAAGACACTCCAAGATGCTGAGAAAGGGAAGCAAAGAAAGTCCTGTGGTCATCAAGCTACCTGATTGGAACCCCACCCCCTGGTCTATGACTGTTTAAAGACGATGATGGGCGGGGACCTGGAAGTCAGAGGCCACCAGAGCTAATAGGGTACCATAGCGCCTCCTCTGGAGATACCAGGGATGAAAGAAACCAATGAGCAGTTTCCTTTTCTGTGAAGTAAGGAATATGAACAGGTGATTTTTCTCACTGTAGGTACATTTGTGGGAGATAAAAACCATAATGAGATACGCAGGGAGTTAGAGTTTGGGGTGGGTGGTTCTTTGAAGGAGACACCAAAGCTGGATTATTCAATAGGCAGACTATATGGGTGCAGGGGCACCAGCAAAGGGGGGGCAGTGTCAAGAAGGAAGAAAGATGGGGAGGAAAGGAAGGAGAGAGGGAGGAAGGGGAAGGGAACGTTTACTCCAAATTTGACAATAGAGAAATTTAGAATGAAGCCATTTGTTTCAGCATACACGTATTTTTCTATTGTATGGCTTACTTATCTCTCACTGTTTTGCATGACATGTGAAGTGTGAGCTGAACTTTTTGGTGCCGAGGGACGTGGAGACAGGAGGAGGTGAATGCTAGAGCCCTTCGAGGCTTGGCCAGGGATGGGGGAGTTCAGACGTCCCACTGGTGTGACCTGGGGAAGCACGGCTTACGTTTACAAAAATAACTCTGGCCTTTCAAGCATTTAGAATGAAAACTTTCCACTTAGGTTTGAAAAGATCTGAACTTGGCTTTCCTCAAGCCTTTGGAAAATTGAAGTTACTTGCCATGCGTTGTCATTCTTGTCCAGTTCATCTTGAACCATCACTCCCAGGCCTGCCTGCTCACATACTCTTAATATGAGACTATTCTTTGAAACACTTGCTTGGGAAAAGATACAGTCCTCTGGTCCTGAAAACAGACATCAAGGCAACATGTCCCAGACTCCCAGACACAGGGACCACGGAGGCTTGACAGAGGCCCAGCAGACCTCTGCCACTGTGGAGGCCCCTGAGATTCATCCCTCAGATGTGCGAGAATCCTTGGAGCCCTGAGCCCTTCTCTTGCCATCAGCTTCGGGTGTCCAGGGACCTCTAGGGTGTCCCGTGGCCGTGCTGGTATTCTGACTCATTTTCTGTGCTCTCCATGTCTGGCCAACTGAAGCTTCTCCCAGAACCTCCACAAAAGGGTTTGCTCTATGCTCTACTCCTGAAATAACACTCTTAGCCACTGGGAAGAAAGATGGCCAGTTATCAGGAGCCCTCCGTGTGTGGGTGTTGCCATCCATTTCCTCCAACGTCTGCAATCAGGGACGGCCCCGGACTGCGCTGCACTATCAGTGGTTGGTGTAAATCTAGTATCCTCCAGCTTTCTCTGATAACTCGCTCATGTTCATAAATCTACAGCTGTCTTTATGCCAGGCCTATACATTTGAACGAGAAGTTCAGACACTTCATCTGTTGGTCAGATTTTTTAGCATAATAACACCGACCAACCGTGGTGTTCTCACGGGTCTTCTCACGGTCCAGCTGCTTGGTATCATGTGGCTGCATCCTAAGATCTTGTTGTTTCCGTCTGTCTTTCATCATTTACCAGATACTGCAACCCTTACGAGGTAGGGAGAGTCTTATCCCATGGGGAAGAGGATTGCTCTTTATAAGCATCAAAATGAGGCGAAGTCTGTTTTCCTCTTTTATAGGCACCAAAGGAATATGAAACAGATAGAAATCTAGATAAGATTTGCGCCAAGAGACTGGTTGGTGGAGTCCGTGTTTCTTTTCCTCAGCTCTGGGATGCTGGGCAAGCCACAGCCTCCATTGATCAAAGGAAAGGTTAGGCCATGAGATCTGTGATTCTTCTGGGTAGAAATGGTCAGATGCGGGGCGCCTGGGTGGCTCAGTGGGTTAAAGCCTCTGCTTTTGGCTCAGGTCATGGTCCCAGGGTCCTTGGATCGAGCCCCGCATCGGCTCTCTGCTCAGCAGGGAGCCTACTCCTCTGCCTACCTCTCTGCCTGCTTGTGATCTCTGTCTATCAAATAAATAAATAAAATCTTAAAAAAAAAATAAAAAGAAATGGTCAGATGCAAAGACCGACTCAGGGAAGTGTGCCTCTTACCTGTTTAGCAAAAAATACTCATTCTGGATATTTCATTATCTTTGGAAAAGACCTGAGATGGATGTGAAGTTACGATGGAGGGAGATATTATTATTCTCATGATAAGGCCTGAAACTATTATTGCACAGGGAAGTTGGCAAGTCCATTCCTCCTCGCTGTAGGAGAGGGTCCTATCTGACTATGATGTACTGTTTGGTTGGCTGTGGATGAGGTGGGTGACTGACTCAGACTGAAGAACAAATTGAATGGGAGGGATATGGGAGGTGAGAGACTCCGAGAACTTCTGTCCCAGACTGGTGCAAGGAGGTAAGCGGGTCCCCTGGAGAAGGCTCCCGCAAGGCAGGAGATAAGGCCGTTATTTGAGAAGCCACGTCGAATGGAAATGTAGTCACACACCTCACCGTGAATGTTCTAGTAGCCACCGTAAGGAAGGCACAAAGAAGCAGGTGGAATTAGTTTTAACCATATATTTTGGTTATCTTCAAATATCCAAAATACTATCATTAAACATGTAATTAATATAAAATTTTTTTATATATTTTGGATTCTTTTTTGGTACTGTTTTGAAATCATGTGGGTGTCTTCCAATCAGAGTTCTGATCACCCACATTTTCTCATTGTCCTCAGCCACGTGCATACCGGACAGGGAAGCACTGCAGACTTGCACAAAGCTGAGTTAGTGACCCTGGGAATCTGCGCTTGTCCCCTGAAAGCCGAGACTATATCCTTGCCACTTTCAGCAGTCTGGGTGTCGGTGGGTATTTTTGTTTCTTTGTTTTTGGTAGTTATTCCTACTTTGGTCGTCCTTCCCTTTGTTTTCAAAATGCCAGACTGCTGTGTTACACTAAGTAGAATTCTGAAAATTCACCTGTTTGAGACCCCAATGGGAATATTTAAGATAAGGTAAAGAGAAGGAAAGAGAAGTGGATGAGGAGGGAGTCACAGAGAGAGATACCCTGCCTTTCCTGGTCACTCGGAGCTCTTCCCAAATTTTCTGCGGCTGTGGCCAGGACAGCAGCAGAACTGGTGCTTTGCTAGGGGTCCGTTTACTGGGGTCTGGAAATAGATGAAGATGGCAGGAAGAGAGCACAAAATAAATGGTCGCAGATGGAAGATACAGATACAGAAGCATCAGGCTGTGGGTTGTGACTCGAAGCCACATGCTGGAACTGCCCTGCCCGTGGCACAAATAATACAGTGTGTGTTGTTAGCCGTTGGGAAATGAGAAGAACAGCTCCATCCTTACAACAGAAGATCCCTTCCTGTCCTGGGCCAGCGCAGGCAGGAGCAGCCCCGGGTGCCTTGGATCCGCCATTCAGCATGAGAGCATCTGGTGGGGTGTGGGGGGTGGTCGGAGATTAAAACCGGAAGGATTATCATTGTCAGTAATAAAGGGAATAATTACAGGACTCAGCTGGTTTGGGGCAAGACTTTTGACTTGTCTCTGGTAATCAAAAATAGTATCATAGGCAATTGAGTGGATAGAATACAAACAATGACAAAATACAATCCCGTTGAGAAAGAAAATCCTTTTCATCCAAACTTCACTGCAGCCAGGTAGTTTTTTAAAAAAGTCCTAAGCCCCATAAGCACTGCTTATGGGGAGCAGGCCTTGGGATTAGAATGCTTCTTAGCAAACCAGCTCATTAGGGCTGGGGCTCCTCCTGGAGAAGTTCCGCTCCCGCCTAGAGTCCTCCCGCGGCTGGTGCACGGACGCTTGCGGGCAGGCGGCCTCAGTGTGCAGCATGGCCTTTCAGAGAAGCCAGTGTGTGTGTGCCTGTGTGTGCGTGCTTGTGTGTGCGTGTGTGTGTGTGTGTGCGCACGCGAAGATTCCAGTGAAGTCCTGCCCCTGGCGCGGAGAAGGTCCCCTGGTTGTGCCAAGTACTCCCTCACCGGAGTTCACATTCTTGGGGAACAACAGAGCCTTGTGGGGCGGGTCACAATGGGGAGCTTGTAGGGAAGACAGGGATACCGTTGACACCTCATTGGGGTTTCCCTTTGAAATCCCTCTAGGATCGGAGTCTGAAAGTGAAACTGCAAGATGGTGGGATAGGGGTGGGGTGTAAGGGGTAGGCTTAGGTGGGCGCAGGAGGGTGCTACAGGGGAGGCTTTCGGAAAGCCAAGCTTATCTTCACTGGCCTCCACCCTCTCCCGGGAAGCCCGTGTGAGCGGCAGTTGGAGCCACTGTCTTCCCTGTACTATCTCTCCACCCCTGCCCTGGATGCCTCTCCACTCCGCCTGAGGCTGTGAGATTAACACTAGGAACTGGGCCATTACCTCTGCCTTAAAGTGCATTTTTGCATATTTCAGATATGTGTGCAGAGAAAGGCAGATCGTAGAGACAGATGCTGAGTGGGAAGGGCCTATGGTAGCTGCTGCTGTGTTTTTTTTTTTTTTTTTTTTTTTTTTTAACAACCTCCCTTTCCTTCCCAGCCATACTTCACACAGAAATCTTGCTCAGACTTCATTCATTCAGCAGCCTTTCGTGAGACCGACCTTATTGGAGGGACTAGGCCTGTGCGAGGCTTTGGGGACACAAAGACACCCGCTACCCTACCTGGAGAGGAGCCAGCTCTTCTCAGAATAAACTCTCCACGAGTGACAGGACTTAAGGTGCCTGTGCGTTATGGTAGACATGCGGTCCTCACACTTCCCTATTACAGGTGCAATGTCATAGCTGTGCAACATATTTTTGGTGGGTGACTAGGTTAGGAAAATAAAGGTAGAGCCCTAATTATGGAACAGAGTGGAAGCGTTCAGCTGCAAGTTCCATAGTGTTGGACTTGTATTTTTAAGAAACTTGCAAGGCCCTTCATATTAGATCCTAGAGACAGAAGGCTGCAATTGGAAAGGTAATTTATTGATAAACTACATGCTTTCATCCAAATTCGGAACAAACCCAAGAAGTCAAGGCTGGGGAGGGGGAGGGCATGACTGTGACAATCTTGAAGAGCACGGGAGCCTTCCTGGAGTTCCCCGTCTGTTCCTCATGGCTTGCATTTTTACATCTCCAGGAGTGGGGAGGGCATGTGGCATTGGGTTTTCTCAGCACCTTGGGTGGCTCTGAGGTCTCCCTCACTCCACAACCTGGGGCAGAGATCTAAGTTTCATTCATTTTCCCAAATAGTTCACTAATATTTGGAGGAGCACCGGTCTCCTCCACCAGCGTGTCAGTCCTTCCCTGCCCCATGCATTTAGCAGCTTCTAGCCATCTGTTTACAGTTTGTGGTGGGAGGAAAGCTTGCGGCCAAGCAGAAAGGGTGCACAGACTCGCAGGAGCCGGGGGCCTCGGTGCCTTCCCACCAGCCCAGAGGTAGAGCATCATTAAGTCAGATAAGGCCTCCTGCCTGGAGGGCCTTATCAGGTTTACAGAGAAAGGGCCAGCTGTTAGCCAGCGGGTCAGCCAGGAGGAAGCCCAGTGAATGGAGAAGTGAGAAGTTTCAGCGCTGTAACGAAGGGCACAGCTCCTCTGACCGTGGCGGAAAACCACAAATGGAAAAAGAAAAACTGCCCTGAGAAAACTTTGAGAACTTGCACGAAGTGCGCACCAGCAGTGCCTGGGCTGCATTTCCTTACCCGAATCTGACCAGGCAACCACACACTTTTCTTTTGGACTGCAGAGACCCCTCTGCCTGGCTAGTCCCAGCTTCTGAATCATCCGACAATGGGCTCCCATGAGAAGAACCGGACTTGTGGGTCCTCCTCAGTTCGGTTCCCAGGAGGGCTTCGGGGCGTTTGGACCTGTGGCTTAGCTGAGGCCCTGACTGGGACCCTCCAGCTCAGTGCTGGAGCCCTGTCCTTCCAGGCCCCCAGGCCCCCAGCCCCCTGATTTTTTGTGACCTGCCAAGTTCTGTGCCAGCTCTGAGCTCAGTTTCCTCGTCTGCGGAGCGTAGCTGCTGCTGGTGCTTCTGTCCCAGGCTGTTGTGAAGAGTACAGGCAGATTAGGTCCAAGAAAATCATTTTGGAAAGCCTTAAAGCAGGATTTCAATCTTTGGGTTAACTATTACACTAAACGAATCACTACATAGAAATGTCAGTGTCTACCCCAAACTAACTTTCCCCACTCTTTTCTCACTTCTTCTTTTTCATAGAATCGTTACACATTTTGTTATTAGATGAAGTCAGTAAACATCTATTGAGTTCTGCAAGGACACTGGGCTATATAGGTTTGGGTTGAAGTGCCCCCTCAAGAACCTCACCGTCTAGTTGGGAAAAAACACAAACACACTAGAAGTTTTATTTTTATTTTTTTAAAAGATTTTATTTATTTATTTGACAGATCACAAGTGGGCAGAGAGGCAGGGGGAGACAGAGAGAGGGGGAGGCAGGCTCCCCGCTGAGCAGAGAGCCCGATGCGGGGCTTGATCCCAGGACCCTGGGATCATGACTTGAGCTGAAGGCAGAGGCTTTAACCCACTGAGCCACCCAGGTGCCCCCACACTAGATGTTTTAAATGGTACTCATGACCAATTACGTAAAAACAGGTAAAATGTAAAAAAAAATTAAAATTATGTTTTAAAAAACTCCCTAATGCATGATGAATTAGTCTATTAGTTTGCTAGAGCTGTCATAACCAAAATACTGGGGGGCTTTGAGACTAGAGAAATTAATTTTCTCTTGGTGCCGGAGGTTAGAAGTCCAAGGTTTAAGTGTTGGCAGTTTCTTCTGAGGCCTCTCTCCTTGGCTTGTAGATGGCTTTCTTCTCCTTGTGTCTTCACCTGCTCTGTCATCTGTGTGTGTGTCTATGCCCTAATCTTTTCATGTAAGGACACTAGTCTTCTGAAATTAGAGTCCACCCTAATGATCTCATGGCTACTTAATTACCACTTTAAAGACCCTATCTCCAAATACAGTCACAGTTGGAGGTACTGGGGACTAGTATTTCAAAATAACGATTGTGGGGACATAGTTTAGTTTATAGTAGTAGCTAAGTAAATGGTGTAAATGAGAGAACCATTTGCTACCAGGGGAGTCTCAATGAGCCGCAAATGGACTTCCGACAGCAAGCACGGACAGACCCAAATGCACAAACCCTTCTTTGGTTCTCTTGGTCACAGGCTGCCTGCAAATTAGTGCTATTGAAATAAATTGCTGTCTTCTAGTTCAATATGTTCGATAAAATTTGTAATGTATTTTTATCTCTACAAAATATTGCATCAAATATTCAAATCCAAGGAGGAAGTTCAAATAATCATTTGAATACATGACTTTGTTTGTGGAAAACAGTAAATAAGTTTACTGCAATATAATTAATTTTGTCTCTCCCCCCCTTATTCTTTTTCTTTTAAAGATTTATTTATTTATTTGAGAGAGAGAGAGAGTGAGCACAGAGGGGAGGCGCAGAGGGAGAGAGGGAGAGTTTCAAGCAGACTCCCCGGCGAGTGCGGAGCCTGAAATGGGGCTTGATCTCACGACTCTGAGATCATGACCTGAGCTGAAAGCAAGAGTCGGATGTTGGCTTAACTGGCTGGGCCACCCAGGGACCCTCTCCCTTATTCCTTGGAATGAGGATGGTCCGCAGGCTGTGGAGACTTTTCTGGAAGCAGGCCATGGTTACAAAGGAGGCAGGCAGTAAAACCAATGTGGGGCAGGAGAGATCTGGGGAAACTCGGTGAGGGAGTGGGAGCCTCCTTATAGAGGAGGTAGCCCTGACCTGGGGACCGGAGGGGACCCATATATCAGTAGATTCCGTTCCACTAGCTTGTCACAAGGTGGCACAGAACTTCTCTACCAAGTTTTACAGACTACTCCTACAATAATTCTACATGGTTCTAAATTGTGTTTTTCTAGGTGTATGTACCATGGTCTATTTAAAAATTCAGTTTTTTAGATTTTTTTTGATATCTAAACTGTTTTCAACTGTTCACTCAAGAAGATCACTGCAGTAAACATCTACACAATGAGTTTGATTTGCATTTAAATTCTTACTCTCATGTAGCTGGACTTTTTTGTTAGTACAAGCAAAGTTTTCTGTTCTGTGGACCTATGATAGCTTGCTTCTGGTACTGAGTCATCAAGGGTATACTCAGTTACTGAGCCTATGTGGCTCTTACACTCTTTCTCTCCTGATACACACACACACACACACACACACACACAGAGACACTTCACTGACTACTTTCTTCTGCAGGGGGACACAAGGAGAAGGAAGGAACAGCAAAATCAAGGCTAAAGTCTCCATCCCAGAGCCTGGAGCACTGCTGTAAGCCCCAGGAGACTTGTAAAGGAAAGGCTTTGAAAGTCTAGATTAGATTTAATAATCAACTGCAGTCTACAGTAAGGCCTGCCTTGCCACCAGAGTAAAATAGAGAATTAAGGGAATTATTTTAGCAGCTGCTAAAATCTTGAATAACTTAGCCAAAGCCCCTAATTTCAAAAGCATCCATTTCAGCTTAATGTCTATCCTAGAACAATTGTTTTGTTTTGTTTTGTGTTTTGTTTTGTTTTCGCATAAGTATTTCAGAGACAACCATGGGATAGCGAATGCATGCTTGGCACTTGGTTGAGAAAATAAAGATTAAATACGATACTTTTTGACAGGGTTTCCCCCTTTGTTTGAGCCAGTTCCTAAATATTTCTAGATTAAAGTCTGAAATTAATTTCTAACTTCTAGCACTACTGGAAAATCAGAATTTGTCATATTCAAAGGCAAGTATTTCTTGTTTTACTCATTCATTCTGTTTTTGTTCAACTAAAATGTAATGGGAACTTCCCGACTAATAGAGCTCTGCCCCTGTAGCGTGAAAAGTTCTCATAAACAGTGTGTAAATGAATGGCTTGTGTTCCAATAAAACTTTATTTATAGACACTGCAGTTTGAATTTCATTTCATTTTCATTTGTCATGAAATAAAATACTCCTCTCCTTTAAGAACCCATTTATAAATGTAAAAACTATTCTTCTCTGACAAGCCTTACAAAAAAAGGTGCTGGGCCAGATTTAGCTGATGGAGCATAGTTTGCTGACCCCTGACCTAGAAGAACTGAGAAATTTCGAATATTCACCACTGTCCTTTGGTTAGTTATAGGAAATTGAGGGACGGTTGCTGTAAGATAAGTGAGATGAGGTGTATGAGCCAGGGAGTGAAGTTTTCTTGCTTTCAGAATTTCTAGAGACTGTTTAGAGCCCTAGGAAGTCCACAATTGTCGTGTCCCTCCCAGGCTGCGCTGGTTACTTATTGCATGGTAGCTCTCAACAAGGGCCACAACATGTTTTGAATGAAAAAACACCTGCTTACAATGCTAACCAGACTCAAAAGCAGAAAGCATAGCAAATGAAATTTTTCCATCCAAGCAGGCTTTTCCGGTAGTGAAACTAAAAACGCAGCAGCAGATACTGTTGAATCTGTTTTCACATTTGTACTTGAGGGCACAACATGGTGACCCCACCTGGGAACTCTGCTGCTCTGAGTGGCTGCGCAGTAGAAACTGTCAGACTTCCCAAACAGGGAAACTAGCTCAAGAATGTATCATGTGGTGGGCCCACAATTGACTTGAACCTTGAATCTTTTTTAAAATGGGATTTTAAGTCACGTTACTTTAGGAAGTAACAGAAATAATAACCTGTACTTTCTAAGCACCTTCACAACACACAGCATCATTTCATCAATATCCCCCTAACAGTTCTGATGTTTTGAGACAATACTGTTTCTGGAGCAGTTATGTGCTGAGCCCTACACCACCTATAGAACCTCTCAAGCCAAGGGCCTTCAGTAAGACCCTGGGCTGTAAATACGTGTACGAATGACTCTATGACCTTAGCCATTCTGTGACACCATCTCTTCATTTCTTCTCCCAATTATTTTACTAACCTGCAATTGTTAGTTCCACTTTAATATGTGAAGAGTCAGAGATGCTGAATCCCTTGTCCAAACTGGATCACATTACCGTCTTATGACCTCAAGTCCAATATCATCACTTCTTTATGATTAAAACAATGTGATCAGGAAGGTGAGGGTTTTAGGTTCAAAAATGGGAAGCCCTAATGACCTTAATGTTCATGTCTCTAACTTTACTCATTTGCAAAAAGAAGAAAATTGAGATTTACAAAATTCTTAAGAAGGTAGTTTTCATGTAACAAAAATAAAAGTTTCTCATCAACATCCTGACAACCATTTTTTGTATATTGAGATATAACTGATATATAATATTGTATTAGGTGGACAAAATGATGATCTGATAGATATATATATTGTGAAATGATCACCAAAATGAGTTCCATTGCCACACATGGATACAACTCTTTTCTTGTGACGAAATTTAAGTCTACTCTCTTAGCAACTTTTTTTTTTTTAGCATTTTGTTCTTTTCTTAAATTGAGATTTAATCGATATAGCCCATGATATTTATTTCAGGTACCCAACATAATGATTTGATATTTGTATACATTGTGCAGTGATCACAATGAGTCTCGTTATCATGTCACCATTGTTACAAAATTTTTTTTCCAGATTTATTCTCATAGTAATTTTCAAATATACAATATGGTATTGTTATCCGTAGTCAATATGCTGTACATTACTATATCTCTGGGACTTCTTTATCTTACAGCTGAAGTTTGTACCTTTTGACCACCTTCTTTATTTTGCTCACCCCCTATCTCCGGCACAATCTGTTTTTTGCATCTATGAGTTTGGTTTATTTTTAGATTGCACATATAAGCGACAAGCATATAGTTTTATCTTTTTCTGTATAATTTCACTTAGCATAATGCCCTCAAAGTTCATCCATATAAATGGCTGAATAATATGGCATTATCTATAGCTAGCTATCTATCTATCTATCTATCTATCTATATCTAGCTATATCATCTAGCTGTCTCACGCTTTTTTTTTTTTGTCCATTTATCTATTGATGTATCCTTAGGTTGTTTCCTTATCCTGGCTATTGTGAATAAAACTGCAATGAACCCTAGAGTACAGGTTTTTTTGATATGTTGATCTTGTTTCCTACAGATAGATACCCAGAAGTAGAAAGGCTGGATCATATGTTAGTTCTACTCTAAAATTTCTGAGGCATCTCCATATTGTTTTCTAGAGTGGTTGCTACAATTTACATTCTTACCAATGGTCCACAACTGTGCCCTTTACTCCAAATCCTCACAGATACTTGCTAATTCTTGACTTTTTGATAGCTATTCTAACAGGTATGAAGTGATATCTCATTGTGGTTTTGATTTTCATTTCCCAGATGATTAATGATGTTGAGCACAATTTCATGTACATGTTGGCCATTGGGATGTTTTCTTTGGAAAATATCTATTCAGATTCTTTGCTCATTTTTTTATTGGATTTTTTTTCTTTGAGTTTTATGAGTTCTTTATATATTTGGATATCAAGCACTTACCAGAAATACAATTTGCAAATATTTTCTCCCATTCAGTGGGTTGCCTTTTCATTTTGTTGGTTTCCTTTGCTGTAGAGAAGCTTTTTGTTTTGTTGTAGTCTCTCCTGTATATTTTTGCTTTTGACCTCAGGTCCAAAAAATCATTGCCAAGACCTGTAAACAAGCTTACCCTTATGTTTGTGTCTGCCTTAATGTTTTCAGGTCTTATGTTTAAGTCTTTAATCTGTTTTGAGTTGATTTTTGTGTATGATGTAAGAAAGTGATCTTTTTTTTTTTTTTTTTTTGCATGTGGCTATCAAGTTTTACCAGTCAAGCTTTCCCACTGATTGAGGAGACTGTCTTTAGGATGCCTGGGTGTCTCAGTTGGTAAGGAATCAGCCTTCGGCTCATGATCTCGGGGTTCTAGGATTGAACCCTGTGCTGGGCTCCCTGCTCAGTGGAGAGCCTGTTTCTCTCTCTCCCTCTTTGCTTGTGTGTTTGCACTCTCTCACTCTTTCTCTGTCAAATAAATAAATAATCTTAAAAAAAAAAAACTTAAAAAAAAGAAGAGACTATCCTTTCCCTGGTGTATATTCTTGGCTCCTTTGTTGTAAATAAGTTGACCACATGGGTGGACTTCTTTCTGGGTTCTTATGCTGTTCTGTTGATCTATGTATCTGTTTTTATGCCAATACCATACTGTTTTGACTACTATAACTTTATAGTATAGTTTGAAATCACAAAGTATGATGCCTCCAGCTCTGTTCTTCCTTCTCAAGATCACTTTGGCTATTCAGGGTCATTTGTAGTTCCACCAAATTTTAAGATTGTTCTATTTCTGTGAAAAATGCCATTGAAATTTTGATAGGGCTTGCATTCAATCTGTACATTGCTTTGAATAGTATGGACATTTTAATGGTATTAATTCTTCTGGTCCACAAGTATTTCCACTTATTTGTGTCTTCTTCATTTTCCTTCATCAGGCTCTTGTAGTTATCAGTGTACAGGTGTTTTACCTCCTTGCCTAATTTATTCCTAGGTATTTTATTCTTTTGATTCTTTTATTCTTTTTGATGCAAGTATAAATAAAATTGTTTTCTTGGTATTTCTTGGTATCTTCTGATATTTCCTTATTGGTATATAGAAATGCAACTGATTCTTGCATGTTGATTTTGTATCTTGCCACTTTACTGAATTTATTAGTTCTAACAGTTTTTTATAGGGCTTTGGGGGTTTTCTACATATGATATCATAATATCTACAAATAGAAACAGTTTCATTTCTTCCTTCCTGATTTGGATGTCTTTTATTTCTTCTCGTCAAATGCTCTGCCTGGATTTTCAGTAGTATGTTGAAGAGAAGTGGCAAGAGTGGACATCCTTGTCATGTTCTTGATCTTAGAGGAAAAGTTTTCATCACTTTATTGTTGAATATGATGTTACCTGTGGGCTTGTCGTATATGGCCCAATTTTGTTGAGGTACGCTCTTTGTATACCTGGTTTGTTGAGAGTCTTTATCATGACAACCATCTTTGATTCCTAAATACATATTTGATTTTTCCTTAAGAACAATGACTAATACTAGCTAGTGCTTACCGCATGCCAGACATACACAGTACTTTACAAAGTCATGTCCATTAACTCATTTAATCTTCATGACAATTCTATGAGACAGGTGTCATTATTATCCGTTTTTCAGGTGGAGAAACCAAGGCACAGAGAAGGAAGGTCCATTTCTAGACACATCTCTGTATTCTTTTTTATCTCTTTTTTTTTAATTTTGTTTATTTATTTGACAGGCAGAGATCCCAAGTAGGCAGAGAGGCAGGCAGAGAGAGAGAGAGGAAGAAGCAGGCTCCCTGCTAAGCAGAGAGCCTGATGCGGGGCTCAATCCCAGGACCCTGGGATCATGACCTGAGCCGAAGGCAGAGGCTTTAACTCACTGAGCCACCCAGGCGCCCCGACACATCTCTGTATTCTTATAGGCCTGGGGCATAGAGAGATCCCCAGATTGTTAAGTTTCATTTGAGCAGAAGAGTGTAATAATTCTGGAGACAGAATACCTGGGTTTGAATTTCAGCTACCTTGTTTACTAGTTCTCTGAACGTGGGAGAAGTTACTTAGTCTTCCAGTACTTCAGTTGCTTGATCTACAAAATGGGCAAAATAGTACCTATATCTTACAATTCTTATATGTGTTAATGAGTTAGTATACACAGAGTTTTTACAAAGCTGTAATTGTCAAGACAGTATGGTACTGGCACAAAATCAGACACAGAAGTCAATGGAACAGAACAGAAAACCCAGAAATGGATCCTCAGTTTTATTTTCAACTAATCTTTGATAAAGCGGAAAAGAATATCTAATGGAAAAAAGACAGTCTCTTCAATAAATGGTGTTGGGAAAATTGGACAGCCTCATGCAGAAGAATTAAACTGGACCATTTTTATTACACCATACACTAAAATAAACTAAAAATAGATGGAAGACCTAAATATGAGACAGAAATCCATCAAAATCTTGAAGGAGAACACAGACAACAACTTCTTGCTAGACCCATTTTCAAAAGCAAGGGAAACAAAAGCAAAAATGAACTATTGGGACTTCATCAAGATTAAAAGCTTTTGCATAGCAAAGGACACAGTTGACAAAACCAAAAGACAACCTACTGAATGGGAGAAGATATTTGCAAATGTCTTATCAGATAAAGGGCCAGTATCCAGAATTTATAAAGAACTTATCAATCTCAATGCAGTAATAATAATAATAATAATAATAATAATCATCCAGTCAAGAAATGGGCAGAGGACAAGAACAGACATTTATATGTCTCTGGAGAAGACATAAAAAGACACAGACACATGAAAAAATGCTCAACATCAGTCGGTATCAGGGAAATATAAATCAAAACCACTGTGTGATACCCCCTCACATCAGTCAGAATGGCTGAAATTAACAAGTTAAGAGATGACAGGTGTTGGGGAGGATGCAGAGAAAGGGGAACCCTCTTACATTGCTGGTGGGAATACAAGGTAGTACAGTTACTCTGGAAAACAATATAGAGGTTCCTCATGAAGTTAAAAATAGAGCTATCCTGGAAAGAGCTCTGTTGTCTGTCGACAGATGGATGAAGAAGATATGGTGTATATATACACAACAAAATATTATTTAGCAATCAAAAAATGAAAATTTACCATTTGCAACGATATGGATGGAACTAGAGGGTATTATGTATGCTAAGCAAAGTAAGTCAATCAGAGAAAGACAATTATGTGATTTCACTCATATGTGGAATTTAAGAAACAAAATACAGGATCAAGAGGAAGGGAGGGAAAAATAAAATAAGACAAAATTAGAAAGAGAAAGAAACCATAAGAGATTCTTTACTATAGGAAATAAACTGAGAGTTGCTGGAAGGGAGGTGGGTGGGGGATGGGGTAACTGGGTGATGGGCATTAAAGAGAGCACTTGGTATAAGGAGCACTGGGTGTTATACGCAGCTGATGAACCACTAAACTTTACCTCCGAAACTAATAATACACTTTATGTTAATTGAATTTAAATAACAATAGTAATATGGGGCACCTGGGTCTCAGTAGGTTTAGCATCTGTCTTTGGCTCAGGTCATGATCCCAGGGTCCACCTTCCTGCTCAGCGGGGAGCCTGCTTCTCCCTCTCCATCTGCCTGGAGCTCCCCCTGCTTCTGCTCTTTCTGTCAAATAAAGAAAGAAAATCTTAAAAATATATATATATAAACACAGAGCTTTTGGAGCATGTGAGTACTGCATTATTTCCTTTACCACGGTAAAGGAAATACTGCATTATTGTGAGTACTGCATTATTTCCTTTACCACAGTAGGGGTTGGCTCTGTGGAGCTGTTTCCCAGCTCCCACAAGATGACTTGTGTTGATGTCATTTTGAGTCTGCTCTCTGGAATGATTGAGGGCTGGGCTGGCAACTAGCTTAATGAGGAAGTGAGATAGATTAAAGCCACATTAAAAATGATAGCTATATAATTATGCAACTAATACTACATATTGATGTAAACATAATTATGTAATAAACACCACATACTGATGTATGATATGTATACACACAAACACACTTTTTCATTTTTTAATGTGGTAAAGTATAATAAAATTTACCATTTAAAATATGCAGTTCAGTGGCATTAAGTACATTCACATTGTTGTATAATCAACACAATTGTCCATCTCCAGATTTTTTTCCTCATCTCCATCATCCAGTATTTATACGTACTATAAAGATAAATATATTACAGTATGTAATATAAATATACAGTATTTATAAACAGTAACTCTCCATTCCTCCCTTCTCCTAGCCCCCAGTAACCATCATTCTACTTCCTGTCTCTATGAATCTGACTGCTCTAAGTGCCTCACATAAGTGGAATCATTCAATATTTTATATTTAGATACATAGATTGAGTACCAAGAACTGTGTACATGAGTTAGAGATTATCCATATGCTATACACCCATTTTTTTCCTTTCCTCTTTTTCTTCCTCTTCTACATTGTAAAAATAAACCATCTTTCTTTTTTTGTGTGTGAAAAAAAGATCCCTCACATCTGTGGAGGAGACACATAGACTTTGGGGCAGGGAAACTGTGGCAGAGGAGAAACATGAGCCTCACAGAAGAGGAGGAAAAGGAAATCATTGACATGAAAGTTATCCCTCTAAAAAGAATAGTAACTCTCTAGAGTCTTACCTTTTTGCTGATTGAAGTGACGTAGACTGTGAGTCCACTTCTAATCCAGTTGTTGTGACAGGGCAGATGTGACCATACTGATTTGCTTTGGCTACTCTCAGCCCACCCTTAGAACAAAGGCTGGGGCCATTTACCTAAATCCCATGACAGGGAAATTGCAGATCCTTTCAGAATGACTGGGAGATTGGTAACCATTAATAAAATTCTTTATGATAGTTCATGGGTTATGAACATGAGACAGTGTGTATTATACTTCATAGGCCAATTTAGGGGATAAGAGCTTAAAATGCCCCAAGTCCAACTGGCCCTGTTTTGATTCAAGTGCTGACTTGAGATCCTTGCCCTTGGCTATGATGTGACTCTGCTAATTGAATGTTTGATCTGGTTTTAAAAGATCCATGTTGTGGCTCTAGTTCTTAATAACAAATCTGTTCTTAGAACCATTCCATAGCCCCCAAGCTTTAGAGACATCATAAATCACCAACACCAAAAGACACACAGTGTGTGGACCTCCACTGGTATTCTTGGCCTGGGTCCTGCAAATGGTAGGTGGGACAAGCCATGAATTCACTGAAACTCTCTTGACTTCTGCTCATGTGTAAGACAGGGATATTCACAGCTGTCATACATCATCCTAGAATGTCAGGCAGACCAACTGAGGCAGTAGCTATCTGGAGGTACATGATGAACTGTGAAAGCACTACACACAGATATGAATTGCTACAACATACAGTTGCTGCTATATATAAGTTATAGATTGCTTTACAGGTTTTGTTTTTTCCAAGTGCCCAAATATTTAGTTTTGATTACAGATTTTTAAAAAAATGATTTATGGTTCACTTTTTCTGCTGGAGTTTGTTGCTTTCCTCTAAGGTGAGTGAGAGAGAAGTAATTTTTAAAACTTGTCACATTGAAGGCTTCCAAATTAAAAAGCTAAAAAATTATTTTAAAAAGAAATTAAAATTAAAAAGTTAATGTAAGTTTAAAGTCATTTAAAAAGCATCAAATAGTAAAATTTGATCTTTAAAAGTCTCCTTTCATGTACAGACAGTAAATAAATCTGACAGAGCTAGACTAGAAAGTAAACTCAAAATTGACATTTAGTATCGATCACATGGTGATGTGAAAATCTAATTTTTTATTATCATTTTCAACAATAGAATAGAAAAAGTGAGTTTATCGTTCAGATAAACTTGGATGGATATGAGTTTTCCAGATATGGTAAAAATGTTTATGTAAAGACTTCCGTGAGCAAATGTATTTGTGGCATATGTAGTGTTCTGTAATGCTGGCTGGGTGTCGCCTTCCTCATAGGCAGAAAGGAGAAGTCAATGGATTTGAGAGCATGAGAGATAGAGGAAGTGTTCATAAGAGCTCAGGGCAGAAGTCAGAGATTCAAGAATTGTATGTGTTGTTCTGGATTTTGAAACTAACTGATCACGTGATTGTGGGTTAGTCTCAATTTCTATAAATGGAAAGATTAGATGATGCTATAAATCCTTACCATATATTGGATGGAGTAATTTGTAAGAGGAGTTTTTTTTGCCATCTTCCCACAAAAGTAAAAGGACAATGACAACCTAACTATTTTAGCTGAGAACACAAAATTCTGTGATTAATATAGGGTTTTTTATGTTTTCGTAGAGGTTTTCTGCTCCATGCCTCAACTCAGTCTGTCCTCAGACAGTGCCAGGGGTCTGCAGGTGAGTAGGGCAGAGAGTCACAGGAGCCCGGGGAAGGGACTTGTCCACAGAAGTGGCAAGAGGGGACTGAAAGGCAAGGGGATGACAAGGTAGGCCTCTGAGCTCAGAGAGCTAGGTTGACTTGGTGTTAGTCAGAAGACTATTGTGTGTCGAGGGGATGTCTTAGCCGAGGGAATGGCCTGTGCAAAAGCTGGAACTGAACAGTAGCCTCAGGGCTGGATGGTAGACTGAGTGGAGAATAAATGGTATGGCTGGGAGATGAGCAAGAGTGGGCTGGCCGTGCTGGCCTTTAGATCACAGGAAGGCATTTGGGCTTTATTCGGAGGGCACCCTGAGGGAGGGTTCAGGAGTGACACAGGGTTTTCTTTTGGATAGAATAGTCACTAAAGACTTTTAAGTTTAAGTTAATAAGATTTGGAATTTGGAAAGCCTTGCTCTGGTTGCAGAGTTAGAAGACAGATGGATGGGAACAGCCCTGGAGCCAGAAATAAGTGTTATGGGGCCATTGTAGAAGTTGATGCTAAAGATGAGGATGGCCTAAACTAGGATATTTTCCACGAGAATCAGTAGAGGAAAGGTGATTCACTGGTTATTTAGAAATTTGGAATTCTTGCTTATAAGCCATTAACAAGAAGTCAAAAGGCATTTGGTCAACCACGTGGCCACAGCAGCCTTCATTGCTTGTTTACTGTGTTAATATCTATTGCCTTGTAACTAATTTTCCCAAACTCAGCAGGTTTAAACAACATACATATTTACCTCACAGTTTCTGTGGGCCAAGAAGCTGAGTGCAGCTGGCTGTCTCTGATTCAGGGTGTCTCCTGAGATCACAGTTAAGCCACAGGCTATGGCTGTGGTCTCACTGGAAGGCTCTGCTGGGGAAGGATGTGCTTCCAAGCTCACTCACGTACTTGTTGGCAGGCCTCAGTGGCTTGCCACAACCGCCTCTCAACATGGCTGCTGGTTTCTCTCAGGGTGAGCAAATCAAGAGTGAAAAACAGTGCCCAAATGGAAGCATGCTTTTTTTCAACCTAATCTTAGAAACAGATTTTTTCACTTCTGCCAAATTCTATTTATCCCCTCACACTAAAGGGGAGGGTATTTACACAAGGGTGTGAATGCCAGGCAGGGATCACTAAGAGGCCATCACAGAGGCTGCTTACTAGTTAGCAATTATACTTTACATTAAAGACATCACTTTAGGGGTGCCTGGGTGGTTTTGTCAGTTAAGTATGTGCCTTTGGCTCAGGTCATGACCCCAGGGTCCTTGCTCAGTAGGAAGCCTGTTTCTCCCTCTCCCTTTGCCCCTCCTACCTTCTTGTTCTTTCTCTCTCTACCTCTCTCTCTCTCTGTCAAATACACAAATAAATCTTAAAAAGAGTTAAGACATCATTTTGGGTTGTCCAATAGTAAAAATTTTAGAAGGTACTACTTTAAAATGATGCAAAACTCCAAAGGGAAGTAATTATGAAGATGCAAGTCAGTTTTAAATGTCTCATTATTGGTCTTACTAAGAAGCACTGATGATTATCTGATGACAGTGCAAAGATCTACCTCTCATACCCTTTACAGCCTTTTATCCATGTTTTCTATGTCTTTTTCTGCTACACTGCTTGCCTGATTTATTATCATATGTTATAGTATAAAATCTCAGAACAGATGGTGTCTCAACTGTTATAGCTGTCTGGTAAAAATGCAACTAGAAACCACTTTTCTCTAGAGAGAATCCTGATACCAAATGGTGAGACGGTCGGTAGAACCTGGTGAACAATTTAAAAAAAATTAAAAACTTTTTTTGCGCAATTCCCTTCTGGGGAAGTCCTTTAAACTGTGCTTTTCATTTTATGCAAGAGAAGGGCATGGGACTCTTCTGAGGAATGCTATCTTCTCTAGCCCAGGTGTTAACTTTGTGGATGTAAATCAATACATACAGTGGGGTACAGAGAATCCATGGTGTGGGGCGCAGGGAGAAGAACAAATGGCCCAAATGGGCTTCAGTCCCAAAGAGTAGAACTTGAAATACCCTTTACAGCCCACTCTCAGTTCTCTAGGGCTTGTCTTGAGGTTGAACCAGAACAGAGCAAGACAATATAGTTGTGCTGGCTCCTGCGAGGCTGAGCAGACAGGACTCATGGGATCCACTCTGATCAATGGAGAGAGGGTAGCAAGACCTAAGAAGGGGGCCTCAACGTGCATTATTTTTTTGTTAGAAAGTATGCTGTAGAGAGTCTCTTGAGCTGTAAATGGATTTATGTGCTTTCATAGTCCTAATAGGCACAGTGTCAATAACCCTTCCTCTTTACGAAATATTTGGGTTGTTCTCAATTTTTTCCTTTATGCAATGGACATCTTCACGTATATGTCTGTCCCCCACACCTCAAGTATTTATTTCCATAGGGCAGATCCTCAGGAGTCTGGTAAGTGACAGAGGGAGTATGTTCAGCCTAGAGTGAGGGCTGAGGATGAAGAGGCCAGGATGGAGCAAGACCATGTCTTGACGTGAAATGGAAAGGAAGAACTGTGAGGCCAAGCAGAACCCAGGGATAAGCGGTTGGATCCGAGGAACACAAGACGAGAGACTGTGTATTTGAACTAGAGGTACCTGTGGGAACTTAAATTCTCAAGCTGTAGCCACCAGGTTGGGTAGGCAGTGGCGCTAATGGACTCTGAGTCATCTCAGATCCCATTCCATTGCTTTTGCAAAAAGCGCTAATGATGAACAGCTACTGAATGAGTGAATTATTTATCATAACAAACTAGCATGGGATGCTACTACTTTTAAATAGCTTACCGATGAGATAAAATCTGGTATCTAAAGGTTTTTTTTTTTTTTTAATTTTATGTATTTATTTGACAGAGAGAGATGACAAGCAGGCAGAGAGGCAGGCAGAGAGAGAGGAAGGGAAGCAGGCTCCCTGCTGAGCAGAGAGCCTGATGTGGGGCTTGATCCCAGGACCCTGGGAACATGACCTGAGCCGAAGGCAGAGGCTTTAACCCACTGAGCCACCCAGGCACCCCTCTACAGGTTGTTTTAACTGGGATTGTGAGTTCCCAACATCTAGCAGTGCCTAGCATACTTATTTGTTTAACAGATGATTATTAGGGAGAAGTACATTTCTTGTGTTTGCATACAATTTGCATTTCCTCGTGTACATTCATGTGTAGTTGCTTTTTTTCTATTTATTTAGTAGAAAGGTAATTTAAAGAAAATGGATTTGGATAAAGGGAGCATATGTCTTAAAACTTGAGTAAAATGCTTCTGTCTCTGGCCATGGTGCAAGCTGAGAAGGGATTCCCCAAAATGGCAAATTCCCCAGAGGTCTCGTGGAGCCCAAGCTCTTCATCAGCTCCTGGAGAGAGGCTGTCAGGCCTAAAAGAATTAAAGCAAATTCATCCAAGATCCATAGCTAGTCTAGGCTCAGAGGCAAGTGACTGTAACAGTTACAACAAAAACCTTCAGCATATAGGTTCATTATGTTTAATCTCAGCTATATTTTTGCTAATTATTTAAAGGATTAAAATCATGATTACACTTCATCTGGGACAATTAAACTATCATAACCTTAATGTAGGACTTCCTAAGCTCTTATTTGAAATACTGTAGAAGAATCTCCATATTCCTAGTTGGAAGGAGGAAGACCTGGGCACTATTTCATCCTATGTAATAACATGCAAAATTGGTTATTTCTCTTTCCAGCTTCAATTTCTATGTCTCCCTGTCAGCTGAGGATGAAATCTGAATTCCTAAGCATTTGAGATTTAATTACTAGATACCAAGGCCTCAAAATGAAAGTGTTCTTTTTTATTCTCTAGAAATCTAGATCCACACTATCTGAATGGAAGCCATTGGCAACTGGCCCCACAGAGGTACTGAACACAAGGTGTAGCTGGTACTAGTGAGATGTACTGTAAATTTAAAATACGTACTGGATACTGGAAACTTAGTGAGAAAGAAAAATATCTCCTTAATAAGGGTTTATGTCATTTACATGTTGAAATGATAATATTTTCAATATAAATATATTATTAAATTAATTTCACCTGTGTATGTCTACCTTTAAATGTAGTCACTAGAAAATTTAAAATGACGTTTGTGGCTCATATACTTCTATTGGACAGTGCTGATCTGGATGGTCCCCATTAATCCTCTTCACTATCTCCACAGGGCATCTTACTTAATTACAGAATGCCTTCTCCATTCGAAGCTGGAGAACAAACCCACTTTTCTCTTGCAGAAAGGAAAGTTTTGTCTCCAGGAACTGAGTGTCTCTTAGGGAAAGTAAGGAATTGCCCAGGGGGTCGGATTTGCCTCTGCCTTGGTCCTCTTAGCCACACGCACATCATTGATGTGGGTGAGCTTCCTCCCTTGCCTCTGGCTGCCTCAGGCTAGTTCCTTAGTCGAAGACCTCTATCTGGAAGGGAGTTCCTCATCCAGGAGTCTGTCCCCCCACAGGGATCAGGGTTAGAATTCAGGCCCTCTGTGAGGCTGTGTGGCAAATATAGAAATAAGCTCCTAGCAGTACCTGAACTCTGCCACCAAGACATCAGACATGTTTTAACGTAAGATTTTAGTTGTTGCAGCTTTCTTGAAATAACCATTTACAGGTCTCACTACTTGGAAACTGCAGCAGCTGGTAGACCCTCCCTCAGATTTTATTTGATGTGTTAAGAAAAAGCTACACTGTGTTCAGGATGTAGCAGGTACTCCTTAGCACAGCATAAAGCAGCATGCTTACTCTTCAGCAACTCCGGCATGGGCTTGACATTTACTGATGCCTAAATAGACTCTGCTTCTGCCTTTGTGCCTTCTAAATGCTGTTTCCATCCTTGGAGTCTTGTCCTGATTTGTTTACCTGTGATAACTTACCAAGCTGTTCAAAGGGCAGCCTTTTCTTGGTACAAAGGGCACCATGTTGCAATTCTCACCGCCTTGAGGGGACAGTGTGGGTCGTTATCATTCGCCATCTGTCCCCCTGTTCCTAAGCGTGGTATATAGCGTTGCTTTCGGTAGTAAATGGATGAACATTTTCTTAAATCTTAGTATACAAATATTAAAAGGGAGAGTGATTTTTCATTTATGGCGGTATCTGAAATTGTTTTTCATATAAAGTTTTAAAAAAATTAGCTGAGGTGAAAAAAACTAACCCTACACATTGACACAGACATGGCGATGTTACAATGGTAGCAGACAACTACCTGAAGTCTTTGCAGCCCTGGCTGGGCTCAAGTCTTGCTTCTGTCTGGTTAAGCTGTCATCTGGGTGGATGAGGGCTTCGGAGCATTTCTTGTTTTATCTTAGACCATCTGCTATTGTCTCCAGGATTTGCCCAGATCTACTCCCGAGTAGTAGCTTGAGATAAGACATTAACATCTGGAAAATGAGTGAACTATATACATACAAGCGGAAATTTTTTAAAAAAGATTTTATTTAGGGGATGCCTGGGTGGCTCAGTGGGTTAAGCCGCTGCCTTCGGCTCAGGTCATGATCCTGGGGTCTTGGGATCGAGTCCCACATTGGACTCTCTGCTCAGCAGGGAGCCTGCTTCTTCCTCTCTCTCTGCCTGCCTCTCTGCCTGCTTGTGTGTACTCTCGCTCTCTGACAAATAAGTAAAATCTTTAAAAAAAAAAAGATTTTATTTAATTGACAGACAGAGAGAGAGCGCACAAGCGGGGTGAGGAGAGAGGGGATATGCAAGCAGAGACAGAAGCAGGCTCCCCGCTGATCAAGGAGTCTGATGTGAGGCTTGATTCCAAGACCCTGGAATCACGAGTTGAGCTGAAGGCAGAGAGTTAACCAACTGAGCCACCCAGGCAGCCCACACACAAAAATTTTTTATGCCAGTTTTTAAATCTTTTTATGACAAAAATTATAAAAAAAGTGAAATAATCAAGTAGATATCATAAGATAATGTACTAACTGTGTATCAATAAACCAAAATCTAAGTGAATGGATATTTTCTAGGAAATTATTAAACAAAAACTTATGAAAGAATGAAGCTGAAGAGTATTTTAAAAAACTCTACATTAAAAATATCTTTCTTGAAAAAGTATCAGGCCCAGTTTTCCTGGAGTTCTAGCCAAGGGTTCAATGAGCCAATAATGCTAGTATTATTTAGGATTCAGAAAAAAATGGAAGCATTTCCAAAGTATTCTGCCAGAATAGTCTAACTCTGATACCAAAACCAGGTAGAGCACACAAAACCCAAACATAAATAGAGTAAACCTGCCAAGTGAAATCCAATAGTGGACTAAAATAATACATTGTAATAAAGTAGGATTTAATGATAAATTCCCATATGGTTGAATAATTTCAAATTTAAAAAAAATTTTTTTTACTTATTTAACAGACAGAGACCACAAGTAGGCAGAGAGGCAGGCAGAGAGAGAGAGAGAGAGGAAGGGAAGCAGGCTCCCTGCTAAGCAGAGAGCCTGATGCAGGGCTCGATCCCAGAACCCTGGGATCACGACCTGAGCCAAAGGCAGAGGCTTTAATCCACTGAGCCACCTAGGCGCCCTGAATAATTTGAAATTTTAAAAGTAATTTAGTACCTTTATTAAATAAGGACAAAAAAACCTCTAGGATAAAGTACATCTCTAATTTTAACGGCAAGCTCTAATATTTAATAGAAATGCTTCTATCTTATCATTGCAAAATAAAAAGCAAGGAATAAGTGCCATTAGCATAACATTCCTGGCAGCTCTAACCAATATAATAGGAAAAGAATAAGAATTAAAAGTCACACATACTGGGAAAGAGAAAAACTTACATGGATGTCATGACTGCCCATTTAGAAAAACTAAGTGAATCAGTTAATAATAGGACTATTAAAAAGAGTTCAGTGAGGTGACTGGATGTAAGAAAGTAAAAGAATTCTTACATGCAAACAATAGCCCCCTAGGGAAAGTAACAACAAAAAGATTCGCATTCAATGTTTATAGCAGCAATGTCCACAATAGCCAAACTATGGAAAGAACCTAGATGTCCATCAACAGATGAATGGATCAAGAAGATGTGGTATATATACACAATGGAATACTATGCAGCCATCAAAAGAAATGAAATCTTGCAACAACATGGATGGAACTAGAGCGTATCATGCTTAGCGAAATAAGTCAAGCAGAGAAAGACAACTATCATATGATCTCCCTGATATGAGGAAGTGGTGATGCAACATGGGGGCTTAAGTGGGTAGGAGAAGAATAAATGAAACAAGATGGGATTGGGAGGGAGACAAACCATAAGTGACTCTTAATCCTACAAAACAAACTGAGGGTTGCTGGGGGGAGGGGGGTTGGGAGAAGGGGGGGTGGGGTTATGGACATTGGGGAGGGTATGTGCTTCGGTGAGTGCTGTGAAGTGTATAAACCTGGCGATTCACAGACCTGTACCCCTGGGGATAAAAATACATGTTTATAAAAAACAAAAAATTAAAAAAAAAAAAGATTCGCATTCAAAATCAAACAGTAAGGGGTGCCTGGGTAGCTCAGTGGGTTAAAGCCTCTGCCTTAGGCTCAGGTCATGATCCCAGAGTCCTGGGATCGAGCCCCACTTCGGCCTCTCAGCTTAGCAGAGAGCCTGCTTCCTCCCCCCTCTCTGCCTGCCTCTCTGCCTACTTGTGATCTCTGTCAAATAAATAAAATCTTAAAAAAGAAAAATCAAATAGGAAGTGTGAAATACCAAGCAGTAGACTTGACAAAAATATGCAAGATTTATACAACTAAAATGAAGGCTTTACAGAAAGACACAGAGTATCAGAAAGGGACATACATTTTAAGTCTTCGGATAGAAAGATTCAATACTGTGATGACTTCATTCTTCCTCAAGTGAAAATCCTAAAGATTTAAAATATAGAACTAACCAATTCAAGCTCAACTGAAAAAGTAAAAAATGCTCAGGAAGAGCCAAGAAATATCTGAGACTAATGATGGGGTATTTGCAACTATTAACATGTACAATGAAAACTACAGTATTCAAAACATACGGCACAGAAATAGACAAATGATTGATGGAAAAAAAGAATTTCAGACACAGAATTATACACACACATACACACACATAGAGGTTAGATTTCAAATTAATGGAGAAAATTTAGTTCATTTACTAGAAAATGGTAAAAAAAATTAGATGTCTAAAAACACATGAACTTGAGTAATAAATATATATTCAAAACTGTTCACCCCCCACTAGTCACCAGGACATGCCAATTAAGATAACCTTATTGTTTGCAGAAGTGAAAACTCGCCATGTCTTGGAGTCTGAGGAAAAGTAGCCCCTTTCAATGCACGGTTGGTGAGAATATAGTTTTCTAGGGTAACTTGACAACTTGACCAAATATAAAAATAAGCATAACTTTAACCTTAAAATTCCACTTCTAGGATCCTATCCTACTTAGAAATATACCCGGCAGTACCCTTTGCAGTTGCAAAAAACTTGGAATCAATTTCAATGTTCATAGTAGCATAATGGTTAAAGAAACTCTCAGATCTGAACTACCTGATGATTGAAAATGATAAGTGCAAATGTTTATGTGTTTATGTGGAAAAATTTCTAAGGCATATTAAATGACAAAGGCAGGTGTCAAAATAATATAACCATCCCACCACACTGTGTGTGTGCAAGCATTTATTAGATAGGAAAATGTCTTGAAGCACACATATCGAGGTGCTGATGATGGTTACCTTTGGGAAGTGGAGTGGAAATGTGGGAGGGAGGGTGGAGAGGAAGTGCTCCAGACAGAAGGTGAAGGTGGGGGTGTCACTATCAGAGTTTTTAACTTTGTGTTGAAATTGACAATACTCATGTTTTACAAAAATGTCTTTTAAGAATTTTTGCAATTTAACAAAAGAAAAAAGAGAGCTGGATTAGAGTAAGAGCTGCTAGCTTCCTCATTTTTCTTACTGAAGCAGCTCCAGCAGCTTCACTTTTTATTCCTTTTACATATTTGGATTTTGGTAAGATTTTATTTGAACAAGCAGCTGCACAATCAAGTTCTTGGGGCACTAATAATCTGTGAACAAGTCTATAAATGTTTTATCTGTGCGTGATTAGTGGAGAGAAATGTTTTACTCTTGGTTAGGCTTCCTTTTCTACTCATATAAAGTTATATATGTTCAGAAAGATAAACTAGTTTTAATATAACAATATATAAATAAGAAAAGGTATTGTGGAAAAAAGGTAATCATGAAAGGTTAATGGACACAAACTAAGAAACAAGTGGTGATTTTGGAAGTCTGCTTTTACTCCTCCACCTCCTACCTCAGTGGCTGTCAGTCATGTTCTAGTTCCAAAGGCCACGTGTTTATGACCCATGCTGCCATTACTTTAAAAATGATGATAAATTTATGATACATACACTAATGTTCCATGATGACAAAGTATAAAGACAAAGGACACTGACAGATTTTGATGATGCAAATCAATAAAAATATTAACCCTTCATGACTGGCTCTATTACTTCCAATGGGCAGGACACTTGGGCATACGTTGTAAAGTTTCAAGAGACAGAAGTTAGCATTGCTTCTCCATTCTCCAACGAAGTTGGTTAAGTTATTCTTTCTAGTACTTACTGAGATTTCCCCCAATTTATTTCAATTCCCCCAGCTTCATCCCAGGCCAAACTATGTTTTAATATTTAACATGCTCGCATATAAAATATAAAGCTCCCAGATCCCTGATAGCCAGAGTCCGATGTCCCTGTCTTTTTACCTACTTGTAAAATTAACTGAACGCACTTTTTCAGATGAATAATTAGGCAACACACATTCTTCCTTTCATTGCCATTTTAATAGAAAAAGAATATAAATCCCATGTTACAAAATATATTTCATATTGTTTTTGTAATGGAAATTAAAAAAAAACCACTAACTATAAAATAACAGGATGCTAAAAAGCAAATTCCAGATGGAGCAAATACAAAAACAGTAAAATTCTAGAAAAAAGCTTAGACAAATGTATTTGTATTCTGGGAATGGAAAAGATCTTTCAAAAAACCATAAACCCAGAAGAGACAGAGAAAAAGACTGATTGGTAAGTCTGACTATATAAAAAATTATGTATGGCAAAATAAAATAAAAGTCATAAAACAAGCAAAAGCCAATAACAAACTGGAAAAACATATTTGCAACACCTACTGAAGACAAAGGGCTCTTTAATTTATGAAGATTCATGCATATTAATAAAAAGATAATAATCCAAAAGAAAAATAAATGATAGGAACAGTCAGTTTAAAAGGAGAAAACTATTATAAGACCAAAATATATGGAAAAAAAGCTCAAATCTCATTCATAATTAAGGAATACATACAAACAATAAGATACCACTTTTCTGACATATGAGATAACAAAATTAAAATGCCTGATGATGCCCACAATAGTTGAGAGTTGTAAAAAACTGAAAACAGCCCAAGTGTCCTTCAGCAGGGGACTGGTTAAATTAACTATAGTGTATTCCATCTTCCATGAGAAGGTATGAGGTAGATCTCTATGTATATAAGGACATGGAAAGGTCTTCAAGATATATATTCGTAAGAGTATCATATTTTTAAAAAAGTACATAGTTTTAAAAAAAGACCAAGTAAAAAAAAAAAAAGGAAGGAGTATTGAATAGCGTATCAACAAGAAGGGGAAAAATATATTAAAGTATACTGCAATTCCTTTTCTGTCTTCCAAAGGAATTATAAAATACTGCTGGCTATAGTTATCTTTAGATAAATGAATAAAGGGTAGGACCAGGGGGTGGGAGAGTTTTATTTTTTATTTTGTACCTTTCTGTACTGTTTCTATTTCTACACTTAAGGGTTTAACATTATTTTAGCAGGGATCAAACGGGCAGATAGGCTATGGCTCGTTCATTGTTTTCTTATATCTCTATGTTAGAAAAAAGAGAGTTCTGTTTTTTACACATACTTACAAAGACGTTAAACCAAAACACATGCAATTCTGAAAAAAACAAAAACAAAAACAAAAACCCCAGACACATACACATACATATATACACACTGTCTGACAGTAAGCACAGGGAAAACCCACCTTTTCCATGTCAGATACTTACTATCCTAATGTATAATGTACAGAGTTAAAATTATCCAAAGATGTCAAAGTACTTCATTAATATTCCTTAATCTACTGTAAGTTTCCATTTCATATGGTGATATAAGATCACGGGTACAAAATATTAGTGAATATAGAAAGAAATCCCAAGGGTCTCGTCTGAGTAATGTTCGGACCCCACATGAACTTTCTGTCCTTGTACCCCTCAGTTACGACTCAGAGGCTGATCTTCGAATCAGGTCTCCAAAATAAGCAGTGATTGTCTTCAACTTATTGTTAAGAAAGTTTTGTTCTATTTCCACTTGCCCTCCAGGCCCGGCTAAGGATGCCACCTAAAAAAAGGAATGGAAGAAAGTCACACATAACATAACCACAATCACAAAATAAGTATTTTATTCATGTGCTTTATCAAATAACAAGACCCTGGCCTTTCATTTAAGTTTCTCAAGTAATGAGGCATCTCAAATGTTCACTGCTACTTTCCAGGCAAGCATTAATCCAGTATTTGGTGGCAGAAATAACTTGTTTCAAGCACTTTTGATAATACGGGCAAGGCCATCGTGCTGTTATTGTGCAGGACCTATCTCCCCAATGCCAGAAGCTAAAGAACTCAGAGGAAGAGAAAATGAATATAGTCTTCCCAAATATCAGTTTTATTTATTAAGATAGAAACTTAAAGAATAACTCTCTTCCCTGAAAACTTTTGTCCTCTTCACCTTATCATCTTACTCATTCAATATTATTATTTACTGAGTACCTGCTCCAGTAAGGTACATCAAAGAGCAAGACAGACATGATCCCTTGATCTTGTACTTTTTCCTTCTCTAATTGGTGTCTTGTATTGCTGTCCCAACCAGAACCACTTTCTCCATCGGCTGCTCTTGTGTATTTTTTAGTTCCCCTACTTTTCGAGGTCTACTAGAATAGAGTGACCAAACTTTTCTTTTTCTTTTTTTTTTTAAAGATTTGTTTATTTGTTTTGGAGAGAGGGAGAGAGGAGGGGAGGGGCAGAGGGCTTAGCAGAGAGCCCAACGCAGGGTCCCATCACTTGACCCTGAGATCATGACCTGAGCAGAATCAGAAGCTTAACCAACTGCACCACCCACACACCCCAACCAACCTTTTTATTAGGAAGCTAAAAGCATCACCTCCTTTCCACCTTCACAGAGTTAACATCAAAAGGATGCTTCAAGGATGCTTTGCTTCCTGGGTGGGTTAGTTGGTTAACCATCTATCTGCTTTCAGCTCAGGTCATGATCACAAGGTCCTGGGATCCAGCCCCACATCAGGCAGGCTCCTTGTTTAAGGAGCCTTAAACAAGGCTCTGCCTTCTGCTCCCCCTGCTTGTGTGCTCTCTCTGTCAAACAAATAAATAAATAAAACCTTAAAAAAAAAAAAAAAAAAAAAGAGACGCTTCAAACTAGCAATGCTTTACCCTAAGTTCTTATGCAGAAAAAGTTTTGTTTTTGTCCAACAGTTTTCATGCAGTCTCAGGCCTATTAACTAAGAAATAATGTTCCCTTCTAAACCCATGATTATATAACCAGAGATGAGCTTCATCATGGTAGCAGTGAGAATGATTATGGAGAAGGGCATTGCATCAGGAAAGCCCCATTGAGTCTGATAACCAAAGGCACACAGTGATGGAAAAGGGATACCCAAAATGTCAGAGGTAGGTTTCAACAAAAGGAGACATGTAGTTTCTTTTTTCTTTTTGAGAGAGAGAGTGAGCTAGCAGGAGCTCAGGGGAGGGGGAGAAGGAAAAAAAGAATCTTAAACAGGCTCCATAGGGCTTGATCTCATGACCCTGAGATCATGACTTGAGATGAAATCAAGAGTAGGATGCTTTTCCAACTGAACCACCCAGGAGTCCAAGACACAGTTTCTGTAATTCATTTTGTGATCATAATTGGCAAAACGTGTATTTTGCAAAGAGAGGTGCTGTTGGTGTAATTTTAGAGGTCGAGTGATCTAATCTCAGTGGTATTACACATGCTACACCAGCATCTGGCTGAAGGGAAGATTTACTGTGCATCACCAATGAGTAGGTATTTTAAAGCATTTCAACTTCCTCTTAGAAGAAAGTCACAGATACAGAAATAGGGAAGAAACCACAGGTCATTCTAAAAGAAGCTGTCCCACTAAACTAGTAGCAATGTCAATATCAACCCCTCTCTGTAAAAGGGACACAAAGAGATGGCTGTGTTTTTAGCAACAGGAATAGCTGACAACTGGAGTCAAACACAGTATCTGTCATAATGATAAAAAGGACACGTGTATCTACTATTCACTATTAAGGAATAAACTGAAGTAAAACTTTACATATTAAAAGTATCCAACTAGTCTCTGATTTTTTTTTTTTTTTCTTTTTTAAGTAGGCTCCACACCCAGTGTGGGGCTTGAACTCATGACCCTGAGACCAAGAGTCACACGCTCCACTGCCTGAGCCAGCCAGGTGCCCCTGCCAGTCTGGTTTTTCATAAGGAAGGGTAAAATGAAAAACTTTGTCTTTAACCAAAAGAAGGCATTCTAAGTGGTACATCTAAAATATAATTACTTCACAGTAATTTTTCTAGGAATTAGATATAACTCAGGTGTAGTATTTCTCCTGTTTCTTTAAATAGTGATTTACTTAGAGGAAGTGACACTGGCAGCAAAAGCTGAAATTTTCTCTGGGGGAGCAGTATTGGTTGGGGAGGAGAAAGGAGGAGAGGGGCGGAGAGAAGAGCACAGGTGAGGAGAACCAGAGCAGAGCTGAACCATAGCACACATATGCTAGAACAGATCTAGCACACAACTAAAAGCAAAGTCAGGGGCAAATTTCAATACCAGTTCGACCGTCAATATAGAAATTGGTTCCTGAAAAATAGGAATACTACCTATCTCCCTAAGAGATAGGTATTTTTCAGCCATAAATAGAATTACATTAAAACGAATATCTGAGGTGGGGTACTTTCTTTTTCTTTTCTCCCCACTTTTTAGAGGGCTACCTGGACTTGGGTGCTTTGGACAGAGAAAGGAGTGGAGATGCCCTCAACATGAGGGGGTTTTCCCAGGTCTGCTGCAAAAGTTAATAAATTATTTATTATTTTATTCAACAACTATTTACTGAACACTTAGAGGTTTTTGTCCCAGGCAGTGGAGTGCAACAAAAACAAAATAATCTCTGCCTTCCTGAAGGCTGGGAGAGTCAGGTGACAGACAAAACAAGTGTGCACCATTCATGATATTGGAGGAAAAGGTGACTGTATGTCGAAATACAATGAGAAAAATTGTTTCTATTCAGTGTTTAGAGAGAAAATTAAGAAAAAAAACCTTAACATGTCACTTTCACATTTTCTAATTAAAAACAATTTCTAAAAACAATTTCTAACTCTAAAGGTTACCATTCTGGAGTTGAAAAGACTACAAAAATTATGTAGTTCAAATCAGTAATGTTTTGCTTCAATCAAATTTAATGCCATTAACTTCCAGCTGTATTTTTCACTAGCAGGTTTAACTGGCAAAATATTATTTGATTCCTTCCCCTTTCTTAAAGTTTAATAAATTGAGAGAGAGGAGGAGGAAAAGAGGGGGTGAAACGGAGGGGAGGGAGAGAAAAACATAGGTAGGTAAATAGAAAGGTTAACAACGGCTCTAGATTATATGCCATGTTTTTGGCATATCACCCAAGTATACTAACTAGATTTACCAAAAGAAGTCCCAATTATTTTGGATTGGAATTAGAACTAAGGCTGGAACTCCCATCAACTAGATTTTATAATAGTTGTTCCTTGGGGATTGGGAAAGGAGAAATGGGTAAACATTAAAGGTGATAATTTTAGTAAAAATGAAAGATTTAAGACTGAAGATTAAGAGCCAACTAAACATTTAAAAGTGCATTTTCTTCTTTCTTTTAAAAAGTAAACTCTACGCCCAATGTGAGGCTTGAACTCACGACCGACCCCAAGAGTCGCATGTTCTACTGACTAAGGAAGCCAGGAACCCCTGCATTTTTTTTTTTTTTTTTTAAAGCAAACTGATTTGAAGTGAAAGTGTATGAGAGCTGAACAAATGAGAGACAGTAATCACCAAACTGGATCCTAATGGAAAAACATAATCAATATCAAGGACAGGAACAGTTTAAGAAAGATACAGACAAATTAGAGCACTGAAAAACAGTCTTATTACTACAGTGGAGAAGTTTATATTTCCTTCACCCCTTTGGGTAAATTTTTTTTAGTAAATGACGTAGATAAATAGAAGGATACCACACAGACTGCTACAGACAAGTCCTGTGCTAACAGCTGGGGATTTCCTGATTCTCTAATCTGTTGTGCTTCATGTAACTAGTTAAATTTAAGAAGTCTTCATGTTTCCAGATTCTAGCTCTGAGAACAGGTAAGAAGTAAAGCTTAGTGAACTGATTTTTGGTAGCCTTCTCCTAAGAGACTAATGCAGGTAATTTTTTAATGCCCAGGATAATTATTGGCATATCCCCAATGCCCTCCTGTTGACTATGGTGGCTTTTAAAAATCGTATTTGTTTTAATCAACAAGTAAACATTTGAAAAAAGAAAGAAACAGGAAATAATATGTGAGAGCCTGAGGTAGCATGCAAGTTATCTGAAAAACAATCAGTAAAAAATTAAGATTCATTCACTTTAGCATAAAAATCTCATTTGTTTACCATGTGCAGATAAACAGAACTAATTTTATAGAAATGTCTATAAAGAACAGTTAATTTCCCATCCAGGGAGATTTATACTCTGGACAGTATTTATATTTAGGGTAGCTAAACTGAGTGTGGGCCCAATACAGATATAGCTGTTGTCATGACGTCTGTCTGGGGGAAGTCATGGCAGGGTGCAGCATGTCTACCATACAAATGCCAGGGTTACATGATATAGGCCCACCTCCCAGTCCACTTTTCAACACTGTTCTTAAGGATGCTGCTCAGTGGGGCCCTGCTCTCTATACTGGTTTAAACAAATCATAAAGGAAAGAAAAGCATAAATGCTATCACTTTCCTGAGGCCAGGCATTTTAACAGGGAAGAATAAGGAGGTGCTATACCACACCAACCAGCAGCCACTCCTCCCCGCATTCCAATGTCTGCCTAGGAGACAGGGCTCCTTCTGGTTGGAGCTTCCGCCCACAGGGATTTCATACAAACATTCCACTCTGCTCAGAGACCTATCCATACTGTGTATGTTTACTTTTTAAAACAGAAGTTTTCCATATCTGGAATGCCTGGGGGATCCAAAGCTGGTCATGACTGCAATTGTATGACTGTCAAAGGAAACAAATGAGGAAAAAAAAAGAAACAAAACAAAACAAAACAAAAATAAACAAAAACAACCCACAGCAAGGAACAGGCATCCAATAGATAAATACATTTACCCTGGGCCCTATGAACTGAAGCTAATCAGTTCCAAAGTTTCACTTGTGATTTCCTTCCAAAGAGCCTAGCACAAAAATACTTTGTGAATTAGTTCTTGAGCTGGGTAGTGAGAGTTGAGGTAGCAAGGTAATATGTGTGCCACAGTAACCCCCATATGGAAAAAAGGGAATAAAAGACTGAGATAATAGGAGAACTAGAAAAATATTTTACTAGATACGGAAAATAACTGGCCTCTTCTCCCATATGGAGGGACTACACAAAAACCTTTATCTGGGTTGGGCCCATACTTAGTTTAGTTACAATAAATATAAACACAGTCCAGAGTAAAATCTCCCTGGATGAGAAATGAACTGTTCTCTACAGACATTTCTATGGGAAAAATCCAGCCTGAGTTTCAAACTTGGGGAGCTCATAAACCAGCCCATTTGTAAGTTCTGGTCGCTGTGACATTCTAAACATTCCTTAACAAAAAAAGCTGACTTCTCTCATTCTTGCAGTATTGCATTTTCTCTCATTTAAAAAAATCCTACATATGGATAGATTTTCTTCATTTTTAAAAAAAAGCTGACCTCCTTCTGTAATTTGACCCAAATTTAATACCAAACAATATACTTGAAATCTCATTTCTTTTTTGACTTTTATCATTCTTCAGTGTCATTACTCCCTCTACAGGTAGAAAATGTAAAGTCACCAACTGTGATTCTAACAGGTTGTTGAAGGAAACCAAAACTACAAGTTTTATTAAAAGAAAAAAGTTAACTTTCTCCTTGGGCTGGTGTTAATTCAACTAGAAAAAAATGTACTCATTGTAACTTTTATAACAAGTAGTAAATTTCCTATTGTCATTCAGGTATCCAAGTAAGCCCATCTAATTTTTAATATAAGGATCATATAACCTCTTTGAAACTTTGAGATTTGCAATTTACATGGGCAAATAAAAATTATGGAATCAACAGGCTCAACCCTTATCTGGCAGTCTACAATAAAGATCAGAGTCACATGAGTAGCAGGTATGGTTTAATATCAAATTTGATATAAAAATGCAGGGAGTAAGAGGACAGTACTTTTTCCTGTAACTGGTACAACATATAGTATTTGGGAGGTCTAATGTTTAGACACAGTGGCTCATAAACAAATGACAGGTAACAAGATCTAATTTCATCTCCTTCTAACCCCGAATAAGAGCTCAGACTCGCTCATTTTATTTACCCTTCTCTTAACCCAGAGAATCCCAAATCTAGCAGCACATTACAATCATTTAGGGACTTTTAAAAAATTCATGCATGGGCCTCATCCAGAAAATAAATCAGAGAGAATCTTTCCTAGTGGACCAGGGTACTGGTAGTTTTAAAGAGCTACTCAGCTAAAATGATAAAACTCTCAGAAGAAAACAGGGAGGAATTTCATGACATTGGATTTGGCAACAATTTTTTGAATACGACACCAAAAGTACCAGGAATATCCAGAAAAACAGCTAAGTTGAACTCCATCAAAATTAAAAACTTTGTGCAGCAAAGAATACTGTCAAGATAGTAAAAAGGCAAACTCATGGAATGCAGAAAAATATGGGCAAAGCACATACGGATAAGGGATTAATAGCCAGAATATACGTATGTGAATAGATGGTCAACATCATTAGTCATGAGGGAAATACAAATCAAAACTACAATGAGATACCATTTCATACCCATTAGGTATTATTACAAACAACAAACAGAAAAAAACAAATGTTATCGAGAATGTGGAGAAACTGCAACTCTTAAAGAACTGCTGATAGATGGGGCGCCTGGGTGGCTCAGTGGGTTAAGTCCCTGCCTTCGGCTCAGGTCATGATCCCAGGGTTCTGGGATCGAATCCTGAATCAGGCTCTCTGCTCGTTGGGGCGCCTGCTTCCCCCCAACCCCCTCTCTGTCTACTTCCGATCTCTGTCAAATAAGTAAAATCTTTTAAAAAAAGAAAAAAGAACCGTTGGGAGAAATGTAAAATGGTTTAGCCGCCATGGAGAACTGTATGGTGGATCCTCAAGAAACTAAGCAGAATTACTCTGATTCAGCAGTTTCGCTTCTGGCTATATACCCGAAAGAACTGAAAGCAGGAATAGATACTATGCACCCATAGCAGCATTATTCACATCAGCCAGAGGTGAAAATAACCCAAAATGTAGCATATACATACAATGCAGTATTATTCAAATAGTT